>NC_049169.1:1063488-1363488 GCF_009769625.2 Cygnus olor | reverse complement strand
ACCCACCGCAGCTGGAGCTTGGAGCCCCTCTTGTCTCCAAAGCAGCTCTCCAAAACGCCACCAACAACACAAAACCAACAGCCCTGGGCTCCACAGGACACCGAAGCAGCCTCCTCGGGGCAGGGAGCCTGCTCTGTGCGTCGCCTGCCATATTCCCGGGGCGGCACCGCGCGCTGCTCCAGCGCTGCGCAGGCACAGGCTTCATCAATATTTAAGCCTGAAGTCAGGAAGCCTGTAGCCAAGGCAGCTTTCAGGCCCCGCTCGGATCGATGTCGAACAAAAGGCTGCAGCACGAGGACGCAGAAGCGAGGCCCAGCCTGCGGGCTGGCGCTGCCACCTCTCCTTCCAGGGCTCGGCACACGGAGCTGCCCGTAGCATGCTCCAAAAGCACCCCCAGGGAGCACAGCTTCCTCTTCCCGGTGCATTTTCCATTTTGCAGCCAGCTTCACGAACGGGTGCTGCCACGATCCCGGTCACCTGCTCGAAATAGGACTTTAATGCCGGCCCTTTCAGACCAAAACATCTGAGGCTTCAACCACGGGGTCACCGGTTCCAGCATCCCGGCTCGGAGCAGATGCTCCCGAGCAGCAAGGAAACCATAAAGCACTTAGCTCGTTTGACACGGCGTTGGGGCGGGAGATCTTATTTCCCTTCCCTGTAGATGTAACCGATCACGAGATTACCCACAGCCCTTTCACAGTTGAGCCCCGCTGCCGGGCTCCCTGCAATGCTGAATGGAGTTCCAGCCTCTGAGACGCACAAAAAAAAAAAAAAAAAAATACAGAATTTGCCTCTTTTTAGCCAGCCTGATTTTCTGGGGTCAGTTATTGTTATTCGGATGCCAGAGCATGGATGGGAAAAGTATTTTATCAAGATAAAACAACAAAAAAAAAGGGAGCAATTACATCTGGTGGCTGCCATCAAGAACTGACCATCAACCTTCTGCCATCACCTTCCCTGACCTCAAGCAATTTCATTCAACTACTGTCTCAGTTTCCCTACCAATAAAACGGGGACAAATTTATGTCCCTTCCAGGGAAAACTGCACGGGTACGGGATCAGAATGCCTCAGAAACAACCTACGGAAGGGTAAGATTCCTAGAGAGAAGCATTTATTGAAAATATTGACAAGTTAAGACTTCGTAAGCAACAGCGAGCAGGGGTATTTGCTGGTTAACTCCATTGTGGCTCTGGGAGCCACTCCTAGGTGCCCAGTCGCACCAAATCCCTCCGGCTCCTCTCCTCCCAAGAGGACAGCACGCAAAGCAACGTGTCCCCGCTGCCCCAGGGGGACCGAGCGCCCAGGACGATGCTCGCCCTCGCCCCCGGGGGCTGCGGGGTACGAAAAGAGGCAGAGCGAATCCTCGGCGACAGCGCCAACGCCGAAAACCCGTCTGCTCTCCAGCCCCGGCCAGAGCCAGCAGGAATGGATACCCGCATCTCCTCCGTCCCCGGGGGAGATAAATTAGCTGGTTACGTAAGGAAGCGACCGGCACGGCGCTTCCAAGGGCTGCCCGAGCCCTTCCCCTTAATGCCGCCGGAGGTTAGAGCGAATCGAAGGGTGGAAGCAAGGCGAGGGGCTGCGGGTGAGGCTTTGCACGGAGGAAAACGCTGCAGTCTCTCCCCTTAATGCACTCTAAATCCCAGCTGATTTCCAGCTCCGCTGTTAGGAAAAAAAAAAAAAGGAGGAAAAAACCCCAGCATTAATATCGTTTTAATGCAAGCTGGGCAAGCGAGGTGGAGTGACTCAGGGCCTTGAAGGGTGGGAGGTGTTGAGGGGAAGCATCCAGAGGAATCCAGAGCGTGAAAGCATTTTGGAAGCCAACCAAAAGGGTGCAGACCTGCCAAAGGACACTAAAGTGCTTCTACGGATCTGCTCGGTTGCTGGTTTTGAGCATCCCGGGTCAGATTCTCCCTTCGATAAATGCTGCTCGCCCCCCTCACGCCCGGCAGGCAGGGAAATAGAGACGTGAAATACAACACACGGCTGCTCATCCCTCTGCTCTTCCCTCTCTGCATCCCAGCAGCGAGGCCAGGGTTGGTATTTCATTTCTGCTCCCTCTGCAGGCCGGCTGACTCCACAGCAAGAGGCATCAAGCACAGCACCCTGAGCAAAGCCACTCTTCCCTCGTCTCCCCCAAGTGCTGATGTTTCAGGACGAGTGCATTGCCTACAAGACGAGGATTTTGATGGGAGTCGAACCTGATGTCTGACCTAGAAGGATTTCTGCTTCATATGCAAAGCAACAAGGCAAGAACTCAGCGGTCTGCCCCCTGGCTGCGCACGCGTTTTCCCCCTTTGACAACTACTGCCCAAATAGCAACTTTTTTTTTTAGACACAACTTCACAGTCCTCATCCTTTCTGGGCTTATTTCGATGCCTTTCTCTCTATTCCATCAAATAACCAGAGAGTTTCATCTCTTAATTTGGGAAGTGTGGTAAAGGCATCAGATACAGCGAGACTGGAGGTGGTAGACAAACTAGGCACACCAGTGTGACCCAGTATCATCCTGAACCAGTTTCCACAAACTTTCTGTTTTATTTATTCACTACCAGCTTAGTCTGGATATCTATGAAAGTCCCCAGAGTTGGAAAAAAGACGCTGAGGGAGAAGCTCTACAGAAAATCCCCCGAACTAAGCCACTGGCCGTGCGGTGGCAAGATGGGAAACGAGGAAGAAGGCAGCACGCTGAGGCTGGCTGCCGACAGACGACCGAGCAGAAAAGCAACAGTTGTTCAAGAGCAGCCACCAAGCATAAAGGAATAAAAATAAACAATAAGACAACTAGAGAAGGAAGGAAACGAGTGGGTAATAAAATGTTGGTCATACTCCCTGCCACTCCACAGTGAAGTGTTTTGGAGTCAAGCTTATCGTGGCACTGACTAGCGGTGTCAACCGAGTCTGGGTCCTGGGCAGCGTACAGGGACAGAACGGGGAGCAATCCTTCCCCATAAAACTAGGGCTGAAGAGCAAGCTGGCAGGAGGAGGAGGACAGCGGAGCCCCGAGCACCAGGGAAGCAAACGAAGTTAGTGCTATCATTTTGCTCTCTGGGCTTTTAAGTCAACCTGAAGTGAGGCAGAGCTATTTTACTGGGGAAAACTTGGCATTTCAAGTGGAGAGGAAAAAAACCCTAGCTGAGAGCAAAGGAAAAAAAAATTAAAAAAATAAAACAGAAAGCAAAAACTTTCCGGCAGCCTTACCATTGGCATCTTGGACTCCGGTAAGCGCTCCTACTGCCGCCGCGGTTTCACCAGACAGGACGATCTGTCCTCCACCTTGGAGAGTGGCTTCAGCAAGCGTGGCTACCGCGTGGGCTGCTGCTTCACTGGGGGCACAGAAAAGAGAAGGGAAGGGTTAGGAAGACCACCAGACAACCCTGCTCCAGTAGGGCCCATTTAACTAGGCACTGATATCAAGAGAACACACACAGGCAGGAGGGATTCTCACCAGGGCCAGCTGAAGTTATCCAGAATGGAAAATCTCCGGTGGAGGAGGAATACAGGGAAATAAGCTGCTTTCACTGCCTTTTTTTCAGCTTGCCTCTCTCTTAGAATATCCGTGCCTTCTTTAACATCCTTTTGCCTGCGACTTCACTAAAAGCTTTTGGACGATCCAAGTAAGTTCTAACACAACGTGGCTCCTTCCTGCCTCTGGTTTCCAGTACAAAACTCATTGTTTTGCCACCTGGTCTCTCCAGATTTTCCAACTCCCCCTCTCACTACTGATTCAGCCAGCTTACCTCGCACTGCAGAAGGCCCAGAGGTTTACCATTACCAGGATCACATCAGCAGCTCTCTATTTAGAGAAGACAGAGTACCTCTCCCCAGCCAAGTGGTTTAATAATTCTTTTTAATGAGTGATTGGTAGCTAAGCACGGTATTCTTAAATTTCCTCGCACGAATGAGGTCAGACCAAAGGCCCTTCTAATGCAGCAACCCTGCTGTGAGAACAGCCAGTATCAGATATTTAGGAAGGAGTGTGTATGATCCTTCCCTTCCTACACCCTCTCAGCTTCCGACAGTCAGCAGCGTATTGATTTCCTACATCAGAGACTGCATCTGGACCATCAGGTTTGATTTTTCTAATCCCCTTTGAAACCCATTTATACTTTTTGCTTCCCCAACATCCTGTGTCAATGAGACCCACATTTAATTAGATGACGTGTGAATAAAAACGTTGCATTCTGGTAGTCCAAAACCTACTCCCTCAGTCTTGCTGGGCAGCCTGTGCATCTGATAGTGCAAGAAATGGAAAATAACAGTTCCATTTTCATTTTCCTCGTGACTTCATAGACTTCCAGTAATCTCTTTTCCAAGCTGAAGAGACAGAGTCCACTCGCTGTGGAAGGGCTCTTCCTGATTAGTCTCGTCCTTTTCCAGACTTTTTCTAAATGTAAGACATTGTTTGAGGGGTGTGTGTGACCATTTCTCACATTATTCAAGACGTAGACGTACCATGGGTTAGTACAGTGGCCTAATCCTGCCTTGCTCTCTATGCCCTTCCCTGTAATTCCTAATATTCAACTTACTCGTCTGACAATACCTGCTCAGCAGGGATTCTTGGAGCTTGCTGAATGGCAACTGGTAACAAACAGTTCCTGATTGGGTCTATACAGGAGATATTTCTTCACGCGTGCATTATTTGGCATGGACTGAGATAATATTCTATTTGCCATTTCGTTGTACAGTCCGAGTGCTGTGAGCATCCTTCTACAACCGTTCAAACTTCTCCAGACCCCTTGGATAAATATTAGCTACTCAGGGCATATTTTCATTTCTAAATAGCCCCTCTGTCACTCAGGGCAGCTCTTAAACACCGTTACTGAGCCAGAATATTTTCTTGTTCTGCCTCCCTACCCCTTCTGGCTGATCTCTCTTCTGAACCTGCAGCTACGTGGAGGCAGAGCGCAGGAAGGCCAACTACAACAGAGCAAACCTGGGGGTACACCCAGACCTCCTGCTGTAACACTATTTCCTAGACTTTGCACACTTACTTGAAGCCACTTTCAGGGGCAATTCAGCATTTTAATCATTCATTAAGGTTGCACCTATGAAAATAACAACGACCATACAGCATAAGAGCTGTGCCCAGTTACAGCGTGCTCCACAAACACTAATTAGTTCAAATCAATGAATTAACCACCTCCAATTTGTCCTCCTTTACCAGGAGGCCCCATACTTCCCATCCTCAAACCTGGCAGAGGTTTCACCCATCCCAATGTGCTGTTTGCGGGTGCACTGCTCTGCATGGACTACGAGAGTCCTTTGCTCCCTGTCAGGGAAATCGAAGACAGCAGCCCTCAGCTAAATTAAGCATGAAGTTTCCAGAGCTGGAAGAGCCTTTAGCTCTCAAGGACTTGCTGAGATGTTCCTACAGGTAGAGGAAAGACCCCCAGCAGTGTTTGGTGGCAAAGAAAAGAGAGCACCTGTTCCACATGGAAGGTTTGGGGGGCTAGTCACCCAGACGGGACCCCAAACCCTCCCACTGTCAGTAGAGAAAGAGGGCGACAACAAAATGTGAAATAAAACGAGGCCCAACATTCCCACTGCAATGCTGCAACAGGCTTCACATTGCTCCTGAGCTATGAGCTGTTTCAGACTTACTACAGGGCCTTCCTGGGTATAAGCACAGCTGACCCTGTCTTGAGGCACAACAGCGACTACGTTACTCGTTGAAAGCTCTTCCGCTCATGTTTTCTAGGAGCCTTCATTTCATTTTAACATTTCTTTTTTATTAGGGATTCTGAACTTCCTAAATGCAGGAAAAGGAACTGCTCGTTGGTGACCTTAGGAGCCAGAACTAGTAGCAATGGGACAAAATTAAATTGAAAGCACACTGGTTTCAGAAGAATTTCTCAAAAGTATGTAGAAAAAAAAATCTACCAACTAGAAACGTGCAGGATACAGGTCCTGCAAGCCAGATTCCAGGAGACTGGACTTTTTTTTTTTTTTTTCCAACTCCATGCCTAGTTACTTTATCTGTTCTTACAGTGTCCTAAATAGATCACTTGGTTTTAAGAGGTAATTTTACAGTGGACCTATTGATAAAAATAATCCTACTCAATCAGCCTCCTACAGCAGCAGAAAAGAACGTATCTGACAGACTTGAATCTGGATCACAAACAGAAACAGTTCTAGGTGGGTTTGCAATTCAGTTACAACAGCAATTTGGAAGCAAGCTGGTGATGGACCCCAGGATCAAGGTGGCTGCTTTAGTAATTTGTGATCCCCGCACAGCATGGTCTTGGAGCTCTACCCCAACCACCAGCACTGTGGGCTTGTGCCGTGTCCCAAGCCACGGCTGCTCAGCTTTTACTCTGACAGCCTTTAGTCCAGAACCCTGATTTGGATGAGGAAAACGTTTTGCCCACACCTCAGCAGCGTGAAACCTCCTGCGCTACTGGGGCTGCAGCCACGTCCTGTCCTGCTCCCTCGGGATGCAGCCGCAGTGTGCCCCAGCCACTTCCAGTTTTTAAGAACATCAAGCAAAGCTTAAAAAACTCCCCAGAGCTGAGCAAAGGCACTGCTTCCCGCTGCACGGACCTGCACAGAACTAAACTTTACCAACTTTACCTGTTGGCACACTGAGCACAACATTCTGTTTTCTGACGAGAGACCAAGGCAGCACACCACTGGGAAATTCAGCCTTTTAGTAAGGAACTATTACTAATTCTGATGGATACACAGACCAGCGTACCAAAAGGCACTATCAGCACATTAGGACTCTTATTAGCAAGCTCGGTTCTGTAACCGGACCCTTGCTGAACCCAAACCATTTAGGGGGTGCAGTTACCACCTACCGTTTCCTCTTTCAGGAAATTTCCATGTCAGTGGGCTCCTACTGTTACAGTGGAAACTGAAAACTATCCTGCAGACTCCTGTACGCAGGTCGAACTAGGAATTTGCTAAGGAAAAGCCTCCACGGGACTGCAGACAGTGTCCTCTTACTGTTAGAGTGAAAACCTAGAAGGAAGCACCCGCGTGCAGCCTTCTAGCCTTCTCCTCTCCCCCGTACCTGTTGAGTGCCATGGTAACAGTTGCTCCTTGTTGCATCTCCTGAGATGCTGCCACTGCTGCTTCTGCTAACGATGCCACTGCCTGCGTGGCCTCTGATGCCTGCGTCGTCTGGATGGTCATCTCACCCCCCTGTAGCGTTGCCCAGTTCTGCTCCACCTGCGGAGGAAGAACAAGAAGGAAGGTCCCAGGATATGAAGCCATCCCGTGAAACGATGGCTGCTGCCTAAAACAAAGAAGTCAGATAGTTTCGAGAAGTCTTTGGAGAATCCTGCACGTACTCTGACTCTCTCCCAGAGACTTTGACAGGGAAAAGAGAGCACCAGGGGGAAAAGACCAGGATCCAGCTGAGAACACCACGGACCCTACAACCCTCTCTCAGCCACGAGTGAGTTTCTGTAGCCAGCCCTCAAGTCTAGCTGCTATTCTGCACGTGTTCAGTCTTCAAGCGAGAATTTTAGTTCTCATGCACATGGAAGGTGCCCCCCCAAACATCTGTGAAGCACCTCAAGCTCCCACAAACCCCTTTTGTTCAGCCATGCCCACCAGAAAATGGGACAGCAGTCGGATCACTGCCTGCCAGGCACTTTTTAAAGCAGCCACACTGCTGTGGTGCTGGAAGCTCAGCACAGATCACCGTCCCACAGGGCAAAGGGCTGCACGTGCCCCCGTTTCCATCTGCCTGCACCCCTCCCGTCATTTTGGGGAACCAAACATGTTCCCATTTAGGATTTATTTGTGCTGGACTTGTCTCAAGCTCACCTAAAGCTCACAACTGGAACTTGTTTTGCTGTAGTACACTTAATAAATGAAGATGGCCATCCCCAGTTCAAGGCAACTGCTTTGCTCTCCTGCGCCCACAGCTGACCCTGGGCGAAAGGATCCAAAGCAGGGAGGAAGCAGCGACAGGGCATTGAGACAAGGTGAAAAGAAGCCGAGTTAAGAGAAGGCGAAGTCTTTTAGGAAAGATGGAACCAAGTCTGAGTGCTTCGAGAGGAAGAAGTCGCAGATGGGAGGATCTCAGGAGAGTTGGACTGAGTTTGTGCTGCTCCCTAGCCATGCCGAAACCAAAGCAAAGCAAGCCCGAGCAGGGAAAGGCACCCTTCCCACCACCATGCAGAAGGAGAACATACATATATTCTGCAAATACATGTATTCAGCAGTCAGGCAGATCTCCACTGTGGCGCACAGCGCCCTGCAAAATGCCTAGGCTGTTTCAAAATGGGAAAGGACTTACTCCTGGCAAAGGAGGAGGAATTGTCCGGGCCCTTCTCCGCACTAACACAAAAGTTGTGCTGCTGAGATCGTAGCAAGCATCCCTGCTCCGTGTTGCTCTGCATCCTATAAACACGTCTGCTTACTCAGAGCTAACTCACATCTCCACGCAGCACGACAGCGAGGCAGAAACATCCTTAGAGACGCTGCCAGCGGGCTGTGGATTTATCCGCACATAGCGATCCCAGCCATTCACCAATGAAAAAACTTTTGTATCTTTATTTCGTCCAATATCTCTTAAACATTTAATTTACAGGAGGAACTAGGTGCCTGCACTCCCTTGATTTCTGTTTGTCCCTCTGAAAATTTTCTTACAGGTGTCAAGAGACATCTGAAGAGGGTTCTGAAAACCCTCAAAGTACTTCAAGGTCACAGCCAGGCCGCTTCCCTTTGCTCCTGAGATGGAAGTAGGGTCTTGTGCAGAACAAAGCTGTTCTGTGCTGCCACCTGTCGCCCTGAAAGCCTCACTCGCACAGAGCTGACCAGACCCCACCACTCCTGCACAGACCGTCCGCAGCCAGACAGCCTGGCACGCAGCAAAGGGGCAGAAAGCTGCCTGCAGCCTCATGGATTTACAGGGGGGTTAGTGGGGAAAAAGAGGTTAAAAAAAAAGTAAGTTTCCTTGGGGTCTTTAAACTTACTAACGTGTTTAAAAAAAAGAAGCGGAAAAAATAAACGCATGCAAGTTCGAGAGGTCAGATTTGAGGGTTGAAGTGGTCTGATGGAGTCCTCAACAGAAGGAGCTTTGCCCAGTTTTAGAGCACTGGAAGAAGCTTTCACAGTACGTGGAACAGTACTGTGCTCCGCGGTACCTCATGTTGTCTCGAATATAACGTGCATTTATGAAGCTCTCTCCGGTATTCACTTGCAAACCTCTCTAAAAGCTGCAGAAGAAGAACAGTCCCATTTTGTCCAGAGATCAGTAGCCGAAGAATCACACCGTTTGCCCACAGCCATGCAATATCCTCCACTAACCACAGGCTCAGAATACCCCAGGCGTCACCCCCAACCCTGAACTGGCAAAACTCGGGTTCTAGAGCACACATGAAACAATTATCCCAAACAAATACAGAAACGTGCATTTGTGCAGTTAGGTCTCTATCTGCTGGAGCAGATCTCCCAGAATTAACGTACAGGACATTAAAATGGGATGAAATTCGGAGCTGAGGCTTCTGCCATAATTGCGTTTGTATGCTCCTGAGTCAAAACAACAGCAGTTCAGCACTTCCTATATGAAATTTCATATAGTTTCACAGGTATTTTAACCCTGAACACTGCAGGGCTGGTGGTTTTTTGTGACTTCATTGTGACAAATATTTAACTTTATCAAAGTCAAATAGGATGATTGTGCTCTGAACACGATGGGCACGACCCGGATCCTTACCTCCCCGTCAGTCACTGCGGAATAATTGACTTGTGCGACGGTGACCGTGGTAGGCAACTCGGAGGCATCAGCCAGCGTGGCAACTGTAGCACCGGTGCCAACCTGCAGAAGTCAACAAGATGCAGCTGAACATGCCTGCTAGCGCAGGAAAACATCCATATAATTCAGACAAAGGGACAGTCAAACGCTCTCAGGTTACAAGGCATTGCATCTACAGAGAATAATAGTAATGGGCAGAGCTCACGGAAAATCCTGAGCTGTCTCCAAGGGGAAAAAACAACACGCTAAAGCAATGTCAATCTGCAGCAGCTTCCAGAGCGGGGACAGGGCCCAGAAACAAGTTTTGCACAGCCCTTGTGTCTGTCTGAACACAGGCCCTCGCTATTTTCCTAGCCTCACAAAGAACAGCTGCAGGATACCGCTGCCATTCCCAGGTGTGAGCAGGGTGCACAGGTGGAACCAAGACACTTCTCCCACCGCGTGGAAGTCGTGTAAAAAACCTACCCTGTAAAAACTATACCCTGCGTATCAGCTATCATTTATAACACCACTTACCACTCACAGGGGCACTGCTCTCCAGGCACTTGGCAAACATTAGTCCATCCTCACTACCCCGCTGGCTTTGGAAATTACACTTTCCCTATTTAACAGCTGGGAAAAGGCAAAATCTGGGAGATGTGCAGCTTTGTTTCTAAGCAGAATTAAACCTGTAGGTGCTAGAAAGTCGATGAGATCTCAGGTGCTGGGCACCTAAGAGAATACTATCAAGGGGAAAATGTCTGCTAGCAGGTGAGCAAACAGAAGCAGTTTGACACGTCTGCTGGGCCTTGGGGGAGCAGAAAGCTGGGCCAATTCACTGAAAAGCTTTCATTTGAAAAGCAAACAAAAAAAAAAAACAAAAGCAAAACAAAAATAAAGTCCACGTCCTGAGCTGCCAGAAGCTGCCGCCCCACATGGAGAAGGGAATACAGCAGCAGCAACTTCTGCTGTGAATCCCCTAAAGCGGTCTAACAGACATCCTTCCCTCAGGGGGCAGCTTGAGAATTACAATATTTATATCTTACACACTTCAGGTGTAAGAGCAGGGGGCGCAGAAGTACCTAATGCCATGGATTAAGGTAGATTTCATGCCATTAAAGAAAAGCAGTCCCATCACGTTTCCTCCCGTCACTTCATCACACAGCCACCACAGGTTTTGTGTGGCCAGATGAGCTGTGTGTCCGTCTGTGAACGGGTTAGTAAGACCCAGGTCAGACCCTGAACTACTTGACCAAATAGCTGCAGGTCTGTCCGTGCTGCCACAACAGGAGAGCAAGGGACAGGAGCTGGGAAGAGAGAGGATGGGACTGCTCCTTTGAGCAGGAGCACTGGCTTAATGAGCCAGAGGGCTGAGACACTGATAAAGAGAATTCCTGAAGGACAAGGCCAGCTACCAAAAGGGGTTTGCTCTAAACCACCTCCTAGAGGCAGGCAAGTTGATCCTGAGTCAGCTGTGCTGGGAACGCTGGAGGGCTTTTCTCACCTGGATGAGGGACACGGTGCCATCGGGGTTGCTGAAGGTTTGTACCACTGTCTGTGACGGCACCAGGTGCGCTATGCTGTGTGTGGTCGTGGTCTGCTGCTGCGTCTGCTGGTCCTCGAACGCGTAGAGCAGGTCCTCACGGCCATGCTGCTTGTAGCAGTTCTTCACGATAGTCCGCAACGCCTGGGTCCACGACACCTACGAGGAGAATCAGAAAGGAGTTGAGAGCGTGTAAAAACTTTTCTGAACCGCTCCAATGCTGCTACTGCTGTGATTTGCATGCTTACCTTTACTGGGTGCTTTTCAATAAATCCTCAAACAAGATGCCCCCAGTACCTAATCCCTCCATCCCCTCATTCCCCAGGACTCAGAAATTACCCTGAGCCACTGCATTTCTGTGTATGGACACAGAATGAGCATACTTGACCAAAGGAGGGCATATTTCTCAATGAAATCTCAATGAAATTTCTCTGCCTTGAAATCTTAAAGAATTGAGGCCAACACACAGAAAACCACCTCCACCTTGAAAGAGCTGAGGACGCAGCGCCATTTCCAGCCCCCCGGGCATCCCTCCCCACCCAACCAGATCCGCATCAGCACTGCCCTCACACCCTGGTAGCCTTTTTTTTGACAGTCTCCTTGTGACAGGTTGGTGACAACATCACCTGTGTAGGATCCACAGCTGTAACTGACACCCAACCACCTGATACCAAGACCTCTTCATCCATTCTCTCACTTCTTTTTTTCCTGGCTCCACCACACATCTTTGATCACTCCCCTTTAAGCACAAAGGTCCCTGCTCAGGATGGGACAGTAAACCCTTCAAGGGCTTCACGAGGCCACAACACAGACTCTGTAGTAAATGAGCTGCATACTTGGAGAGTTGACTGGTCTTAGGCTGGGCAGGCTGCTTCAAAGGCCACAGAGATGAGCAGGTGATGCAACTAGCAAGAAGGACACCCGCTGCAGAAAGAGATGTGCTTCAAATACCTGCTCGTCACACCACGCAGGCAGGGACAGAGCAGGTTGAACGCTACACCTCTCATCTCATTGCTCTCCCGAGCTCGATGTCTGACACTAAGCCAAGGAAGGGCTGATGATGCAGTTTCTTCCATCCCTTGAGGGAAAGAAAAACGGCTCCCCCAAAAACTGAAGGCAGACCCATGGGACACCCACCCGCTGCTTCTGTTCTTCCGTGCGGACGTCGCTGCGGACGTTGGCCCACGGGATGTCCTCAGGCCACCAGATGGGCTTGCAGCTCTCCTTGCCCCAGCCTGGCTTGCCGCGACCCGTGGAGTATTTCAGCATCTCCGGGATGAAAGCTCGCAGCTGTGCCTGGAACAAAGCACATAAGATGATGTTTAGGAACTCACCTCAGGTAGTTTTGAGATGCGTAGCACAAAGTTACTGCATTTCATTTCCATCCTGCTGGAAACATGACCTGGAAGAGGCCTGCGTGCCCAGGACAAACACATCCTGTATCATCTTCTCCCAAGTCTCAGCTGAGAGGAGCTTACTAGATTATGGAACAGCAGAAACAAAATGAATCCAACTAGAATAAGGCAAAACACGCTGTACTAGCACGCTTTTTGGTTTGAACACTACCACGAAGAGAGCTAACCAACCTGAAAGGGGAAATAAAACAATTAGAACAATGCAGGACAAAAAAAATTAGAAGAAAAAACATTCAATGTCCCTACAGCTGCAAGAAGTCACTTGTGAGCTGATGTACATTTTACGTTGATGTTGCAAAGAGGACAGAGCTTCAGTGAGCTTCTCCAACTTAAAGACACTCTTACCTGTTCTTCCCTACCCCTGCAGAACATATCACACACTGGACTGATTTTCTGAATCTGTTTTTAACTTCTCCCCCAGCGGGGACACCTTTCAACCCAATTTTCCTTAGCACCCACGGAAACCGGCCAGCTGGTGACTGCCTTTACCATCAGCAGACCATGCCTTAGAAAGAGAGATTTGCACAGCAAATTGAGCAGGCACGTCACCAAGAGCAGCTAACGTCCTTAGAGTCATCTACTAGAAGATAAAACTCACAGAGGGTGCTGTGGCACGTTTGGGTTTTGTCGTGGGCACTGCCTGGAGGTGCAGGAGGAGGCTGGTGCAGCCGCAGAGCTGAGCGGGAAGAGCACGACCGCACACACCAAATTAAAACGTGTTAACTTCAAGCTAACTAGTTGCATTTCAGAATGCCTCCCTGCATCCCTTCGGAACTTGCCGTAAAAGCCATTTGAGTTCTGCTGTCCTGGCGTGCAGTATCTGTCAGAGGAACGGGAGGCTGCAGAGCGCCTGACCCCGCAGCACCCCACTAAACGCATCATGACCTGCGGCAGCTCTTCAGGGCGCAGGGCTGCTCTTCGAGGCCAGAGCCCCACCGCAAGATGTGATGTTGGGCTCTAGTTTACAAATCTAAGGAGAAAAACTGAAGTGTGTTTTGATAAAAAAACAAGCAATTCATTTGAATGCATGATTTGCTGCTTGCACAGTTCGCAGCAGCGGCTAGGGACTTTAAAGGCAATAAAAGTCCAGCGCACTCGTGGGTCTGGACATGGTGTGTCTGCTGCCACCCTAAAAGAAGCTCTGCTGCTCAGCGAAGGTGCTGCATTTCAGCTCCTGCAGTGCTCCTGAGCTAACAGCAAGCTCCGGAATGGGCCAGAGCCTGCTAGAGATGGAGCAGCCCCTCCGGAGCAGCCCCCACCACCCCAAGGGCATCCTCAACCGTCTCAGGGACGGTGAACCAAACCCCGATTTATAAACAGGGCACAGAACAGCCACCAGCTCGCCCGTGCCCATACACAGGTCAACCACTGCAGTGTCTTCCCTTCCAGCCCACGACGCAGCCTCCAGGTCGGTGAGGTTTGCTCGGCCCAACAAACCTGCTGGTGGCATCGAGTCGCCCGGTGCGACAACGGTTAAAAGTCTCCTTCCCAGAATCGCTGCCTGCAAGCCGTGCTCCTTGTTACCAGATGGATTAATTACTGGTCCCGGGGAGTTCAGCAGCTCGAGCTACTCAAGGCACTTGTTAAGGAGGGCTCGCCTTTAATCCGCCAGGGAGACAATCAGCAGCGACACCGCAGCCTGCTCCAGCACCAGGACATCTCTAATTAGTGCCGTAACGAGACCTCACCCTGGCAGCTCGCAGGGGTCTGCCACAGGCACCAAGACAAAGACCCCGCGTGTCTCAGAGGGCGCAGCCGGGGGAAGCTGCTGCAGTCGCTTCTGGGGCAGCCACCTTTCTGCCGGCTCCAGCCACAAACCACCCAAAAAGCAAGCCTCTCCCCAAAAAGCACGCAGCTCACTCTGGTTTGCACCGTTGTAAGCTCTGGGAAAGACTCCTGTAATCTCTAGCACCGAGAGAAGCTGTAGGAAAGTCTCCTCGACTGCTCCCAAAAGTAGAAGAGGGCAAAGGAGCAACGGCAGCAAAGCCCCCGGGTACTTTGTTCACTTGCCCTTCTGTTTTTCGGTAAAATATATATAAATACATGTATTTATTTAAACGTTCAGGTTACAAAGCAAGGCATCTTCCAAGGCCGTGGCACAGCGCTGCCAGCAGGGAGCCCTGGGACTGCTTTTCCCCAGCTCAGAGGACAGCCGGCACCCGCTGAACCGCCCCCACCAACGCCCTGCTGGTCTCCCCACGGAGGGGTCTGCTCACAGATTTATTTATTTCTGTGCAAATCTACCTTCTTTTCCGCCCTGAAACAGTGGTCAAGTCATAAATAGGAAGTGCTGAGGAGTTCTAAAGGGTCAGAGGGGCGCGTCTGGGGACCGGGCAGGATCACCACTGCTCGTTCTTGCTGGAAACGATGCACGACGCAGGCTCTGAGCTGAAATACTGCAAAAGCAGCGTTCTTCTCTCACCCTGGGGTGCCTCCGCTGCGAAACAGGGATGCTCTCCCTCCTCCACACCCCAACGGCCTGCTGGGACAGCAGAAACACGTTGTCCCCATACCACATCTCCGATGGGGACCGGGGGGAGCACCACCCAAGCCTTGCACCTGGGCGATGGGGTCCAGCACGCAGGCTTGGCCCTGACCCCTGTAAAAAGGTTCTGAAAGCCACAGACAGAGCAGATACTGCCCTTCAGTGCCTGGCGTCTGCTGCCTGCAGCCTGGCACGCAGAGATATCTGCTGTTGGGGCTAAAGCTTTCTGCACAGCACCGCGCAAAGAGGCGTCGAGTGCAATTTTTTGCGGCCAAGATAAGCTTTGCTGGCTTGTGTAAGCACGCTGCAAACCACAGGTGCGCATTAGGTTAAGAAAAGCGAAATTAAAGAACAAAGAAGTGAAAATTAAAGTGAAATTAAAGAACGAAACACCCGTTCAGAAAAGGAACAACAACTTCTAGTGCCTCTCAGAGAGCTGACTGGTGCTCTGGCCTCAGCATCACCCGAGCTTCCTCCTCAATGCTATCAGCGAGCCACAGAGAACAACAAGGCTGAGTTTTTACAGGCAAACTCAGCTCTGCCGTGGTGTGCACGTCGCCAAAGCCCGTAAAGCAACGAGCCTTCTCTGTAAAATGGCTCCAGGGTAAAAGCCCCGCTGCAGTGCCTTATTTTGCACAGCTGAGGCGGGCGATGCTCTTCGCTCAGCAAAGGCTTTATTTCCCTCTAGAGCACCAAGGAAGCAGAGCAATTAAACAGAGAGTGATTTTCACCTCCCCCTTTGAGGAGCCAACGCCTCCGCCACCTGCCTGCAGCCACCTGCAGCTGCTCGGAGCAGGGGCTTCGCTTCTCCCCTCCCAGAGAGGCCTCTGAATTGTGCTGCCCAATTGATACTCGTAAATATTTTGGTTTTCCACGGGGCCTTGTAGCATCTAGTCAAAAAAGCTCATTTCTTGCTAGCAGATAACGAGAATTCCATCAGCAGCTCTGGGAATCCAAATTCCTACAAAAACCAACAGCGTCTCCAGCCACGCACCAGGCTGCAGGGATCTGGGAGTCAGCAGCAGCACCACCACCTCTAACTGATGTATTTCAAATCCCATTGTGGCAAAAAGAAAAAATAAAAACTGACCGTATTGCAGCCTCATCATGCTCAGCTTATCTGTGTTGTGTTTCTATTTTAGAAGTTTGGCCCCGAGTCTGGCAAAAACTACACAGCAGCTGGACTCCTTCAAGAGCAAAATTATCTCATACCCACCACGCGCACCATCCTTACTGCCTGAATTTTGACAAGGAGGAACACCTGCTGCGTTGTGAAAACCCACCCGGGAGTCTGTAGTCCTGTCAGTTAAATCTGGTGATCTGTCCTCAGACGGCCTGCAGGCGTTCCAGGACTGCAGATTTTTAAAAGACAATTTACAAAAGGTAAGGCTGCCCCCAGCCCCAGCCAGCCTGGCCTTGGGCACCCCCAGGGATGGGGCAGCCCCAGCTCCTCGGGGCAGCCTGGGCCAGGGCCTCACCGCCCTCAAAGTAAAGAATTTCTTCCTAATCTCTAATCTAAACCTACCTTCCTTCAGATTAAAGCCATTCCCCGTGCCCTACCCCTACCCCCCGGCACAGAGTCCCTCCCCAGCTCTCCTGCAGCCGCTTCAGGCCCTGGCAGCCCGCTGGGAGCTCTCCCCGGAGCCTTCTCTTCTCCAGGCTGAGCATCCCCAGCTCCCTCGGCCTGGCCCCACAGCAGAGGGGCTCCAGCCCTTTTTGATCACCCTCCAACACCCCCAGGTCGTTTCTCCTCAGGGCTGCTCTCCATCAATTCTCCACCCAGCCTGGTTTTATGTTTGGGATTGCCCCAGCCAGGCCCACCTCTCAAATCTGCCCAGGCCGCCCTGTCCACAGCTTTGGAAAAGCCTTCACAAAGCTGTTTTGATTTACATATCAGAAGGAAGAAGGCTATTCCTAACGGGAGGCTTGTTTTACCATAACACAGAACGGGAGGACTTGAGATAAGAGGCTCCAAGTTGCTGTGCTGTTGCATCAGCAGGCTGTGTTCGTGAGGACAGAAGGCCCTGCAAAATATGGAGGGGGGAGGAAAAAGCATTTCTGGTTTAAGAGAGCTGCAAGGAGCCTGGGAACAAAGGAGTACGGTATCTGGGAAAAAAAGAAAAAAAAAAGCCCTGCCAGCAACTACTGCCTTAGACTGGAGAGCTGCTTCACACATGGACACACAAAGCAACCAAACCCCAGGGGCAACGTGGCTCGGCCAAATCTTTGTGCAAGGTTTCCTGAAGACCAAGGCCATGTCATACTTGCAAGGAAAGAAACAAAATCTGTTATTGTTATCTTAACGTGAAAAGCATTAGTGTTTTATTCAGAGATTTTAGGAGGGGGGTTGCATAGCCACGTCCGGAGGAAAAGCAGAGAACACTTCAGCACTCCTTAATGTCAAAATATTTAATTTCCAACTCTATCATAACAAATAAACGATTTGTATTATAAATCCAGTGGAAGGTCTCTCTGAAGTGAGAGCTTGTCGCTTCTACTGCTGCTTTGATGGCACGTGCAACGTTAACAGCCAAGGAGACCTTTTTACGGACCCGTTTATGCTTGCACATATTCCGCACATTGCGAACCAGTTTCTCAGACGTGTCACTGGTTTGCAAAAACCGGACTTCCTGATCTTATTCACCCACCTTCACTGCTCTTATTTCTTTCACTAGCAATGGCTCATTTCCTTGTTATTTCCTCAGAGCCCACACGCTGCGGGTGCAGGCACCTTCACTGCTCACACCATGCGGGGATGGCTTCCCTCTGCCTGAAAAAAATCCACTGCGATGTCTCCTTCTCCTTGTTTTTAAGTCCTAGGCACTTCTGTTTAATTACTACAATGACGAGGCGACAGAGAAACTTTTTGTTTGCTAATCTGAATGCCAGACCTCCACACGGTGTTCTTAGGGTAAGAGAAGAGACCACCAAAACAGCAGGCTGTTTCCAGTTTGGGAAACCATTAAGCGCCCAAACCAAAAGCTGCCTTCCAACAGCTCAGCTCTGAGCCAACCTGCGAGTACCAGCCCGGCGGCTTACAAAACTAGCAACTAAGTTTTGCCCTGCGTTGTCATGGACTAGGAATGTGATCTGTAATACCTTGGCTAAGGCACAGGAGCTTTTGTAAAACTGCATGAGAAAGCGTGAGCGCGTCTGATTATACCCAAGCACAGGAGCTGGTGTTGTGACCTGCACGTGATCGTTCTGCAGAGCACAGTGGAAGCCAGCACACCTTTGCTCTGTCACACTGCTGGTACGTTGCCCCAAAGCCCCCAGCCTTTCCATCTTGCTGCTGGCTTTCAGCATTTTAAATATGTTACAGTGCGTCACGCTGAGTTGAGGTCCTGCATCCCCAAGGAAGGAGAATTCCCTGCAGGATCCCTCCCACACCAAGGAAGCTTCCCTGGGGGGCCCCCCCTCCTTTTCCCCAGCAGTAAGGGGGTCGGCAAGGGGCTGGACGTGGACAGAAAGGGAGTCCCCCACATCCCTAGGGCAGACAACTCCCCGGCTCCATCAGCAATATCTCGAGGTTTGACGTGGAGTTAAGCAATTAACAAGCTCTTCTCTGCTCCAGCCCACGGCAGGAAGAGGAGGATGGAGGGAACTAGAGCACACAAGAAACATCCAAGGAGGATAAGCCAAAACGGTACTGCAAAAGCCACCTTCCTGACCTCAGTGCCTAAAAATCACTGCAAAGTGGAGAACAAATAGCTTCTCTGTTCACAGCACATGGGAGGTGAGAAGAACAGCTCAAAGGGGAATGCTCCCAGCAGCCTGACCTTGAGTCCTGACACGCATCTCTGCTGCTGCATGCAGAAAATAAGCACCAATAACAAAGCTTCACGGCTAACTTCTATCTGAGCTGTCACAGTCCCTTGGGAAAGAAGAGATTAAGTGCATCCCCTGGGGATGTAGACATAAGCTCACTGTAAGGTGCCAAATCTCTCTCTCTCTCTCTCTGGTTCTGCCAAGTTTCTGCCGTGTCTGCCTGCTTACCTGGGTCATCTTGTCCACTGAGACAGGAATGCCGTCGATGGTGAGGGGTGGCAGCTCCGAGTTAACCTCCTGAGGCGCGGGAGCATGCTCCGCTAGCGCAGACTCCAGGTCTTCCAGAATCATGCTCTTGTACTTGCGTACCTGTGGGGAATCGTTAAGTTCAGGTAAACAAGGTAAGGAGCACCAGGAGAGGGGAGGGTGAGAAGGCAGGGCCAGCTGCCTTCCCCAGGGCGCTGCGGAACAGAAGGAGCAAACAACGACACAGCTGGCAAGTAAAAACACCCACGGGCCCTGAAGACTTGGCTGCATCAGAGAGCTGATGATGAAATGTCAAGTAACGCCACCAAGTGGAAGTATTTACGGGACTAAAAGAAAAGTTCACAAGCAAGACTTAGCACAGGCAGGATCTGCTCCGTTTACTGCCTGGTCTGCGGCAAGGTGCGAGCACTGATAGCTGAGCTGAGTTCAAGGACACGACACTACCTGTCCCCCCGAGTTTTAATCGAGGCTATTCGGCCCTGCTGAGATGTTCTAGGCAACCAGCACTGACACAGAGAAGACAGGACCTCACTGCTAGACTCACGTCCATACAACCGGAACTCCTATCTCCAGGGTCTTAAACATGACCTCCAGATGGCTACCAGGCCTGCAAAGCTGCCTGGAGCCAAAATTAAAGCTGTGGAGAAGGTGAACAATTTATGATACAACCTCTTCCTGTAGACACCTACCACATTTTCTAAGGGTGCAGCTCCAAATACTTTGAAGACGGGGTTGGGTTTGGAGGGTGAGATGCACAGGACGATGGCCTGCTGCCCCACTCTGGTGGTGTACTCATCCAGCGTTGCTCGGAGCTTCCTGAAACAGAGGCACGAAGCAGTGAGCAGCTATCAGCTGCTGATGGAAACACAACCCTTCGCATTGTGAAGTCCCTTTCTTAATGCCCCCCATTCACAAACCAGGTGAGAAGCAGAGCCCCAGCTGGTCAGATCAGCCGCACGGTGCTGCCCTGCTCCCGCAGGCCTGCTGTGCTCCCTGCAGCCCCACGGCAGCTCAAATATCAATTATTCTCCCCGCTCTCCTTTCTTCCACTGAGGCACAAAGTAAAGAGAAATCAGCAGAGCAGCAAAGCCAAGGACAGCGGGGGTCTGCGGATCCACTCTGTCACTGGCTAAGTTCGTCAGTGATACAGAAATTGTAAGGTAAAGAACATTTTAACAAAAGAGGACTGCAAACAGGTTATTTTACACTCAGGCCCATAACAGCACATTAAAATTCCCTAGTACCAAAGCCCTACTCGAACCAGAACCGTAGGCACTCAACTGACAGCTACACAACAGGCAAGAACCAGAAATATTGCAACAGCTAAGCACAGGGAACCCACGTACTCCAACACCTGCCACATCAGCAGGTCCCTTTGGAATGATCTCTCTGTAGGAAGAAAATGTTCCATCGTACACTTTCCTCCTCTTATTAACTTCCAAGCAACGCAAGAGAACGTGTCGGAAACTTTGGCAGAACCTCATTAAGCAGGAGAGAAGCAGCAGCTACCACCAGGCAACGTGAGCACGGCCATAAGACGACAGGTTAGTTTCTGTCCTGGTCATTTCAGGACCTGCTGCTAGCAGCAGACACGTTGCCAAAGAACCATCACCAGCTCTGCAGAGATCCCAGAATCAGACACTAACCTCCCACCTGCTGCACGCTGGTGCTTGGTGTTTACACAAACTCATTAAACTGGTCAGAATGCACAGAAATTATGCATTTTGATGGTGTTTTACGTGTAATAAAATGAAGCTGCTGCGTGAAGGGAGAAGTAATTCCCCTACAGAGGAGTCTCTTTTAAAATATATTGTTCCCATTTCGAGAGATTAAAAAATTTGCTCTCCAGAAACATTGCACAAACATGGCTGAGTCAGCAGAGGTGGGGGGAAGGAAAAATGAAATGAAGGTACAAAAGAAAGGGAGCCCACTCCAGGAAATACTATTTAACGCTAACCCTGCTGTATTCCTCTCCACTTTGGTCACGTGCAAAGGGTGTTGTAGGACTCAGCAGGTGAATAAGCAGAACATAAGGAAACCAACTTAATTTCTCACCAACTTCGCAAGGAGAGGAAGAAAAAGTGACACTGGCCTTCCCTACTTCAGGGTGCTCAGTGTGCCTGCAGGAGGAAGCCAGCAAGTATCAGAGGCTGACAAATACACCAACTCTTTTGATACAACCCAATTAAGGCCAGAACAGTTAAAAAAGCTAAAATTGTCTTCTTCCAAAACTTTCTAAGTGGTATCAGCCAATATTTACAGATGTTTCCTAAGGACAGAATTGCAGGTGATCTTCAGAGGCTTGCAGAACACCTGTGCAGTCACTCCAGCACCAGTGCTCCTTGGTGGCCATCAGGTGGGCGGACACGCTCAGAGCACTCGTGATGCAGCACCCCAAGGGCTACAGGGGCTTCTGCCCACAGAGTTGTACAGCTTCTAAAGCCAAAGAGGGTCTGGATCAGCTTTAATGGGCATCTCCCCCCAGCTCTCCTGCAGCCCTGTGCACTGCAGGCTGGGTCAGTCTTCAGTGTGGATTCCACCACGACGGTCACGTCAGCCCCAGTGATCAGAACACCACGTTAAAAATGAGCAAAGCAATGATTTGACCCATTTCCCCAAGTTAAAATACAGCTCGTGGGTTCCAGAAGAGACGCCCCAGACTCCTCAAGCTGGAGGACTTGTGGGCAGCACGTGGTCTTGTCACCGACGGCACTGGAAACGATCAAGGAGGCAGACCAAGGTGTCAGGGTGCAGGCAGGAGTCCTTACCGTAGCAAACGCGTCTGCTGCCTCTTGCGGATCGACGGGTTGGATTCAAAAACGTGGGGTCGCTTTCGTTTTTTACCCGTTGCCACCGCAGCGGCTGCTGCCATCCCCACGGGGCCTGGAAATCAAACCACAGAGGGTGAATCAGCGCGCACAGCTCAGGATCTGGCCCCCCAGGGACAGCCCTAAGGGCTCAGCTCGGGGGCATCCCCCCTGGACCAGGCTGACCCCAAATCCCCTGGGCTCCCTCCTCTCAGCATCAACGAGTGCATCAAAAGGGTCTCCAGTTCTCCAGACTGGCAAGCCCCGGCTCAGTCTCCGGTGAAAGTCACAGATTTTACTCCAGAGTTCTCCTTCCAATCGTGTAATTATGTATTTCATTTTCCAAACACACTGAAAAACTCAAGCACTCCAGGAGCTTAAACAGCCAACTGCAATCGAGGAGATCCTGGCAGCAGGTGAGGAGATGCTTGGTACACAGCCAGGAATCCTGCTCAGCCACCGCAGCTACAGCGTTAGGGGCCTGTGGCTCTCCCTGGGGATTAAAGACCAGCTCTGACGGGAAAGAAATTGTAAATCCACAATAACTGGCAGCATCCCACAACGGGCCCTGAGGCACAGCAAGGACCACGGCAGTGCAGAGCTATTGCTTTCACGGTCACACTTCGGACAGTCTGTGTAATGGGAAGTTAATTAAGTTAGATGAAGTATCACGGAATCACAGAAGGGTTTGGGGTGGAAGGGACCCTACAAGCCCAGCCAGTCCCAGCCCCTGCCACAGGCACAACTCCTGCCCCCAGCCCCATCCAGCCTGGCCTTGGGCACTGCCAAGGATGGGGCAGCCCCAGCTCCTCTGGGCAGCCTCGGCCAGGGCTTCATCACCCTCATAATAAAGAATTTCTTCTTATATCTGGTCTAAATCTCCCCTCTTTCAGGTTAAAACCCTTACCTCTTATCTTATTACTACATGTCTTCATAAAAAGTCTCTCAATTTTTCTTTTAAGCCCCCTTTAGGTTCAGGAAGGCCGCTATGAAGTCTCCCCAGAGCCTTCTCCTCTCCAGGCTGAGCACCCCCAGCTCCCTGAGCCTGGCCCCACAGCAGAGGGGCTCCAGCCCCTTCACCATCCTCGTGGCCTCCTCTGGACCCATTTTACCAGGTCCATGTCTTCCTGGTGCCGGCTTTACTAGGTGAACCGAGTGACACGCAGTGAATTGCGCTTCTATCAGCGATCTCATGGTCTCTAACGCAGGCTTCAGGACTTGCCTCTGACTCCCGAGCAGCCCCCACAGGTGCTCTGCGTGGTTTCTCCACGTCTCAGAGGACAAAGACCACATCAGGCGGCCCAAAAGCTCTGCACCTTTGTGTTTAACAAAGACACAGCCACTGGGGCAGGAAGCCCTTCGCTACCAAACCCATGGCACCAGAGCAGTGTCAGATGTCTGCGTTTTCCCTAGGCAGGACACGGCTCGGGGCTGACACCGCCACCCCACTTTTGGTGATCAGTAGCGACCAGGGTGCTACCTGCCACAGGTACACCGAGCCCTGCAGTGCTCTGTTGTCCTGTGTGGGGGAAAAAAGGATAAAAACACTGATTTGGGGGACTGGAGAAACACTGGCTGCAAAGAAGCTGCACTGCGTGCAGGTTTTGGGCTGGGAGAGTTGGGGCAAGGCTGCTGCCCGCTGCCCACAGCTGGGGTGCAGCAGGACCCTCCTGCAACCCCCTGATGGGTCTGGCAGGCTGCTGGAAAGAAAAAGCAAAACCTTTCGGGAGCTGAGGCTGTCAAAAGAATAAGCAAAGGGACTGGGATGCTCGGCAGGACAGCACTCAGGACCACGAAGCTGCGAGAGTGATCGTGCAGGCACAGCAGAGCTCCAGGAGGGACTGTGCATGGTCAGGGCACAGCTTTGTATGGTGCAGCTCAAGCAGGTTTCACGTCAGTGTGTCAGCCCAACCTCAAGGAAAATAAAGCCGAGAAGATATCAAGTAAATAAAGCAGAAATGGATGAGATGGGCATGCAATGCGTGACAAAGCAGGGGGCCAGGCTTCGGTGTGCTGGGGAGGAAGGGCTGGCGGTAGCAGAGGAGGCAGAAGTTAGAGAAGGGCAGGAGACCCGAGTCAGTCAGGTTTTGGGTTTAACTACCAAAGCAGCAGCTGGGCAGTCAGACCCACGCGGAGGTGCCACAACAGAAAGCGACGGCAAAGGGGAGAGGCAAAGGTGCAGATGGGAGGAGGTAAAATCAAAAATCCTGGTGGAACTTAAACAGAAAAGCACCGCGCGATGGGCAAGCAAAGCAGAAGAGCGCTTCGGGATCTACGACAAAGGGAAGGGACGAGGGCAAGTTTACTTCCCAAATTTGGGGTGGTTTTAGGACACTTTTAATGGATCGAAAGTGGCAGATGCCCACGAGCAGCAGCAGCCCGGCTCCCAGAGGTGGCAGCAGTTCCCCAGCCCTGCCGTGCTCTGCTGAAACTTCTGTACAAGTTTCAAACCCCCGCCAGTAACCTCTACTCAAACATCTCCTCTCCGTTTCTATCTGCTCTTACATCTTTCTTAACGCACGTGATCCGCCTCCTCTCGTGTCATACAAGCGCAGAAAAGCTTCTCCAGGAACATTTTTGCCTTTTCACGACTCTCTACAGAGACTCCGAAAGGTTTTACTTACTTGTTGAGACAACCTATAGGCAAGTCTTCCTGTCAAAGCTGTTTATATAGCAAGGGTTCATTGCTTAGCGTGTCTGTATACCCCTTAGCAGGGACACTCACTGCACCAGGAGTGCTGACACACTTCAGCTGCTTTCCACAACTTCACAGGTTCCATGAAGCTTTATTCCTCAGATACGGAGTTCACGAGTGCTTATTTATCGCTGCGTTTTTCTACTAGGGAGGTAGATTCACTACAAGGCAAATGTTGAGGGCGCTTGCCAGGGGCTTTGCTGGAAGGAGCTGGTGATCCTGAAATACTTTTCCATTCCAGATACGCCAGCACCGCTTGTGGCATCTCCTTGGGAAAGCCCTAGCACGTTGAGCGCCCTGGCTACGCAGAGCTGCGTGGCACTGTTGGGTTATTTTGGCTGTTGTTTACGTGGGGATGAAATAAGCTTGCTCTCTGACATATTTGGTATTTTAGCTTCACTTTGGAGGCAGAATGTACTTGGGGCCTTTGCGTTGTACACACCAATCTCTTATTCCCAGCGCCTGCACAGCACACACCGACAAGGCGACGTGGCTCAGCTCAGCAACATCCAAGCAAGCAGCAGGGCTTGCGAGGAATTGCTCTCAGAGCTGGAGCAATAAGGAAGCATCCACAGCATCCCAGGGGGTGAAAAGACCGCCTGGCCCCCCAAAACGCTGTTTGGGACCTCTGTACGAGCACGACATCGGGGGGAACAACACCAAGCATCCCGCGGGCGTTACCTGCCGCGGCCAAGTGCGCCGTGACCTCGTCGGCAGCCGTGGAGTTGAGGATGTCAGAGTCATCGTAGGAGGTGTCCTCGGGGGAAGACGGCGAGTCTTCGTCCGCGCTCAGCATGCTGTGCTCCGTGTAGGTGGCCACGTGGACCTGCTGCACCTGCTGGGCCACTGCGTGGGCCTCGATGGTGGCCATGTGCTCTGTTTGGGTCACCCCGTGTTCTTCCATCAATAGAGGCTGTGAAGGGAGACAAAAAAAAAAAAATCACAGGACAGGCGTTAGGGACACTGATGCACCATAAATGAGGGCAGCAGGAGGTTTCTGAGCCAGCTAGGTGAGCAGGCTGTGACCAGGAGGGAACAGAATACCTCCCCTCGTGGTCTCCTGCAGGAGGGAAATAACCTCACCAGGAGGAAGAGGAGGAACTTGAAGTGTTTGGAGAAAATCCCTGCTTCCAAACAGCACGCACAGCACCCAGAGGCAGGCGTCTTTGCTGGAGGGAAGGTTTTTAAGGAACCTGGTAACCCTGAGATGAAGAGCCCTGCCCACACGTACCTGCCCAAAGCTGGAACTCAGTTCTGCCTCTCCTGGACCGAGCTGTAAGGGGAGATGCTCAGCGGCAGTGCTCAGCCCCGCTCCTCCGGCCTCAGCAGCTCAGCGTCACGCCGAGAGCACAGCTCACGGGCAGCAGGCTGCGTCCTACAGACTTTTGCTGCCTTACTTTTTAGAGGCCAGAAGCAGGCACAATCCTTACCAGCTAAGCACAAACGTTACATAAAGCATATTTAAATTATCTAGTGGTAAAGCACTGAGTAAAGTAGCAGCTTACATGGTCAGCAGTGCACTGGACCATGCAGCATGAGCATAAATCTGGGCAGAGGGAACACGACAGGAAGGGCTCGGGTATTTTCAGTGTATATCTACAATATGTAGGTGGCAAAGAACAGCACATCACACCAGCAGGGCTTCTTGGAGTTCTGACCCCGCAAACACAGCCACAGAATTAAAAACTCTTCACCAACACCCTCTTCGTGGAAATCTGTTCAGCTTTTTGGGAGGAGAGAGCCTGGCTGCAGGGCCGGGTAGCTGCCCCACGAGCTCCAACAAGAGATGCCATCGCACCCGGCTTTGCGCTTCCAAAGCTTTCAGTAACTTATCAAAATAATCAACAGACTTATGGCAACCAAAAAAAAACCAAAAAAACCAACACATCATCATGACCACCATGCAAGGCAATGGCAGGAACGATGGGACCAGGAGGAAGAGCACTTGGCCAAGGTTATTTTGGCCAACCTAGCCAGCAGCCAGAATGCAGGAAGAGTAAGACTTGACACCTTGCAAGAGAGATGATTACAAACGTGGGACACTCCGTGGAAGAATCGGAGGAGAGTGGAGGACACCTTACAAATTGAGGTGTTTGGTGGAAGGCAAAAGGAGGCCAAAGGAGAGAACCAGAGTCTTGTGCTGAATTTGGGAGAGAGTAAGAAGGGACGAGGCACGTCCAAGGCTGTAGCATCTTTTGCAGCAGCTTTTAAGCAGCACAAGCTCGGAAGCCAGGAACCGACTGCCGCAGACAAGGAACAGAGGAACAGGCATGGTGGGAAGCAGCCAGTATTTAGGTGCATTTATTTCTACCTCAAACCCCCTGACCAAGGAGCTGAAACATGACAGATTTCCCCCCCATCACCAGCTGGTTTCCAGTGGCTTGCTTCCAGGTGCCTTACGATGCCTTTCGTACCTCAGCGTACCGAACGTTACGGGCAGCTCTTCCAAAGGCAGTTCCAGCTCCGAGACACCAAAACCAAGGATGCAATTATTTTAGAGAGCCCCACCCTCAGAACAGGACGCTTTCCAAAATCGTTTTCTGCAGTTGATTCAAGCACACCTGTGTTGACGAACAAAAGCTGCACCTCAAACACGGGGAGAACATCCCCTGGGCAGCACCAAGGGCAAGCTCCCTGCTCAAACGTCATCGAACGGGGACGAGATGAAGTTTCTGGAGCAGCAGCGAGACCAAGACATTGAAAGGAGGCTTGAAAGGAGCCAAGCAAGCCACTGGGCACACCGCCGGAACACCTGTTATCGCGACAGCACTGCATAGATCACGATAACGCACGCGTGCCAATCCTGCCCTACCTCTGGCTGCAATCTATCACCTCCTGAGGACCTGTCCAGCTGGCCAAGATGTTTGCAACCACCCTGTTCCTCGTGAAAAGGCCACGGGCAGCTCGGCAGGCCGACATGCTCAACGGAGAGCTCCCCGGCCAGCAGACCCTAGGCTTTAGGAGGAGGGAGCTCTGCATCCATGCGCACAACGCTCGTTCTTCCTCTGTCCTCCTAAGACATTTCGGCACGGCTTCTTGCTTACAAACACGAAGAAATCCAGCTAGATCTTTCCGAAGCGTTACTGAACTTCCCAAAAAGCCAAAAATAATCTCCAAAGCATTTCACCCCGCTCAATGCTGTCTGCTCAGCCGGAATCCAGAGCGTAGCCAACTCCTCGCGAAGCACCAGCCTCCCTCCAGCGACTACAGAGAAAAGCCTCAGCTGCTGCCTTCCAGCTTCGATACCGTGGGTTCACGGCTCACAGAAAAGGATCCGGGGCATGGATGGAATCCTTTTACTTTGTGTCTGTAGGGCTGGTTTCTCTCCTACACGCCTCTAATAACAAGAGGCACGTGAAATGAAAGGCTTCTGCTAAGAGCTCCTAAATTCCTTGTGGAGCATCAGAGCCGACCCCGTTAATTTGGCCTCCTCCAACACAGCGGGATGGAGGCAGAGGGGAACCGCAGGTATTTATGTAGGAGATTTTCATCCTTGGGGTGCCCACATTGCTGTAGTGCACAGCAATAGCCTAAATGTTGGGGTGAGGCTGGTCTGCGAGCCCCAGCTCGGGGGAGAGTGATTAAAACCAGAGAGCTGTGCTCCCAAGCGTTTGGGAGGAAGGGTTTGCTCACACGTTTACTCACACACCTGGCTGGTGTGCAAGCCCACTGAGGCTACAGCTAAAGCCAAACCACTTTCCAGCTCACAATCTGCCCTAAAAGAGGCTAACGGAGCTGGATGCTGTTGTCCAGCCCTCCTTACACACCAGACCATAACGTCAAAACCACCCCAAAACAGTAAGTCAAGTACCTCCGTTAAGGCAGGGCCTAAGATGCCGACGCACGTTGAAGGAAAGCGAAAATTTCTGGTTGAAACGAGTCAACCGTAACCTTCCCAGGGCCTTATTTTGCCATTGCCACGGAAAAAACAGGGAGAGCGCGGCAGAGATTTCACACCAAACCTTAACAGAGCAGCTCAGCGGGCCAGGGTTTCCTGAAAGGGTACACTGCTGCTTTCTCCGTAGCGCCATACAACTTTAAGGACTTCTATTAAAATAAAAAAGTGTAATAACATTACCAGAATATAACCACCAAAGTGCAGTACCCACCCAGCTCACTGGGAAACAAGCCTGCGAGGTGACCGATGCTTCGGGCACCGCTTTCTTTAGGAGAAAAGGTGCTCGGATCGAGGCACTCTACTCTTGACACCCCTCAGAACGACGCTGTTCTTATAAATAAAACTGGTCGTAGACTGAAACCACTGGACCTCGTGTTCTTGAGTCGGCAAGGGTCACCGAGAGCAGTGCTTCTCATGGGCAGTGTGTTCACATCGGTGTCTGCTCTTGGTTTTCTGGGCACGCATCCTGCACAGTGCCTGGTTGAAGCGCGGCAGATTTGGAAATGGTTGCGTCCAGCTACAGTCTCGGATAAATCCAGCAACTGGGATAAATCCAGGGGTCTTGCTAGTGATTACGTAGAGGTGAAGCCCACTCGATTCCAACCAGACCTAACAGATTCCCAGAAGCGCAGCCTGGCTGAGGCTGGGGGCACCTCGGGTCCTCCTGGTCCCCCCCCAGTTGTGCACATGGCAGTGCCACAAGCTCCAATAACTCATTTCCAGGTCGTAATTGGAATTAATTCCAGTCTAACCAGACAGCTGACTTCACTTGATGTAGACTTTCTACTTTTCCAACCTCCACACTCTTCCTATCCGCACGTTTTCCTTCCAGAAAGGTCCCAAACGTCCCCAAAGTCACAGACCAAAGGGCACGAGCCTTGTAGCTGTGTTGAAACTTCAGGTAGTTACTTGTATTCTTCACATACTCACGGTATTCCCGCAGGGTTCCTGACACTCAGGCTTTGTGAGCAGGCACCTCACCTGAAGTTTCCGCTGGCCATTACCAAATGACTGATTTATTCCAGAAATGAGCATTCACCGTTCCAGAAAAGCCATGTTTATTCCTGTCGTACCTCATAAGCGAGAGCAGTTTCGGGTGTAAGGAAACCCTCACAGCACGACGATGCCTGCTAAGACATTTCCTGGTGGTTGTAGCTCAGTCCAGAAGCCTTGGTCAGCAGCCAGAAGTATTTTTATAGTCATTTAAAGCGCTTAAAGAAATTATGAGGATAAAGCCCTCTGCTGAGGATTCATGACCGTGTCGGGGTCCCTCTGCTGCGCCGTCGGCTGCCATCGGTGGCTACTGGCACCAGAGCTGGAAGAAAACCAGGCGCAGGAGGAGCACAGCAACCCAAAACAGCAGAACACAACACAAACCCCATGAATTCTACATTAAATTCAAAGCCACGTGGATTAAAACAGAGGTCTCATCTACTCAGTGCAATCTGTGGTGTGGACGTAAAGAGAAGGAACCAGATCGACCCCTAACCATGCAGGCTGCCCTCCTGGACGAGCTCTCCTCTACCAGGTTTCATGTGGCCACACGGGTGCTTTACTGAGCCAAAAATAAAGTGTCCACACCAGAACAAACTGATGAGGCACGCCAGCCCAGCTGGAAAAACCCTTACCAGACGTGGCCTGAGCTTATTTTCATCCTTCAGACGCTCCGGGTGCTGTAGGCAGCCAGCCTTGCGGTGAGCATGCCAAATTCCCCCAGCACTTCACATCGGGTGGCTCATTTTTTTTTTTATACCAGCTCATCCAGCACCACGCCTGGCTCACCTGAAACCCCGCTCAGATTGACCGTGAAATAAAGAGCTGCTGGGCCTGACGTCTTTGGCAGGTGAAATAATTTTAGAATGGATGCAAAACCACGGATCATGGGGAGGACGAAACGGCGGCTGCAGGGCACCGAGGCGCAGGGGCCGGCCTTACACCTTTCTGTACGGGGTAAGCACAGGACTGGAAGCTGCCAGTCCCCGAACTTTCCCCTGTGTAGACACACACGCTTTTCCAGAAGGCACTCGATGAGCGATCAATGTCAGCAGTTACCTCGTTTAATAGACTCGTTAGCCTTTCCAGCACGGGGTGCTGGCCCTGTACTCGTTTTACACCAACCCTCTCCTCTTCCCAGCAGGGAGACGGAGCAGAAAGGCTGGGTTACACGACCCACCTGGTGCTCTCCGAAGAACTGGCCTTCAATTGCTGAAAAAAGCTTAAATTTTGATGATATAGCAGCAAACTAGATGCCATGGGAAGCAGCACCGAGTGAAGAAGAGGGGCACTAAGCTTGCATCAGCTCCTAGCCCTGAAAGAGCGAGGCAGCCTGCATCAGGCTGCTCCTCATCCTCCTCCCATCACCCCAACTCCGTACCTAAAGGTGTGAGGGTGCAGCAGCACCCCCAGAGGCACGGCTCTCCCCAGCACGAGCTGTTTCCTCAGTAAGGCATAACTCAGCCTGCTAGGTAGCAGCAGACCCACCTGAAGTTAATTTAGAGGGCTTATCCAAGAGGGGGCCAATTTTACATACCCGCTCTCACCAATAATCCCTCTGGCTCATTTCCTAATTTGTTTCGAAGGAACAGCACCACTCCTGTTGGGTTTGTGGTTTTTTTTTTCCTCTTTCCTAACCCATTTTCTGGTTGATTCCCTCGCTGTGCTCAGCGCCAGCTCCTTATCGCCAACCCTGCTCCGCATGGAGAATCGGCACGTCGCGCTTCGCCGTCTGGCGCTGCACAGCCCCGTCTCAAGACCAGTTTAAAAAAGGAAAAAAATAAAAAAAATCTGCCCCATTATTCAAGCCGGGCACCCTCCTCGTGGCTTTAACTTCAATGGAACGCTGCTCCATGCTCAGAGAGCTGATTTCTTCCAGAAAACGTGCAACACCTCCTTCCCTTTCTTCCACTTTTTTTTTTGTGTGTGTGTGAAGCCGACAAGCATCTGGAGTTTAATACACCCTTAATGGCTTCAAGCCTCCCCTGTAAATAAATCGCTCGCTTCGCATTAAACAACCAACATCACACTGGCACTTTTGTTCTCGGCGGCTATTGTGGAGCGGGAAGCAACGGGGCCGCTGTGATCTGGGTGTGCTAAATCCCGTGCAGCAGCTCCGCGGGCTTTGGGCATCCAGCAGCACCTCTGCGAGGAAAGGGGCCTCTCCAGCAGCTCGGAGCCGTTTGCTGCTCGGCTTTTCTCCTTCCCCCGGCTTGCAGGGGAGCCACGGGGTCTGCTCGGTAAGCGCCGCGATGCTCAGCACCATCCCCTGGCCGCCAGCAAGGTCGCACGGTGAAGGCCTCCAAAATGTTGGCACGTGGAGCCTCGCTCCCCAGCCCCGTTGGTTTACGCGGCAGCAGGTACAGCAGAGCACATGGCCCACCTTTATTTCAAGAACTGGGGGGAGAAAGAAACTGCTTGCAGCTGGAACAGCTCCTCCCGCCACCGTGACCGTCGCCTAAGGGGGGAAATCTCAAATACCTTCGGTGATCCGGGCCAAGGCGACGGGGAGTTTTTCAGCTAACTGCCGTGGGTCATCCTGCACGCGTGAAATCAGATTAAAAAGCACTTCCTATGCACTTACCGCCCGAGGTCGTTTTATTTTAGAAGCTATTTCAAACTGCTGCTGTATGTCCAGATAAATTCTGAACTCCCTGCGAAGACAGCCTGGAATAATTCCTAAGTGAAAAATGATCCAGGGAGAAATTAATCATTCGCCATTTACTAATAAAATAAAGCCCTGTTTGGGTGTAATTACACATCTGAAATTGCCTGGCACTGCGTTTTGCTCTTCTGGCACGAAGCCCCCTGTGCAGTTTTTAAGGCACATAGATGCTTCCTGGTCCCGTCAGCATCCCCGCAGCAGACGCCGGAGGTTGTGCTCACCACGAGGAATTAACCTCGCCCAGAAACACAGACCAAGAAAATCACGGCTGCCACCCAAACCTCGTTAGCCTCCTGTCTAGCAGCCTCTAGTAGCCAGAAACTGGCCGTTTCTGACAGGTCCTGAGACTGTCTGAATTGGAGGAGCTGCCAGCCCCTAGCTGAGGACTAGAGGACAGCCTCTAAGCGAGCTCCGGGCTCACGGCTGGCCTGGCCACACTCCTCCTCCACCTGGGAGCAGAGCTGATCACTGCCTGGGCATCACATCAAGCGAAACGGGGCCGCCCCCATCCAGCCTGGCTCGCAGGGCATTTCCAAAACCACTTCCAGGTGGAGCTCGCGGTTCCGTGGGAAGCGACGCCTCCCGTGGCCCCGCCACCGCATGCGGCCAGACACAACCCAGGCCCCCTCCTGCCTCTTAGAGGGGAGAAAAAGAGGAACTTGCGTCCTCCCTAAAAGGAGGCTTCAGACTCTGGGTGTCAGATGGAGCCCTCTCCACCGCATCCATCCGTCATGCTGCGTTGGCATCTCCCATGGGTTAAACGTTAGTCCACGCGTTCACCTTTACGACGAGCATGATACCATTGCTCCGTAACAGCGCGCCTCCACGGGGCTGCCACTGCAGGTTCGATAAGGAAACAACGCCATTAATCAGGGGCGAGACTGATTGCTACCTTTATCACCACCCTCCCTCATTTAAACGCACAAGTCCTGTTCCTGTGGGAAACGCTCTCCCCTTGCTCACGGAGAGAATTTGCTGGCCCGAGCCTCGGTCCAACAAAACCCTGCTTTGCTTGGCGAAGCTCGTGGCACTCCAAAGACGTGCGAGGCTTCAGGCAGGGCCAGCTGCCCGGGGCTGATCCCGTGCACACCCCGCACGACGGCAAGGTAACAGATGCCAGCCTTCACCTTGCCCATCAGGACCGAAGCTAACGCCGTATTTCGTGCTGGCTCACGGCGGCACGGGGACAGCAGCCGCGGCGACCCAAGCTCTAAGAGGGACTGAAACCACCCAGCTCTCGTTCCACAGCGTCCTCCTGTGGCATAATACAATTAGCCTTTTAATTAGGGTGGGAACGCAATCCCTACGTTACCAGTTGCGGCATTAAAAAAGTCCTAAAAAAATAAATTCCAGGGAACCAAACCAAAACCCCCTCCATTACTGCGCTCGTTTCGTCACCAGCTCACCTAGAAGAACAAACACATCGCACTGCGGGAAACGCTGCCTGGAAAAGAGACAAACGGGATCTTGCACACATTTATTAGGAGCACGAGCTCCTATTTGCTGAAGTTTCTGCTGAAAGCCATCATTTGGAAACGAGACAGGCCGCTCATCCCGCAACGGGCGCTGCGATTTGCAGCCGGTCCTTTCTGCGGTTTTAACTTCACATCCGTAGCACCAACTGCTGCCATATCTGCCTTTTTCTCCTCTTTTTCTCCCAAATTTTAGGCAGTTTAATTTTATTTCTTCCCCCCAGCATCCACGAGGAATGCCTGGGGCAGAGCTGACCCCCTGCAGGACGCGGTCCGACACGCGCCCAGGCGCCGTGCCGTACGCCAAGCACTGGCCTCGGAGGTAGCGCCACGTCAACGCACGCATCCTGCCGCTTCCAGAACCGCTCAGAAACCCCAATTCCAAATTATTTCGCTCCGAACTGTACAGCCAGAAGTCATTCCAACCGAGTTAGCCATCTCCAGCTGATAGGGCTTTGTAATTAACAGCCAGCGCTCCGTCCTCACGCCGAGGGGAACCACACACAAAGAAAACGCTTCTTCTAAAGATCTTACTCTGCCTAAGCTTTTTTCCTCTCTTCTTTTCCCAAAAGCCGTTCAAGAGGAGGAGCTGTGCACGTGAGGGCCTCCAGACACAGCCTCTGACACCCGCTGTGGGATGTGCCAGCCGGAGGAAGGCAGCCGTGCGCTCTGCTCCGTTTGGGGACGCTCCTCCGGGCTCACAGGACGGCGCCCGAGCCTCGAGCACAGCCGAGCTCGGGTCCGCACCCGTAAAACCCAGGATTCCTCCTCCTCAGCTCCAAGCCCACCGACGGGCAAAGCTCCTCAGCAGAAAGCCTGAAGGGAAGGAGAAAAACCCAAAGAGGGAAATGTGCCCCGTGCAGGACAGGCACCGCGTGCTGGGAACGCCCGGCACAGCCGCGGCTGTGAACGGTGCAGGATGAGGATCTGAATTTTCCAACAGAGGCTGCATCTACAGCCCGGCTCAAGAGATTTCTCTGCAAGTTACCTCCGCCTGCGCGCTGGATTTAAGTCCGGGTTTGAACTTGTTTCCCTCCACGGGACTGACAAGGAGCCCATGAACCTGGCCACCTGAAATTACAGCGCTCACCACACAGCCGGTTTCCCTGCAGGTGAGGCTGAACTCGAGAGCAAGGAATTTGAGAACAGAACAGAAAATGGAACACAAGATTTAATTGCTGCCATGTCCTGCATTTTAGAGGTCTTTGGCTTTTCCTCACCCTCATTTTTGGGGTGTAAGCACTGCGGCCACCACAGAACGCACGCCACTTCCCTCTCGGGCAGGAGACCACCTTACTGCTTGCCCTGCCGTGAACACTCACGGTGCAGAAATAAAAAGCCTGAAACAAACAACTCGCAGCCCAGGGCAAACACCCGAAGAGCTTCGACCCAGAGAGCTCTTCCTAGGGAGAAAGGGAGCAGCAGCACGAGCCCCTTCCCCTTCAGGGGAGGACCTGGGAGCACAAGGATCCTCTCCGTGCCCAAGCAGAGCAGGAGGCTCCAACGGCTGAAGCCAAAAATAAACTCACGGGGAGAATTAATTTACACAGCACAGAGGATGTCGCAATGTAAATACGGCACGGAGACTCCGGGGCTGTGGTCTTGCAAGTATTTTTGACCCAGACAATGGGGAAGTTTCCCAAGCCTCGGAGTCATCCCCGTTTGATGAGTTTAATTAGGCGGTTACGTAACGAGCGGTGGGTGGGAATCCTTCTTTTTCGGGTTGCGTTACTCGGTCGCGCAGCTTACAAGCGAAAGGCACGCTCTGGAAGGGAAAATATTTTGGGTTTTCCCACCTACGGGTTTGGAATGGGACAAATTGTGGAAATGCACTGAAAAAGCTCCACGTGGCCATCGGTGCGCGGAGCCTGAGCGATCCACTTGTTGCTTACGGGCCGTACAGACAGCACGGGGAGCAAAAGGACGAAGTAACTCACGCATCTCCCCTCCACGCAGCCTCACAGAGGCAAAAAAGCAATCCACACCTGACCAAAATAACGCACACGGGCAAGCAGAGGCCGAGCCCTGCGCCAGGAGCAGGACGCACCGCTCTCCTACCCGCTTTCGTACCCTGCCGCTACCCGCTGAAAGCAGCACGGTCTTTAAAAAAGGATGAAAAAAAATTAAAAAAAGGAATCTTTGGACTCCCCAGTTCTACAGAGGCAGTGCTCGGGGGGAGCACACCTTCCACCCAAAGCGCTCTGAGTCTCTGCCCGTCTGTCCCAGAGGAGGATAAAGAAGCGTTTCGGTGACGTCCGGACGTCGGCGTGCACCACGACGCCTTCCGCCCTCCTGCACGCTCCACGCGGCGCAGCCTCCACCTCCCCGGTTTCTGTCCGTCCGACGGGAGACCCGTCCGCAGCAAACCACCGGCTGGATGTCCTTCACGTGGGGCTGGGCCGTCAGGAGAGCTCCAAAACGCGGAAACGCAGCTCTGGGGCCTCGGCCAGCCTTTAACGGAGGCTCTTCCCAACGCTCCTGCCGACAGCAAAGCCCCAGGAGGGCCTGAAAAGCTTCGGGGGCCTGAGGATGCCTGCGCTTGGGGCTGAGTGCTCCCGGTGGAAGCTCAATAATCGGTGGAAGCAGAGAGAAGATGCTCGTGACGCTGTTTTACGGTTTGTCCACGGATGCTGTGCAGTGCTTGGAGGACACGGGGGCTCACCAGGAGCATCCACCTCAGCGCCGTTTTCCTTCTTAAGTTGTGACTCACAAAGCGAGAGCAGGCACGATGCCCCCCACGCGCCCTAAGTTCGTTAAACAGACCAAGGCGCGTATTTCAAACTTAATTTATCAAATACCTCGGGCACTGAATATCAGGTGTACAAGAGAAGTGTTAATTACATATATTTTCCTAGGGACCTGCAGAAACTGCGGTAAGGAAAAGGCCGAAGGTAAATTTGACAGCAGTACCTGCCCTCAGCATCAACGGCAGCCCCTTTCTCCTGGCAGCACCTGACACCCTCACGTACAAAAGCATCGCGTTCTCGTGGCAGAAGGGATGCAGGGGCGCTCTGCGGTCACCGCGCCCCGTCCTTCCTACAAGTTACTTTCCCGGGCTGCTTTCCAGATCACAGGAGGGGGCAGCAAAACTTGTAAGGAATCCCCAAAGCCTTCAGGAGACCGAGAGGCTGCAGAGGATCTCAGCTGGAGCAGGTGGAAGCAGCGACACCAACACTCCCAGCGCGCACACGGCAGCAGAAGTTTGACCTGAAGCAGGATTTGCGCTACGGGCTGCCCCGGTGCTCCCATCCCGAGCTCCTGCACCCGCTTGTGCTTCTTTATTTTCACTTACGAGGCTGAAATCTTCCAGGCTTGAGCCTGCCAGAGGCGACCGAGCCGTTTTAAGTCTGCGAAAGACGATTCAGGCTCCCGAGCAACAGGCGAATCACGGATTCCAACACTTGGGGCAGTCCTCACGGCAAAATACCCCAGGTGTGAAAGCGCAGGTGACCGGTTGTGGGGCTTTTATCCAGGGAAGCCGAGAACTGAAGCGTGATACTACCGTGGATAAACCCGCGGGTGGCCAGGGCTTAGGCAGAAGCAAAGAGCTGCCTGCAAGGGGCACCCCTGGCTCATCCCACAGCCACCCAGGGTCTGGTTTGCGCCAGGACCTTCACTCCGGGGCTCCGGACACTCCCCGGCACACCGAGGTCCCGATCCACGCCTCAAGTTGCGCCTGGGTAACTTCAGCAGAGCGCAGCCACTGCTCACCATAAAGCCCGCGCCTGAACGGGGTGAGACCTGAGAAACAGCCGCCACGCGACGCTCCATAAAACAGCAACACGCGTAGGAAATTACGGGGGGGGGGATCTCAGATTTAAACACTACTCTGTAACGCTTCTCCGTGACGGATGAGATCAAAACCCTAAAGGAGGCGTTGGTGAGATCCCGGCTCTTCCAGTGCCACCATGACCAGCGGGTACTTCACCTTACCCCGCAGTGAAAAACCTGTTGCTCCCAACTTGACCACAGACATAAAAAAAAAAAAAGATGAACGCTTTCTCTCTCGCCCGTTTCCCCAGCATTCAGACACCACAAAAGCAATCCCACAGCTTGCAAGAACGAGCAACAGTGGTGCGGGTGACCCCGAAGCCATGACGTCCCCAATGAAACCGGGGAGCAAACGCCCGCGTCTGGACACGGGGCGAGCCTCATTCAGCCCGGCCGGCCGTACAGCTGGCGGCTGGGGACACAAACCACACCTGCAGGGCCCTTCTGGGGGTAAAACACCAGATTTTGTAAAGGCTCACGGCCCCGCGGGGGGCAAAAACCCGTGGGGATGAGCCCCTGAGCGCGCTGCCCCTGCTGAGCCCCACTGGGACGGGCAGGGATGGGCAGGGGGGCACCAGGGCATGGGGAGTTCCTCTGGGGGGAAAGGGGGAGGTAAGGGGGGGGAAACGGGGAAATGTTAAATGGGGGGGGGCAGAGGGAGAAAAACTTATAAAAAACGGTGGGGGAATGAAAAGAGGGGGAAAAGGGGGGAATATAAAAAGGGGGGAAGGGGAGAAATATAAAAAGGGTGAGTATAAGAAGGGGGGGAAGAAGGGGAATATAAAAAGGGGGGGGAAATATACAAAGGGAGAAAAAGGGGGGTCAAAATATAAAAAGGGAGGGAATATAAGAAGGGGGGAAATTAAAAAGGGGGGAAGAGGGAAAAAATTAAAAGGGGGGGAATTAAAAAGGGGGAAGGGAAAAAATAAAAGGGGGGAATTAAAAAGGGGGAACGGAAAAAATAAAAAGGGGGGAATAGGTGGGAAAAAGGGGGAAAATTAAAAGGGCAATGAAAAGAGGAGAAAAATTTTGAAAGGGGGGGAAGAGGAGAAAAATTTTAAAAGGGGGAATATTAAAAAAGGAGAAAAAAGAAGAATATTAAAAAGGGGGGAAAAGGGAAAAAATAAAAAGGGGGAGGAATTAAAAAGGAGGAAAAAGAAAATATTAAAAATGGGGAGGAAAACGGGGGAAAAATAAAAGGGGAGGGGAAAAGGAAAAAAATTAAAATGGGGGGAAGAGGGAAAAAATATAAGGCAATTAGGCGTGAAAAAAATAAAGGGGGGGGGAATTAACGCGGGGAGAAGTGAGAAGGGGGGAAAAAAGGGGGGGGGGGAAGGGGGGGAAATAACTCGAACGGAGCCCTGAGGTAAAACCCCGGGGGCAGCCGAGACCCGGGGCGGGGGGGGGGCGGCAGGGAACGGGGCCGTGCTCCCGGTGCCCCCCCCCCGGCCCTCAGCGGCCCTGCCCGGCTCCGCGCCTCCCTCTCCGGGCCCGGCACCGGGGCGAGGCCCGGGGGCTCCCCTCAGGCCTCCTGCAGCCCCCCCCGGCGGCCGGGCGGGCGCCTCCCGTTCCCCGTCGTCGTGTGTCGTCGTCGTCGTTCCCCCCCCCCCCACCCCTCCGCCCTTCATCCCAAGGCCTAGCGCGGCCCAAAGCCGTCCCCGTGAGGTGAGGAGCGGGCGCCGGGGGGGGGGGGGGGGGGGGGGGGGGTGCCTGGGCCGGCCGGCGGGGGCCCCCGCGTTGCTGCGGCTGCGCCGGGGCTGGAGGAGCTGGGAGATTGCGCGGTAGGACGCTCACCTCAGAGCGGCTGCGCTGCGGCGGGCCTGCGCCGTGGAAGCCCGCGGCGGGAGGAGGCCGGGGAGGGAGGGAGCGGAGCTGGGGGGGGACGCCGGCGGGGCTCGCCCTGAGCCGCCGCGATGGCGAGCGGGAGAGGCGGGGAGCGGCGGGCGGCGGCGGCGGCGGCGGCGGGAGGAGGAGGAGGCCGGGGGGGGGGGGGGGGGGGAGAAGGAGAAAGGAGGGGGGGGGGGGAGGAGGGCGTATGGCGTCATAGCCCGGCGCCGCCGCCATGAGGAGGAGGGCGAGGGGCTGGGGAGGGAGGGAGGGAGGTGGCGCCGCCGCCGCCGCCATGTGGGGGAGGTCGGGGGGTGGTGGAGGGCTGAGGGGGGGCTTTGGGGGGTAAAAGGGGGGAGTGGGGGGGGGTGGCGGCGCCATGTTGGGGAGGTCGTAGGGGGAGAGGGGGGGAGGCAGGGCGGGGGCGGCGCCATCTTGGGGAGGTCGCCCCGCGCCTCAGGGAGGCGGGCGGGAAAGCCCTGAGGGGGAGCCGGGGCATGGCTGCCCGTGGTGACCCGGCCCCGGCGATCCCCGTGGCGTTTTGCTGTCAAAAAAGCACATATAACAACATTTTGGCCCGCTGCTCGGGCGTCCCTTCCCACCTCCACCACCCCCAAACCCTAGTTTGGTGGTAGGAGAAGCCATATTGCTGAGCTAATCCGGGTTTAAAAATAACACAGAACAACACAAAACTGCTCTTTCTGATACATGAGGTATAACGTTTTCTTGTATTGTCACATCAGGGCTCAGAGACCTGTATTGGGACCATGGCCCTGTCACAGGAAGGTGTCCGCGTTCGAGGGCAGCCTGTGGTTTCAGTGGGAACCTGAAGTGTAAAGCATTTAAAATACAGGAAAAAGGAAAAAATAGCACAAAAATAGTACAAAATAGTAAAAATAGATACAAGTGTGATTTATAGGAGGGAGTCTTAAGGAGGGACTTCACACTGATGCACCGAAACTGACGAATTTGTGTTCCCCTCAACTAAAGAATGGCCTGGAAAGTGCAACGTGGACGGGTGCTCAAGAGAAAAGTTAAGCTGGTTTACAGCAGCCTGGAAAGCAAAATATTTTCAGTAATGTTCCTTCCATAAAGATCTTAGATGTATGTTAAGCACTCCGCTAGAGACCTGACAGGTCAAAAATTCAGTAGACTTTTATATTACAGCAATCATGGTTTTATTTTTGTTGCATATACATTTTTTTTTAATTTCAGGACATCAGCCTACCATCTGTGCCTAGTAGAAACCTCTTCCATGGGTATGTCACTGTACTAAAAGTGATAATATTTTTCTCATTATACTAATATCCACTACTGGAATTTTACAGCTTCCCTTGAAGCATGCAATACCAATCCCTCTAAAATGGAACGTATCTCACATGCCTACCAGCTCACAGCACTCTGCAAATTGTATAAACTGATAGCCAAATATAGAAATAACTTCATCCCATAGGCGGAATGAAGCACAGCCACCAATTTTTCTATTAACAAATACAATAAAGCAATTGTAAATGGCTTCCTAGGGAAGGAAGTTATGACCACACTACAACCATCTGAAGATGCAAGAATATGGAAAGCACAGGACGAAAACCTCTCAGAGACGTGCCTCGTCTGCAGTGCCAGCCGAGGCAATTGGCATGCGTGTCAGGTCAGCTTGGGATCGAATGTCCACTCTGCAGTCACACTCCAGTTGTTGCCTCTGCAGTGCCCCTGCGTTTCTCTGGGAGCTCTGCAGCCACGTGCACGCTCTCATAGTGCATTTTTGGGGGAAAAAACACCTCTGCTTTTTGCATGAATGTCATCTTAGCCCATAGACTTGGTTACTCTGAGTTTGGGATGCTCTGGATTTCCATCATTGGTCTCCCATAGGTACAAAATGTGGATCCGGGCCAAATGATGACTTACACCAGTTGCTGAGATGCATGTAGCTTTTGCTGCAGAGCCATGGAGGTGTCTTGGCGGTGGCTTGCTGCTCCGTGAAGACAGGGTAATGCCCTGCCGGTGCAGGCAGACGTAGAGGCAGCTGATGCGGACTGTAATAGCTGTGGAATTCCCTTGTGCTAATCAGCAGTTTTGGAACGGGGCCACAAGCACGGAGAGCCGGGACTGTGCTACCCGACAAGCCTGGTGTAACCTGCAGTGGGCTGGAGGGAGGAAGGTCACTTCCCTGTACATCACAGGAAGGTAGAGCCACATGAGGCACCAAAAAACGTTTGTAATGGTAGGATGACAGAATACTGGAAGGGCTTCCGGAGGCTCTGGAGTCTCCCCTCTTGGAGGTTTTAAGAACAGGTTGGGCAAATGCTGCTCAGGAATGCTGCAGGTAGAGTTGCTCCTGCCTCAGGGAGAGGGATGGCTGACATGACGTCTCAGGGTCCCATCTGGCTGCATATTTCCCTGGCCACATGTTGCTAATTGGTTTGGAGTGGGCAGATGAACCCCTGGGCTTGTGAAAGTGCACATCTACAAGGCAGTGGCTGTTGAGTGTGCTTGGCTGGGCCTAACACGTGCTCATTTCTTCTCCACCCCTCCCAAAGAGCGCTCACTTATGTGAAGAGAGCAGACAGGACCCAAAGCTCTTGGCAGGGAATGGTGTGGACATTCATTTGGGATGCACCAAAAGGGGCCTCGAGAGGCAAATTTTCCCAGTATGAACAAACCAACTCTGCCTCTTTGGAAAACTCAGCATCAGCACGTGTTTCCCCAGGTTCTCGTGGAGATCCTGCAAAGCCCAGGCTGCCTCCTGTCATAGACCCATAACCCCACAGGATAAGGGTTGGCACAAGGCTAACTGCAAGTACAAAGGCACGTTTTGCCAGCAGAAGGGTAGGGAGCTTGGCTCACACCCCTGTGGGGATGCCAGGGCTGGTCAGGACATGCCACATGCAGCATAGAGAAGGAGGGGAGGAGGTTAGCTGGGTAAAGGCAAATGATGCGTGGTGGGAAAAGGGAGTTGTGCCTGCTCAGGTGCTGTGAGACTGTGGGAGAGACATCAGGGGACTGTACAAGGTGTTTTAGCAATTCACCTTGTCTTTGGCTGATGAATTCCGGTCCAGAGCAAGAAAACAGATGAGTAACAAGGAAGGATCGCCTAGCAAAGGGTGCATGGGAAAGCATAAGGGCACTGGGAGTGCCGGTGTCAATTAGCTGCTCCCTTTGTAGTATGGGTGGCTTAGAAGTAGCAGCGTAAGTGGCTTTTGGGCTTTGGCCAACAGCATCAGGACTGGCCTAAAAGCACCACCAGCCCTGGGTCACAGATCTGATGTTTTCAGGTGCTGCGGTGGGGTCAATGCACAAATACGAGCCCAAGGTCAGCCTCCAGTGAAGACCAGCTCAATCGACAACATTACTCCCATCAGCTGAGCCCATGTGGGGGGGAGGAAGACGATTTCTCCAAAAAGTGTTTTGGAGAGACAGGTGTAGCTTTAGGACTTGCTGAACACACCAACTTGCTTGTTTCATGACAGCAGACGTTACGATGAACAAGAGCCTGTTATCTCACTGGGTTTATACAGGAAGGTTGGTCTCTGGCATGCTGGAGATGAAGGAGCTGCACGTGGTTGTGCAGCGGAAGACATGCTCCTGGCAGCAGCTCTGTTCTGTTTCCTACAAAATGTCCTAGCTGCCTCAGAGTTAAAAAATCTGCTGCTGCCTGCTGGCACTTTCTAGCTGCCTGTGCTTGCAAGCGGTATGAGGAGGAAACCCAGCCACTGTGCATCTTGTATCATCAGGAGAGAAAAAGCGAGATCCGTCTTTTTTCTTGCCCGTGGAGTTTTCATGCATCTTAAGCCCACAGAAGAGAAAAGCAATTGATTCACCCACTGTGCTGTCAACAAACACCCTGATGATTTAGCGGTTTTGTAACTGAGCAGTTTTTAAACATTCACAGTGCAGACTGAGGAGGAAAACTACAGACACAGCTGCATGGCTTTTTCCTTTTCTCTCTTTTTCAGATTAAAAAAAAAAAAAAAGGATGCAGCCGTTGCTTTCCTTTAATATGAGTCTTTGCAACAGTGATTGTTCAGTAATGTGTAATAAAACAGATTTGCACAGCTCATAAAGAGCCAGGCTCGTTTTCATTACCCTAGGGAGAACGTTGATAGGGCAATGTGTTCGTTATAAGTAGCCTTGATTGGGCTCTGGACGCCACAGCTTCTCTGCAGCCAGATTAGGCCAAAGCTGCCTTTGAGTTTTGGGAAGATTCCTCTGAAGAAAAGCTCTGTTAAAGTTCCTAGCCACCAAAATCCACACAGGTCCAGTCATTCTGGAGAGATACTACTGGTAGGATAGCGGGTTCCTGCAGCATCACCCAGAGCCTGACGGTGCCTTGCAAACACAAGTTTCTGGTCGTTCATCTGAATATCCCCTCGGCAGTTTAGATCTTTACACTTAGTTCTTCAGCTTTGTGCTGCGGTATCTAATGACACTCCTCAGGTATTTTCAGCTTATTTTCTCTCCTCCTGCTCAAATGTAGTTCGGTGAAGTTCTGCATACACCAATCTCTCCATTTTTCTGCACAGAGTATTACAAGCACCTGAACTCCACTTACAGAACAAGTTGGATAAAAGAGAAGAGTCTGAAGATAATGTGTCCAGCCCTGCCAGCTATTAGAGGGAGGCCAGTTCTTCAGGCTTTTTAACTTAACATATTTGGTCTTTTTTCCCAGATTGTCAGTTCTTCCATGAAAAAGACACATCCAGAGCTTTTTTTTCTGTTTCAGGCCAAGTTCCCCAATAGCTATCTCAAGACCAGAGTTTCCAGTGTGGCCCCTCTGGGCTGTTTGGCTGTACCTCTAGCTGTACAGTTTACCCTTTTTTACAACTCTTTGGCATCACCACGCAGAGCCAGCTCACGCTCATAATTTCACCTGTGAAAAACCCTAGCGTGGAAAGCAATCAGGCAGCCAACAGTTAATTTCTCCAGATCTGTTTTCTTGGGTGGTAATAAATGATTTTAGGACTCTACTGCATAATTTTTTGAAATTCTGTTGAGATACTCGCCTGGACCAGCAGTGCTCCAGGGCAGCCTCAAGCCTCAGACCATTTCCAGCATTTTCCTCAGATCATTACCAGCAGGTAAGGGTTAGAGCAGAAAGGGGATCTGTGCTATGGACTCTCGAGACCTCGATTCTCTCATCAGCAGGGTGAAGGGCTGCATGGTGTGAAGATCTAGAAGGTAACCCAGACTGGGGTCTATGATTCTGCAACAAAATGGGGTCCCAATGGGCAGCAACACAAACGCTATGTGACTGGTCTTGGGGACAGCAGCTTTACTTGTTGTGGTTCCTCTTTCGCAGCATCCAGGAACCAAAAGCAGTCTGGATTTTGGTCTTGCCTTGCAGCAACCTGCCTTTTCACTTCTCATAACTAGTGATTAATTGTTTCTATTCTGCCAGCGCCCAGAGTATTTGGAAATAAAAGCCAGTAATGCTGGCTGAGTGCCATGCTCTCATCTCTGTGAAACAGCAGTAATAGTAACAACTATCGAGAGAGACTGGCACGTCAGAACCCACTTATGTATTATGTATAGCCTTTCGGAGCCTTTTTCTTGCAGCTAAGCACCAAACTGCAGTCGATCTTACAGAAGAAATAGTTAATGGAGAGACAAAGATGAGGCACTAAAAAAGGAAGAAACGCGCTGGGAACTTTGTTGGCAGGAAGCCTTTTCTCTCCCATCCCCACATGCTGCCTGGAGCTTATTTTTAAATGCATTGATAAAGATTGTCTTTTAATCACTTCTTAGGACAGGGGTAGCCTGATTGTGACTCGAGTATCTAATGTCCGTGCTGAAGCTTGTCCTGCACCAGCACTGCGCTGATGCTGGAGCCCCTGAGAGCCCAGTCCCCAGCTGTGGGACAGAGCCACCGGGGTGGCTGGGGCCAGCACGACTGCGGTGAGCTTGGAGCCCTGCCGCAGGATGGCATCTTGTTAGACCACCGACATCTTCCTGATGCTGGCTGTGGCATACGGTGCTTCCAAATAACCTGCTGCTCTGATGCCTTTTGTACAGGGCTGCAAGACTGCTCTTTGTGAGATATTTCCTCAGGTCCGATCCGCTTCTCTTAGGGAAATAAATTCCCCAAACAGTCGCTGCAGGCTGATTACACCAAGCTGGATATGTATGATTTGCTTTTCTTCGTTACTCGAGGTGATTTTGCCTAAACTGCGTAGCAGGCAGGGCGATTTTCCCCTGGCTGGCCTAGCTGTCTGAACACAATTCCACTTGGCTATTATTAGCGAGAGTGAGCAGGGCTGAGTTTACAACTGTGCAGGAGTGATAAGCTCAAGACGACTGCACTTCCTCTCCAAGGAGCTGTCTAGCTCTGCTCGACTCCTCCGCGTCTGAGACGCCGCCGTCCTCAACTCAGGAGGTATTTTTGTACTCAGAGAAGGGATGCCCAAAAGGCGCAGGCCAGGTGGGTTCCTTTTAATGGAAGGCTAGACTGCATCTCTGACGTGATTTTACCCTCTTCATCCACGCCACTAGAGTCACTGAAGTTCTCAGGTTTTCTGATACCCGTTTTTATGGCCTTCAGCCCAAATTCCTTAGGGTCTCCAAGCCGTGGCCATATTGGTTTCCCTGGAATCTTCATTTTGTAAAGAACGTACATTTCTGTATCCACACTAAACCTCAATTTGCTTTTCCAGTAGAATCTTACGCATCGCAGAGAGTGGGATCTATCTCACTAGATGTGGGTTCCTGTATCTAAACAGGACTCCCCGGGCTGCTGTAAGTCTCTGTGTACGTAGAGTCAGAAGAATCACATCCTGAGCTCCTCTTACCATATGAACTAAATAATCTAGATGACTATTCCAAACTTTGATGCAGATATTTGGATTTAGGGGAGATTAATCCCATGACTCTCAGTTTTATGACTCCCATATAGCAACATGTGAGGAGAAAAACTGTGTCAGAGGTGCTAATTGTCACCTTGTGCTGATGAAGCAGTAGCATTGGGAAGCACTGAGGAAAACAAGAATAACAGGTTTAAAAAATGTGACATTGGAATGAAAGGCAAAAAGTAGTGCACTTTTTTGTCGTAAAGAGATGAAACGAAGGAATTTAAAGGGAAGGGAGACATAGCAATCCTCACTTCACAAAAGAGCACTGTGAAGACAATGACCTGTGGGTTATGACTACTGGTGGGCTCAGGACAAGCACAGCCCTGCCACGTGTAGGCATGGGAATGGCCCTGGAGCTGCGCGAGTGCTGGATGACCCTGGGCACTCACTCTTGCAGCCCTGCCAACACTCTGGTTCTACAATTCAGCAATTTCCTTCATTCCCTGACAATTAGGAAGCATTTTGAGAAGCACTGAGCAGCTCATCGCAGACACCCCGAGGAGGTCACAAGTCTGAAATCTCACAAACATTTAGAACTAATTCTGTCTCCTCTTCCAAGGAAGCACGCAGTGCCAGGCCTTTTAAGAGCTGTCAAAGCATTGCGACAGGCCCTAACTGCGGGTCCAGGGACGAACAGCAAAGTCTCAACTGCCAGTGTAGGAGCTTGAAATGCTTCGTATTTATTCTGCTACCTGCTTGCTGGTGATGGCAACAGAAATGATGGAAGCTGCGTGCATAAGGTCACGGAGAAGTATAAAGAATCAAAGCACCTCACTTCTAAGAAAGCAGAGCTTGGACAGTTCCCAGAGGGCAAGCTATAATTACCAGGTACTCCCAAAATATATCTTTTCAGAAGGTGCAAAAATTCCTGGATTAAATATCTCAGGAGCCAAACTAATATGCGACAGAAGAAGGACTCTTACTTCCATGACCATTTCCGGTCACATCGTTCACATGAGTTAGACACCACAGAAAGCTCAAGGGTTTTTACTGGAATAAAGCAAAGAGCCTCATACTTAGAAAGTTCTAATATACCCCAGCAGAAAACGTCTGTTTAGGCACTGCTTACCTTAAAGATCTGAAGTACGAGGTAAGATTACACAAAATTAAGGTCACTAAGGAGGCAATACTATCAACACTATTAGTAGACACAGTGATTTCATGAGGGTTGGCATTTTGTTCCTTTCATTTCTTCAAGCATCAGACTGTTGCCAACAAGCAGATTGCAAGTCACGTCAGAAGCTTTAAGCCAAGCGTAACTCTCCTTATGAAGCTCTCGTACAAAGCAACTCGTGGCAAGATAATTCTCTTTCCATAGAAAGGTCACGCTAAGAAAGATAGGAACATGACATCATTCATCTACACCACTTGTGATCCAGTCTTCACTTCTGCTGTCTCAAGGGCTGAATAAAATCTGTTTACAGCCCAGTGAAACTCTACAGATAACCCCAGCAGGTCCTTCCCCTTCTCTGATGAGAAAATCCATCTTACGCATAGAAAGCTTTCCCACTTGCTCCTCCACAACAATCTGTAGTGAAGGATACATTAAATCAAGCAAGGGAAACCCCCAGAATCCTCAAACAACACAACAGGAATTCTCTCTGCATGTAAGCATGACAGTTTCAAGAAGATTGGGCAACCTTCATAACATTTTGAACTGCCATTGAAAGAAATCCATGGAAGCTATCACAGACAACATTTTGTGTAAACAAGAAGGGCCCCAGATCATTCCTGGAATGCAGTGAGCAATCCAAACAGCTGTAACTGTGTATTCAACATGCAAGTGCTACATCAGGCAGTATCTGATAGTACTACATCCATCAGATCCGACAGAGATTTGGGCAGATTTATTCTGCAAACATTTTTTTTTTTCAGACCAAGAAAGGTAAAGAAACTCACGGAGAGCTTTTGTTTTGTTTTGTTTTGTTTTGAGGAATGAAATACTTCAGCAAATGAGCTCTTTGCCGTGAATGTGAAAAAGAACTGTCAGACTTTCTGGTTCAGACATGGTCATGTCTCGTATGTCTGCTCAGGCAGAGATACCTATGCTACAGACATGCAAAGCGAGGTGAGATGACCCATATTTAAAGTCTTATATTTAAAACTCACAAAAACAAACAAACAAACAAAAAACATCTGCAGTAATTATTGTAACTACTTGCTTACAACTTTAATGCAAGCATCAGTTTTGTAGCTTGTGATGTAACATCTCAGTATGCATGGAGAACTCCTCCCCAGTTGGCTCTTTGTACTTCCCAGAACAGGCTCTTCCTATTACATGATGTAGAAAAAGTACCCCCAAGAGATGCGTGACCTATTTGAACCACCCCGAATAAGACTTTTTTGAAGCTAAATGTAATTTTCAATGTGCACTAAGCAGCATTAAGTATTTTTGCTTTCTTCATATAATCCAGGTACTCCACTCTACCTACAAACTTTAAAAAAGGGCTTCCTTTTAGCTCGTAGGAGCACTTGGCCTATCACCTGCAGTTTCAGCTATTAAAAATATTCTGACATTCACTAGTAATTACAGGTGAACTTTTAAAGAATTTGGTTCAAGCATTTTCACCAAAGAGCAAACCGCTCCATTCATGACATACAATCACCAGCATCCCAAGGAAGCCATTGTAGCCATGTGCTGCATGAAGCATTTTCATCATATTTCTTATCCATTTCTCTCTTTTAGTGCCAATTACAGCTAGAAGACAACCGGGAGATATGCTGACACGAAGGCATTTTTTGCATAAAAAAAGATTTCACACTCAGTTTATTCTAGCTTAGTCCCGAATATATCAGACTGAAAAAGTAAATAAAAAAAATCCCTTTGGTTATGTTTCTCCTGTAGTCATATCGCAATAACCTAGAAGGAACACTGCCGACTTAAAGGACTGTATTTTACTTTAAAAGAATTACAAAATTATGTGCAGCCTAAACCAAAAAAAAAAAAATGGAGAAAAAAGCTATTTTCTCCCTCAGATTCTCTCATAACTAATCTGTGGTCTGAGGCTATCGGGGTGGCGAGACCTCATAAGCTTCCTCTAAGAGGATCATCAAAAACATCTACAAGAAGCAGGACTCCTGAATTCATGGAATACCTCCAGGAAACTACCAGTGACTGGGTAGCACTAGGATGCAACAAAAACATCTCGGCATCTGGAATGGAAGGCCTCGATACTCGCCAGTGTCACGGTACCCAGACCACGTATAAGAGAGCACCCACCTCTGCAAGTTCTCACCTTTTGTTCCTTCCAGTCTTTCGCGACAGTTATGAGCAAAAGAAAAAAAGGCACAAGCTTTTCCCAATCTAAGGTGAGAGGCTTAGAAAAAAAGACATTAAAATTCAATGCCATTTTTTGTTTCTGAGGAACATCTGAAATGGCAGTGGAAAACCAGGAAAAATGGGCAAATGAGACAGGAATTAACCTACCAAAAACATTATTTTATTTATTTCTGCTGACACTATTCAGTGCCAACATCTAATATATATATTGGACAAAAGCTTTGTTTTGTTTTGTTTTTAAATTCACCATAGTAAACTTTTCATTATGGAGATAGCATTTATGACCAAAAAGTCCTCAGCTATCCTCCCCTGCAGTTGGGAAGCAACAGCCAGGGCATATCTTAGAAAACAAAATGAGACGAAAGGGTGCATGCCACTTCTGAAGCCTTTCTTATGTGTCCTAAAGATCCACAATGCTTTTCTTAATGTGAAAACAACATGCTAGGAAATACCAGGCAATACAGAAGCATTGACTGAAGGATGTTCTAATACCAAGTGTGGTGAATCATGTCTTTTTTTTTTTTACTGCTATATAAATAGCCATCACTCACTCTGCACAACAACAGCCCTGTGGCCCTCCTTCCCCCCCGTACCCCACCCACAAACACGTACGTCAGCACCCAGTGTATTTTTAACAGCCTGGTTTCGGTATACAACTTCCTCCAGGAAACGTTAACCTCGCACACTCAAAGCAGCACGCTGCACGACTGCTAAGTAACAGCAGCACGAAGGAAGCCCTGCTTCCAGAAAAATGTCTTTCTGCAAGATGACGCACACAGCGCTGCAAAGTTCCCTCGCACCGTGCCCCTAAAGCAAAGGGCCCCTCCAGCGTCTAGGTTCCCCTCAAAAGATTCTCTGGGGATTTGAGCAGAATTGGCTTTATTCGCCTTAAACTCAGCTTATAAACTCTGCACCCCGGCGGGAAGAAAAGCCTGCCACAGAATCGAGCTCTTACACACTGTGATACAACAGAAGTATCCGTGTCATCCAGCAGCAACAGACTGCCTGTGAAGTCACGTCCACTTGAGCCAGACTGTCCCTTAGAAGCTGGCAGCAGTCTGCAGCACTCTGAAGCAACGTATTCAAACAGAGAATCAACCCATTTGAAGTCCAAACTTTTCTTTTGAGGTGTCCGTTGGCTTTCATTAACCAACAGGGAGCCTGGATTGCATGCAAAATTGAGATGGATCCAGGCGTGAGAGAGGTAAAAGGGAAAAAAGAAGAAAAAGCATTTATTTTTCAGCTTGGGATGGTTGGAAGGGTTTTCCGTCTGCTGCCAGAGAAATGAATAGCAACTTTTCAGATATACTAGAAAGCAGAGTCTTTGTCCTTTGCACTTCACTGGTCACCATCTGCTGTGCTCAACTGCATCACACAAAAAGCAGATTTTTTTGTTTTTAAAGAGAAAACGTATAATGATATTTCGCTATTTGTTCCAGTCATTTTTGCAAACTAAAACTTTGATCTGGAGTCTTGAAATCACCGTAGCTCCAGTCTATCATGGCTGTAAAAAAAGGCTTTGCTTACTTTTAGCAGTCGTACCAGATCAGATCCATCTCGAGCGGCGTGCTGCCTGCTGCCCTGGTCAGGTACCAGCTGCTTCAGAGGAACCCGCGCACGGTGCTGCCATAGGTAGTTGTGGAGGAAGTTGCCCAGAAGGAAGTTACTTTCCTAAATGCCTGCCCTGCATGTGATTGCTGTTAAACTGCGTTCTTCATCTTGGCAAGAGCTTGTACTGCTCTTCAGCTTCTCCTCCTGCAAACTCAGCCTGTACCAGAAGCAGAGAAACATAGACAGTGGTGGGCTGCCCCACGGTGTTAAGGAGTTCCTTCCTCGGTGTGCGGAAACACCCGTCCCTTAAAAGCTCTGTGTAGCAAGTATATCACAAAAAGAGGGAACGATTTTATTTATTTGTAACCGTTTAGCTTGAGATGCTAAGTACAGAGAGAGCAAACTTTGGTCCTCACTTGCTTTGTGGGACACTGTTACTAGGAGGAAATAGTTGCAAGTAGATGCTGTGACCAGACTTCCTGGTGGGTGATGGGGAAGCAAGAATATGAGTAAACGCTGAGGAAGACACATCTATGAACAGAGCAAACTGGTACTGCAAACCACATCTCTGACTCAGCAGAACATGCCAACTGCAGGCTAATTGGCATGGAAACAGGATCCCCACCATGATTTTCTTGACATGTAGATGAAAGAAATTTGGTGGAGTACTGCAGTAGCCTATATAATAGTATATATAGTAGTAGCTGGCCTGCAAGCACCACCACACAACTATGATTTTTATCGAGATCTTTTCATGGAGGGAAAATTTTTAATCTGGAGAAATAGCGTAAGGCTTTGCAGGCCTTTGCCAGTTTGGGTCAATCACACCGTAACTGGTTGTTCTGCTACCTGTAACACCAAGCTACCTGGAAGTCAGAAAGGTGCTGCGCCTCCCCTTGCAGTTAAGTCAATGAGAAACAGCCTCGAGGGGAATCCTCCAGGGCTGGCTCACTGCTCTGCCAGATCAGCACCCGCAGACAAATGTTCAGCCCCAAGAAACCAACTGCAACGCTGATGTGACACTTCCTGTGCGCCTCACAGTGCCGCTTGGTGTAGAGAGCAGTCTTACACGCTCACAGTCACCGTGTATCCGAGAGACCTGGAACATCTCCCCTTACAGTAACTCTAGCAGATTCTCTTTTCCTGGATTCCAAGATTCCAGCCGTTTTGCATTCCTTCCCATCTCTGCACAGCCTGCACCAGTTCTGGACACATCCTCTCCTGTCCCAGGCACTCCACTGCATCCTTCCAGTCGGTGTGCTGTAAGAATCTGAGAGACATACAGATTCATTCAACATGCTGCTTTGCAGCTTAGCAAGGGCTGCATTAAACTGACGTGGAAACGGAGCGAAGCAACTCTGAACTGTAACACAAAGCTTGTGGTTTCCAGCCAGGATGTTTGGGCCACGAGTGGTTACTGTAAGGGGAGACCTGGTAGGGGAGCTCACCATCACCTCTCACTGTAACACAACATCACTGACAACACCTGAGCTGGATCTCCAGGTTCTCGCTACAGCCAAAGGAGCGCTGGCGGTGTGTTCACTGGAGCTCCAAGCACTGCTTATCTGAGCAAACGTACCCATTTCCTTTAGAGTGAGGTGAATCACCCAGATACACAGACTGCATCGCATAGCTCTCCGTTGACCCAGAAAGGGAGCGCTGGGTGACTCTCAGAGCAGCTGATGTAGAAATATTTAACACTGTTGATCTTACTGTGGTATCCACTTTCGGAGCTCGTTTCCACCAGCACTGGTTGAAACAGCTGGAGGTGCTCCATCACTAAATGCAGAACGTACTGGGGAGCGCTTCCCATCTGTGGGGCAAAAAAAAAAAAAAGAAAACCAGCACAAACCCTTCAGACTGCTGAGGCACAACATTTTATTCCACACAGAACTGGAGGGCTGAGGGCCACGGCTGAAGTTACAGGGGCACAGACGTCACTCACCACTTGTCACTCTATGCTTGAGCTACGTAAGAGTGTCTTTGTACGGACACAACAGTGATTACGGCAACGTGTTTGAGCTAACTACTGGAGGTGTCAGTACGAGTCTAATACTCAAAAAATACTCGTCTTCACCGGGGAGCTTGGATTTCATCGTGTACTTTGCTTCCCAGCCACCTGGTTACTTTCGTTTCTTCCCCTTCTTTTTGGGGGAGCCAGGCCAGGGAAAGCCCCGCAACTCCAGGCAGGCGGGGGCGTTGTGGCAGATGTAGTAGGCATTGAGCATGGCAGCTGGGCTGAGGATATCCACGTCCTTCACCGCCTTCTTCCCTTTCTTTTTGGAGCTTTTGCCTTTGGCACGCTTGGGTTTACTACTTTTACCTGCCTGCAGAGAGAAAATGACCACAAAAACACACAGTTAGCTCTGTGTCTGGATTGTTTCGCTTCTGGGTAGAGGATCGAAGACATCCTGAACGGCTTCACTGCATCGGTCCTGGCCTGCAGTATTAGCTCAGAGCCTCTCACCAGACTCCTGTACTTTGCGGTGATTTTATATATGGACTACCAAGCATTAACACACTTTCACCAAATCCATATTTGCTCTATAGCCTGTAAGGATCTTTCAAGTCATCAGGCAGGGATGATTAGTGTTCCACTGTGCTTCTGCCTGGCTAAAAAAGGGTTGTGCGTAATGGAAATCAAACATTCTTTTCAATTGATTTTTTAATTAATGCACTATGATACAGCCCTAAACGAAGCCTGTGTTGTGTTTTCATCCAACACTGTGCGTCCGGTTGTGCCTCCGGATGATGAAGTGGAAAAGCAGGCCGCTCTGCTACAGCTGCGGCCTCTGCAAGGCACCGTGATACAGCGGCTCCTCTACCACTGGTGGTAACACAAATCTAAACAGAAGCTCTGCCACTCTCTGTGTAGGAAGCGGGGTTGCCAATGCTCATCCAGGCCCTGGAGCGGGCCAAAGACTCCCGTTAACTCCACCTGAGCAGTGCTGGTGCCTGAACACCCAGCCTCGTGCCTCCGAGAGGGATTTGCCAGCCTCTGATTCACTCCCGGGATTATTTTCTCACCCACCCTGGGCACTCCTCACAGGAAGCCTGGAGCGTGTGTGCGTGGAAGATGCTGCCTCCAGGCACTGAGCAACAGAAAGCAGCCTGGGGACCTGGAGGGATCTCTCCTTGCTGTTGTGTGGGCAGGAAGATGATGATGGCAACACGAAGCCACAAGGTGGGCAGCGTCCCAGGAGTGCCGAGGACAGAGCAAGAGCTAGTCCCAGAGAAAAGGCCGGACAGGAATATTTGCACATCACGAGTGACTGAAAGTATTCGACCCCTGGTCTGACGCCAAGAGCACTTTTAGTACACACTGAGTCACTTTCTGCATCTGCCCACCCATTTCTGTTATTTGACTAGTTTTGCATACCACTAATTAACAGTTCTGTGCGATTCATTCAAAATAAAACGGATAGGTGCAAAGGCCGTATGTAACTATCAGCCAGGCACAAACTAGGCGAAGGCAGTACGTGTAGCGTATTTTTCCAGGGAGTGAGAACTCTGGGGTACAATCTTCAGTCAGCCAAGAGCACAACGTGAACGAATGCGTGCAAGTAAATAGAAAAAAAAAATAGAAATCAAGAGGTCCATATAAAACACACCACTACGCACAAGAGAAACAAAAAAGACAGACCAGCAGAAAATACAGAGCGAAAGCTGCAGATGCTGGTGGCATTGTTCCTAAACTTTCAGTCATGCAGACTGCAAACTACTTGAACCCAGACATGCATCAGAGAGGGCGACAAGCCTTTTATACAGACCTTAATTGGACAGAATTTGTTGAATACTTTATGTGCCGGAATGTGTACACTTCAGAGTGGATGCTTACATCAGATTTTTCAGCCAGCCTCCTGAACCACGCTCCCAGTTTGTGCTCCCAGCAGGGTCATGGGCAGATTTTGTGAGCATTAATTAGGTTCCTGGTCAGAATCTGGCCTGTAGCTGATCTTTCAAAATAGAAAAGGTGCTTACAGGTAAAGCGAAACTGTTGTAATAAGTCTGCAGTGAGAAGCAGGGAATGTCTTTGGTCTAAAGCTGACTCACTGCTCCTGCTGTCTCTCTGCAACAGATACCTCTGACCTCAGGGCTTTGAATGTCAGCAGTCAGTCATTGTCAGCAACTGTCTTTTCTGTCTCTTATTAAATGTGGTGGCATCAGTAAGCTGCAGTCTGCAGTCAGCTCACGTGCTCCAGCACAGCCTAGAGAAGGGGTTCCCAAAACGTGGGAAGCTAACAAGCTCCTCCAGCACAGCATCACAAACGCTGTCAGAAGTCACACCTTGTGCGTACACACGCACATAAGGCAGTGCCGGAGCCAACGCATGGCATACCAGCCAAAAGTCCCGGAATTTCTTATGGATTTATCAGGCAATCAAAGTTGAACAGAGTGCAGCTCTTTTTTGGCAGTTAGAGGCAGGACTGAAGCAGATCAGAGTTCCTAACTCTTCAAAAAACCACCAGGATATCTGCATTTGTGCGGTGTTTTCATTCACCCACAAGGAATTGGATTTGGGGCTTTCTAAGATGCCTACAGAATTTTACAGCCCATGGTCTGTAAACAGCGAGAACAGCAAGAAAAATCTAAAAACCAGAATGTGGGGCATACCTGCACACAACATGAAAGTGTGCAGGTCAGGTTATGCCCTGCAGTCGTGGAATGGAGCCTTTTGGCTATTAACGCCCCTTCCTTAAAATGTGGAATCAACACACATCGAAAGAATCAAACCTGCATTACCATGGTTAAGTCCTTTCAGTGAGCTGGGAGACTCCACGCTAAGCCCTGAAGATGGTCCCTGCAACATACAATCACGTAGCGACTTACACATTGTGCAACAAATTAGTATTATTTGCCCTAAACTTTAGTTAGAGGATAAAGGAAGTGGGAAAATAGGTCCTTGCAAAGCTAGGTCCTGATGTGCCACACCTAAAAGCACAGAACCACCAGTGAGGTAACTCTGAGCTCTGCCAGGGTCCAGGACTCGGAGATTCCCTGCACAGACTTTGTGATCTCCTCTAGCAGAACATCCTCGGCCAAGGAGGAGAGGAAAGGAGAGGAGAAAAGAGCAGAGCAGGGCAGAGCTTGGGCCACAGCCCCCAGTGGCTCCACAGCAAGACCCTAGTAGTAGGCAGCACTAGGGTAGCCCAGGGCAGGACCCCACCGCCTCCCTCCACAGCTCCCAAAGCCTTCCTGTCCCCTTTTCCACGCGTGAAAAAAAAAATAATAAAAAAATTATAAAATTTCATTAAAAATTTTCCACAGCTTCTTCCCGGCCCCCAGTAACGCGGCGATCCAGCGCTACCCTCGGCCCACCGCACCCCCACGCCCTGCCTGCGGCGGACCCCAAGCGCTCAACGGGTCCGGATCCCAGTCCCGATCCCGATCCCAATCCCGGTCCCGATCCCGATCCCGGTCCCGGCCCCCCCCGGCCGCAGCTGCCCCGTTGCCATGGCGCCCGCCCCCCCCCGCCCCCCCGCGCATGCGCAGCGGAGGGCGGCGAGGCCCAACCCGCCGCCACCGACCGTTGGGGCGGCAACGGCCGCCTCAGGAAAAGGGCGGGAAAAAGCTGCCCGCGGTGGGGAACGAAACGGCCCGCGGAAGGGCACTGGAAGAATAAATACATTTTTTTTAAAAGTACCACAATAGTTTTTGTTTTAGAGAAAGAAAACGCGTTTTTTTTTCAAAGGTTGTGGGAAAAATTGGGGTTTCACAGAGCATTAAGTGAGCTTTTGTGTATTTGGGAGCAGAAAGCCTTGGGATGGGGTATTTGTGGGCAAAAACACAAAATTGCGTTGGGGTATCCTGGGCCTCAGCTTCTGGGCTGTGCTGGAGGAGGCGCAGCTCACACCTCTATGGTCTGCACAATCGTGGGGTGTTCTCTTAGTTAAACCAGTGCCACGTACCACAGAAACATTTTTAAAAACGACCTCTGATCTGGGCTGAGTTGAGAACCACAGCATCAGAGAGTGGGCATCAAATAGAGCTTGGATGTTTTCTAAAAAACCCCTTAGAGCGATAAAAATTAAGCTGATATCCGAGGTATAAGTGAAGCCACATGAAGTTGAGGTGTCACAGGGAGGAGCAGGCAGCTGAAGGGACAATTTCCGTGCCCTGCACCTTTTTTAGAGACTTTTTTTTTTTTTTTTTCCACAGCCAGGGTACTACTCACAAATACTGGTTTTGTTAAATGCTGTGGAGAGGTTGTGAGGCGGGTTTCTGTTCCACGTCCCTCAGCACCAGGCTTTCACTGCTGTGCGCTCCCATCTGCAAAGTGACAGGAGTCCAAAGCAAAAAGTACAAAAAGTGGAAAGTATCAGGAGCTGAATCACCTTATAAAAATAAATAAATAAATAAATAAAATTTAAAACAAATAAAAAGCTCGTAATCATTCTATTGCCAAACCCCAACACTTCAATGAGTCTGCCTAGAACCTGGTTCCATTTTTCTCTCAGATATTAGCCTCTTGGAATCTGCTTTCTTGTCCATAAGCCTGTAGAATGCACTTTATCATATTTTCAAACTTGTCTTCAGGTAGGAGCTTGGACTTTAGTGCAGTTTCCTAAGGAAAAGGGGCTTGTACCACCACACAGGTTGCCTGTCATCCCCTGTGCCATAACTTTCAAACCAGCTCTAACCGAGTTTGACACAAAGCCAAGAGTTCAAATATATTAATTTCCTATGAGTTTCATGAAAATTGTCGCTGTGCCGAGCGTGGGAGATAGACACTATTAATATCTTGGCTGAGGAAATGTCAGCACAGCTCAGCCCTTCTCTAGTCTGTTTGGCAGCAGCATGTGCTTGTTCCTGCAGTGGGGAGGACAAAATGGTATTTAAGGGCAATGGGACGTGAACCTGTAGGAAGACAGCTTTGTTTCAGAATAATTTCAAAATTAAAAAAAAAAAAAAAAAGGATTCCCTTAATTTTGAGAGCTGGAAGCTATAAAATAAATTTCAAATGACAGAAAGGCATTTTAATGCAATGGTAAGTACTGCAGACCTATGTGTATTTTTTAAAAGCTTTTTTTTTTTTTTAATAGAAATGAATTTATTTTTATTTTATTTATCAGATATAATAGCTGTCCAGCCTTTGTTTTCTCCCTTAGTATGATAATTGTATATATTACAGTCTACTAAATACAAACATTTAAGTAAATCAGCATTGGAAAGGATTGTAGGTAGAAAAAACAATTCTGATTTACAGAGATACCTTACCATCTTTCCTGCTCTTCCCCTCTTCCTGGCAGCTACAGATATTGTTGGATTTATTGCAAACATAAATTTCCATCTCATGTAATTATAATGATTAATCTGCATTCAGTTATTGCTTTGGATGCTGGTAAGTGATGTGGTTAGAAGGTATGCAGACTCTGTAAAGAAATGTTTTAATACTGATAGAAGGGTGGATATACTTGGTTAGGAATGTAGAAGTGCAAGGGGGAACTGACCAGCTCTAGTGGAGGAAGTGTTTGCAGGGAGAGTATCTCAGTCAGGTATGCTGAAAATAGGAGGAGATACGGAGAATGAGCCAGACCTGTGACCTACTAGGTTAAAGAATGGATTAATAAAGAATGACGGATCTCCCAAAAGTGAAAGCAAAAGAAGAGATGAGAAAAATAAAGAGAGCAGGAGTCGGTCCAATACGTTAAGAGAAGTAAACGTATCAGTGAAAGAAAGGAATAATGTGGTAGGGAGGAAATTTTTGCAGGAAAATAATTACCTGCATGTGGACTAGATATCAAAAGAGGGCAAAGTGACAGGAATGAGTGCGACTGATAGGCTGCAGCAAAACGTACCTGGTGATGACTAGAGGAAGTCAAAGAGCAAAGGCACAGCTCAGCAAAACACTGGTCTAATGATTATCTCTTTTATCAGGAGGGAAAGTTGAGCCAGGAGTGCAGGCCCAGTGGAGAAGTGAAACCAGGAAACTTTGGAAATAACAACTGGGTCATCACCTGACACCATAGCTGCCTTGAAGCCCGGAGAGAGCAAGGTGCTGCTGAGGAGGACAATTTGAAAGGCACTTTTGAAACACGGAATATAAACCATCAGACTTATTTGCCTTGAGGAGGAAGGGACTGAGTTAATGGAAAACAGAAGTTTGTCTTTCTGAAGTAATGTTAGTAATAAAGTGTTTGTGATCAGCTGACTGTCATTACCACAAATATGATGTGGTACCTCTCTCTGAAGCAAGTGGAAATACTTCTCTGTTGTAATCTGGACATGTTACATGCTTCCAAGTATACGTGATAAGACATGCAGCCTAGAAACATACATCTCAGATTATTTTACTTCTCATGGATATTTTATTTGCTCTAGAAAATACTAGCCTTTTCCCTTTCATAACTGCTTTCTGCTGCCATGAGTGGGATGCAGGTTTTGTTGCACAGGAGAAAGTGCTATTGGAAGGGAATTGCTTTCTGATCAGTGGGGAGTATCAGACTTCACTGAGGCTAATGAGCACGTTACCTCCCTTCTATTCAGACTAAATGATGGAGCAGCTGAACTTCTTTGTCTTCAGCTGCAAAGGAAAATGAGGGATCCTGTTACCCTGTATCATAGACCAAGCTTGTCAGGGCAACGTAGAAGACAAATTGTGGACTAAAGAGGTTCCTTGCCATTTGAAAAGGAACAAGGCCTTGGGCTTTGGTTGGTCTGGGTGCATCTGTGGCTGTTTTTTTCAGTGGCTGTGTACTAATGCAGCTCCCACATTCTTCGTCATGCTGCTTATTTGTCTCCCATTCCTGCCTCTTAACAGGCCACAGGCAATGGAATTGGTCAGCTTTCTGAGATGATAGCCCTGCAAGAAGAACTTTCACTGCTGGAGAAAATCTCAGGGGAATCCTGGTACCTGATCAGAAGGAGCCAAAAACGACAGCGAAAGAAGCAAAAGAACAAGAGAAAATAGGAAAAGGGTCAGGAACATGGCTCAGAAATACTGTCTGTAGACTAAGTAAAACACTTTTGAATAAAGCTTGGGATAAATAAAGAAATGATGAAAGAATAATGAAAAAATAACGAAAAAATATTTTTGCTATGTTCATGGAAAAATGATTTTATGTAATTTTCTAATCAACAAAACACATGGCATAAAAGAAGTGATCGTAATTATATCCATAGTCTCCTTTTAGCAAAAGCAACTGTCAAGATAACACATTTTACTATTAAGGGTAAAATGAAGTACCAGCAATGACAAGTGTGTCAGAAATTAGATCAAGCGTACAAAAATTAGCCTGCGCAGTCAACTTGTTTTTTGTAAAGATACTTGGAGCTGGCTACAAAGCAAGCTGCTGTTTACAAATGCAAGGGTTTTGATAAATAATTAAGGGAGGTTCCTGCAAACTAGGAGTATAATAAACTTGGCCTCATAAAGACACCGCTGTAGTTACAAATTGATAAATAAAGAGTGCTTTAGCTCTGGCAGCTGTTAGGTCAGGACATCTCACTATCATTATTTTTACAGAAATATTCACATAAGAAAAGGGGGGCTATCAGGTTATGGTCCTTTTCACAGAGAGAGTGGAAAATTTACACAGGGGACTGCGTCCAACTAGAGAATCAAATGACTACTGAGACTTAGTGGGAAGAACATACTGCCTTATGTTTTGTATGCCAACAAGTTGATAATATCTTTCTCTTTTTTTTTTTTAAACAAGCTGTCCTATGTCATGGAATTACTGAAACCCAGTGTCACACCGGCGTGCACCCCTTCCCTTCAGCCCCTCTCCCCTGTCCTTTCCCAGCACTGACCCCAGCTCTTCTTTTAGGACTGGGCAGCTGCTCCCTGCTGAACCGAATGAGAAACGGCTGAGCTGCCCCTCTTTGCCTCAGTTGGGGCATTAATAGGGTCTAGCCCTCCATTCAGATGCCCCCTTTCACAACTCTTATGAGAACACAACATCTTGGAGGCCTTTTATCCTTTACTCAAATTTGCAAGGAATTGGTTAACCAGCTCAAAAGTTGCTTATAGAGCACTGAGAGACTAGGAGTGCAATTGCCGGTGCCTTTTATCCCTAGGAAACGAGGCTAAAATTAGGAACAGAAGAATCTTAAGGTACTGAACTTATTGACTTACCAGCAGCAAAGCTTTCTGCAACCACCTGTAGGCTGAAAAAAAGCTCTGCAGACGCAGTTTCAACAGAAACTAAGCATATGCAACCGTTCCTGGAATCAGCAGTCATGTTTGGGGTAAGATAAGATATGGCTCCTTCAGCTGTATAGAAACCATTAGAAAACTATATTCTAGAACTTTTCTTTCCTATGTATCAGAATGATTATCCCATAATTGCTGCCTTCTGACTCTTAGGTCTTTAGGGAGAAGAAAATGCTCACTGTGAAGCAAAGAAGTTTTAAGCTGCTACCAGCTTGCGGTTTGAGAATTCGTAGCAGGATGGAGACTTTTCTGGTACCGCTGGAGGAGCAGCAGCTCAGGCTGTCAGAGATGGTAAGGGAGTTTTCTAGAGGAGCCTCAGTGAATATACTGCTCAAATGTGTCTAGGGAAAGCCTTGGCATTATTACCTTGACTTGCATCTGTTTGTAACTAGAATAAACTTATTAAAATATAGGTTCCTCTGTTCCTGTCAAAATGGCATTTCAGCTCCACGGCTGCTTAGCAGAGCGCTGTGCGGTCTGTAGGGAGACCAGCAGCGTTTATCAGCCTGAACTGACACCCACATTGCCCATCTTTCCCAAAGAAACCCTCACGAAGCATGGCCTGTCTCGATAGACATACAGTCTGTGACAAATCCGTGATGAGATAAAGCATTTAAGTTAAAAGTCTACGTTTCCCTAGTTATTTTTTTACACAGAGGTTCAGTTTTTATATAGAGGTGTATCTCCAGGAAGCTTAACTTGTGGTGGTGGAAATTAATAGTATTCAAACATAACAGCTCATACCACCTTTACCACGGAGATCCAGGTAAGAATTTGTATTTCTATTCCATACCTCAGTAAAGATGGAAGGCACTGATAAGCTATGGAAACCTCATATGAAGCAGAATTTAAATATAAAAGACAGAAAAATGAACATGATATCAAAGAGAATAACCAGCACCCACACAAACATTGGGTGGAGGAGACACCTCGGGGGGGGCGGTGTGAGCCAAATATGAAGGGCTTTTCTAAGTTTCTGATTCTTTAATAATTAATCAGCTCGCTTGTCCCCTTGAAGAAACATCTCCATGCCTTTAGTTTATTAAGACTAAAAGGATTGGATACTTCGGTAATACTTCCTTTACATTCACACTTAGCTGTTAGGAAATAAGACTGTTTTCTAAATCACTCTAAAACAGAGAATACCAGAGGAATCATAAAATAAGTGGTGCAGCTGGAAACAAATATGGGGTCTATTTCAGTGTGAGGTCACCATGAGAAGGAAGGAAAAAAGGAACAGATAAGTGTCCTTTGTGCCAGACCATGTAATACCATGCAGGGTACAGCTCAGCTCTCAGGACCCTGGCCTGTGGGCAAAATGGGGGAAAAACTGCACATTTGGGATGAAAACCAGATGAATCATCACAGAGAAAATCCTAAACTGTCCAGTTAGTCCTGCGCTCTTTCCCCTAGCACCTGGCTGGAAATAGTAGCATTTATACTACATTTCTACCCCTAAAACAAACAAAAAAAATTAACCACCATAAGTAGCATTTAAATTAAGGTGCACAAAGAAAAAAATTCCAGTAAATGAATGAACTTCAAAAGTTGCTCTGGTTTATTTTGAACAAAAGCCTTTTTAAAAAGGTGAGCAGGTTTACTAATGCTATTTCATTGAAAAATGTCTTTCGCAAACCACATTAAGGAAACATTCCCAGTTTAATTCTACAGCAATAAGCACGTATACTGCCATAACAAATACCTGTGATTTTATCACTTGTGCGCTTGCTACATCGATACAGCTAGAGAGGAGCCAAATTTTGCCCATGTTTATTGACACATTTTTCTTTGACACCAGATCTGGTTTCATAAGGGAGGAAAGGTTAGCCCCTGGATTCCCTGTGCTGGACCGACAACGTTTTGTAGAAAAAGGTAAGAATTCTCAGACCCCATCAGGATCCTGAAGGAAGCACAGGGAAGCCCAGCACTAGGGCTGCTGGCCGAGGAGAAGGGACGCACAGCGCTGAGCAGAGGCTCACCCAGTGGGTTATCCCCTGCCCACGAGGGTTTTTCCTTGTTATAGAAAGCTCTCAGTTCAGTTTGCTATTCATTTTGAGAGCTCTGGACTGCAGCATCTGCTGTTTTCGTCATGTGATGGCAGCAAAGTGTTACCCAAAGCACTCTTCCTTCCCGCTTAAAGGAAAGAGCCAAAAACCTGTCAAAAAATCAGGTTATTTTCAGGAAGATGTGGCATTTACTTTCTCCTCTAGGGCTAGAAGGGCTAAGGAGCAGTGAAGAAAGCAGCCTGGAAACCTAATGTTGCAGTAATTATCCTTCAAAACCAAACAGCCTGCTGCACTTTGTTTTCCTGCATGGACGTCTTAATGGAGCATCTTGATGGATGAGGAAATAATCCTTTACGTGGCACTTTCAGACATCTTGTAGTTTGGGTCAGTAACTTCTGTGCCAATAATTCTGGGCTCATTTCAGATGGAGAGAAAGATGGCAATCAATGTCCTTGGCAGCTCTAAGCAACGCACAGCTCACTGTGCATCTTACTCTAATGCAAGTGAATGAAGTGGTGAAGCAAAGTGGAGCAGTAGAAAAGGTAATTACTATCCCTCGTGAAGAATGCAAAATCGTCAATTGTGGAAGAAAGCCTCCAACTCAGGCTGCACAATCCCAGCAGCAGCACTAGCCTGGGGACAAGCAGTAATGTCAACTCCGTTTGCCAAGTCAACCTGTCACCTCTGCTCAAGATCGCCACCGAGTGCCACCTATTTTCCACTTCATCAGGGAACCAGGGCATCTTGCTCACAGCAGTAGGGTGTGTGGAGCACGTTCTTGGACATCCGTAACTGGATAAATGAAAACAAATCGAGCGCAGCATGGGGCGTTTGGGGGAAGATGGAGACTTTCCACTGCTGAGATTCTCTTAGGACAAACTTGCATGCGTGAACCAAGCAAAGGGACAGCCCAGACTCTGATCTCTCGTGCACTGGTGTAAATTTGGAGTGAAAAACAGATGAGGATGCTGCTGACACTGCCACCAGCGTGATGCTGAAACCTGGTCCTTGGCCTCTGTGCAGGTCCGTTGCTACCACACAGTCTCCAAGAGGTCACCCCAAAGGGAAGACCTCCAAATAGATGGCAGTTGCGTACCAAGGATGTTTGGGTAGATACAAAGAGGCCTGGCCTCTTTAGAAAGATGGTTACTTTTTTCCAGCCTTACTTAAGAACCCCCAGGTCCAAAATCACCTTCCTTTCCAGCCCTGGGGTCCTCACCGGGGTGGGACGGCGGCAGGTGACAGGGTGGCTCTCACTGGTAGTGCAGCAGCTCTTCCCAGCGGATGGGCTGGGAGAACACCTCCCGCTCCAGCCACAGCTCATAGGAGCAGTGGAAGTCCTCGGGGAGCTCCAGCCGCTGGCCCAGCACGCTCTGCAGGCAGTTGTCCACCGGTGCAAACTCCGAGTCCTGGGGCTTGTCGTATCTCCGGCTGTTGAAGGCTTCGATGTTGGCTCTCAGGGTGCATTCTTCAGCCTGGAAGTCCCACGGTCTGGCATCGATATCTAGGTTCAAGAAGAAACAAGACCACGGCATTGTGGAGAAAATGACTCCGGTACGGTTTGACCAAAAGAAAGGATCAAGAATTTACAGCAGTCATGTGCCTGAACTAAGAAGAGTATTATATTAGCCAGTCAGTTATTCCTAATTCTATGGTAATTATTATTCATAATCAGTTGCTGTTATGCATGCATTTAATTTAAGGTATTTGAATAAAATATATTAAAATCACTTGTAAATTCAGCAGAGTCAGAAAACTTCATGCAGAAATGCAATTATTTCTGGCCTTCAGCATGGTTTAAGGACTCTGTACCATTACAAAGCTCCTGCTTTTTTTGAAAAGGCCCCACCACTTTTACTGAAGATCTCCGCAGATGTCTGAGGCAGGGATCAAGATTTAAAGCTTATAGCTAAAACCTCACAAATTTATTATAAGCTACTGAAAACAAAGGCTTTTAAATTTTGGGCAAGGTTGGGAAGCTAACAACTGACTGTAATAACCACAATATTTTAAACATCTAATGTTATGTAAATATGTACCATTTCCAAAAAATTACTATTTCAAAACTTGGTCTTTATGAGCTTTGAATCTATATGAACCAGCCATTCGCTCCACAAAGGGTCAGCAAAATCATTGGCAAGGTCTCAGCAGTGCTGAAGGGAGGAGTCCAAGGGAGAAGTCCAAGCTGCATCTCAATCCAGATACACCAAGCTAAAAATAAACCCTCGGGGAAAAACCCTTCCGGATCTCGTCTCTGAAAGCCAAGTGCTGGCACGGCAAGGCGCCCAGGTCAAGAAGCAGCGCCTGCTGAGTAGTGAATTATGCGATCGCGGGCATAAAGAAGCCCTGCTGCTGCATTCAGCCCTGAAGGGAAGACGAATGCGCTGAGCAAGGCAGCGAGGCGAGAGAAATCCCCGTAAAGGAAAGGGAGTCCCCAGCCTTCCCCAGCCCTCTGGCTCTTGGGCATCTGGGGAACTCCACTAGCCTTACAGGGAAATTAAAAATAGCGAGTCTAGTTTTAGTTCTTCTGAATCAGTGGCACAGCGGTATCACAACTCTCAAAAGCATACCCGTCTTCGAAAAATAAATTATATCTTTTACAGTAGAATTAACACCCTAATTATAATGCCTCTCTCCCCTGTAAGGAAGAGATGATGTTAGGCCTTTACGTCTCGCCCTGTCTCCTTTTCAAACAGGGATGCCACCCAATTTTTCTGTTTAATCCTCTTTAAAAAAAAAAGATGATGTACGCAAAGCAACAGTTCAGGACCATGTTATTAAGCCTTCTAAAAATACAGCTTTAGGCCACGTAAGAGCTGTTTAAACAGACCGGCACGTCTTCAGCTTAAGGATCCTCAGCATCCGCCGTTGTTTCTCCAGCGTACACTGCAGGGCTGCTGTCCAGATCCCAAATCTGTGGCTGCCCCAAGCACGCATTTGGTGCGGAGCAAGTCAGTGCCTTGATGGCAAAAGCCATCGGTTTGGGAGTGCAGAATTGGAGGGCTGGGTTTGGTGGAAATTTGTCTTGAAGATCTCGTGTGACTGTGTCCCAGCCTGATCTCATTATTCCCAACTTCCCTCACGCAACTGGGTTCCTCCTGATGGTGCCGAATGGTGCCTTAAGGCCTCCGAAAAAAATCCCCAGTGCTGACCCAACCAAGTTTACAGGATCCCAGCAGGTCCTGGGACAAAACACGCCCGAACCCCAACACAACGACTGTGCCACCGCGTGCAGGATGCGTCCCCGGCTCTGCTCACCGTTGCCGTAAGCCCAGTCGTCGTTCATGCGGTGCCGCACCTTCTGGTAGATGGCGGACATGGTTTTCATGTTGCTCTTCCTCCACTGGCGCCCCAGGTACTTGGTCTGGATTTTGAGCAGTTTGAGGACGTACAGCTGCATCATGGCCTGCTTCACCTTCAGCGCTCGCTTCAGTATCGGGGCCGACTTGAAGACTACCAGCATCTGCCAAGAGAGCAACGCAAGTCAAGGCCACGAGCTCAAGAAAGCAAAGCAAATACTGCCTGTGCAGCACTGGGTGCTACCATGTCATATAAACCCCGAGCAGACAGAATAGGGCTGGTCACCATATCCCAAAACTGCTGCAGAGGGCTCGAGGATTGTAAAAATAAGTACTATTTGCAGGAGGAAAAGTATTTCTCCACCTTACCATTGTCCTCGAGTGTTTCCACTTGGTCAGCTTGTTGAGGATCCTCAGCAGGTTGATGCAGGAGAATAAGTTTCTCCAGCAGAACTGGTTGTTGTCTCCGGCTTCCTGCAAGAGGAGAGGGAAGAGGGTAACCCTAAGGGCAGCGCTCAGCAGCTCTGCCCTGTGCAGAATGCCCTCCCTGATGCTCTTCAGTGGCACAAATCTTATTTTGGATGAGCAGCGGAGCCGCCTCCTCACCTGGGCTATCATCACACCACTGACAGCCCGCAGCTTTTCCCCAGGAAAAATGTTCTGAAAGCCTCGGACAAAAATTGGCATTTTTAGTTTGTATTTGGGTCTAGAAGAGGGCCCAAGATAAATCACGTTGCTCTGTCAAGGGAAATATATATTTTGGTAGATTTGTGTTCCTTGTTTTACAGAGCAAATTACAGCCTAGTCATCACCACCGCTCGGAGAACAGCTTTTTGTTAATTATATAAATTAATTCCTAAATTGCCACATGCTTAGGGAAAATATTATGGACAAATAAAAAGAAAAGACAAAATGATGAAGGATGACAAACATTCCTGTTGGGAAGATGGAACGTTTCTGTAAGAGCGAGGCTCGCCAGCTTAAGTGCAGCTCCTACGTTTTTTGAAATAGTAGCTGTATAATTTTAAATATTAGCTGTACATCAGCACCCCCGGCTCTGGCTTGTGTAAACAGTGCTCATGGCATGTTTGAGCTGTAATTCCACCAGCACAGTAACCTGTTTTGTTTAAACAGCACGGAGCACAGCACAAGTGTCCCACAAATAACCTACTTGGGGCTGAGAGCAGAAACGAGTGCTGCTTAATTTATAAGCCACTTACAGCAAGCTGCAGCCTTAACCACAGAAAAAAATCCTGTTCACGTTCTGGGCACCCTTGGGAGGAGAATTTGGATGAGACGCTTCTGTCAGCGCCTAATCCAGCTCTGAAGCTAGATTTACCAAGAAAATCCTGCTCGCGTAATACCTTTGTTCTTAAAAGCGAGCACCAAACCCCTTGTTTCAGTAAGCTGGTAAAAGTGCTAGCGTACGTGTAACTTGTAGAGGCCAACAAGAAACAAATCTGCCAGTTGGGAGCACTGTAATTCCGGGATTTGGTAAAAGCCACTCCGAGAAAATGCACTCTTCTGCCAGCAGAGGCTTCGTCTGTGCTGGAGGCTCCTACGCAGCAGAGCGCAGAGGCAGGATGTCACCGAGATGCCACCAAAGGGGAGACGGGGGCCAGGACGGGACTGAGGAGCCTGAGCCACGAGAGGACGGAAGAGGCCCCTGCTATCCTGCCAGGATTCATCCACTTCTGATTTACAGTGTGGGAAGAGCAGCAGCTACCGACAGCCAGAGGGTCCCTCCTCTGGGAACGGCGCTGCCGAACGTGTCCTAGTTTTCCGTGGAAGCAAAGCAAGCACGCCCTCCTGTATTCAGCCCACTGAAAGCACAAGCTTCTGTTATATCTGCTAAGAAATGTGTTACGGCTGTGATGTTAAAATCAGTGTATTGGGGTTAAAAAAAAAAAAAGAAAGCCAAAACTGCATAAAATGTTGGCTGAAGAAAAGAAACACAAATACGTGCACAAACACATCTCTGAAGAACCAGGCTATGTTTTATTCCTATCAAAATGCAGTGTCTAATTAATAGGAATACACCCTGCATCATTTCTAGACATGGAGCCAACCAATAAAAACAAGGAGGAAAAAAAAAAAAAGAGAGAAAAAGAAAACTGGAACTTAATTGTCTCCTGCCTGAACCTCTCCAAGTAGCTCTGCAGGAGCCCTCCCTAGCAGCAGCCTCGAATTCCCACTTTCTAAGGAGAGGGTTTCAAGGAGAAAAAAGGCAGGGTTAGGTTTCTTCCAGCCAGACATCACATTTTCCTTGAGGGGCTCTGAGATCCTACATTCACGAGCGTCCTCCCAGAGGCATGCACATGCCGTAGCACTCCAGTTGGCTTCTGCACATCTAATTAAATTAATCTCCGGCGAGGATAACACCCCTGTCTGCTGGAGGGAAGCAGTGGCTGATGGATGGGGCAGTAAGTTATGTTTGGACAGCACTGAGCACGGCAGAAATAATGTATACTTATACCGTAAATAGGATATATAACAAATAACCTGCCTAGGGGTGAGAGCAGCTCCCAGACTGGGGAGCGGACTCTGCTGGGAAAACGTACCTGCGAGTATTTTCCCTAGAAAAGTTAGGTTTTCTCTTAGAGCCACGAAACCTAGCGTGAACCTAAGGACCAGCACGAGCGACCGGAGTGCCCAGTGACACGTCGCTAGGTGTCCCCATCGGGCCAGGATGCGGCCCGGGGGAGCCCAGCGGGGCTGGCCAAGACCCCCGGCCCTGCACAAGGAGCAGGACAGGGCGCGGGGCTGAGCCCCTCGGTAAGGGGGAGGCGAGGGGCAGGAGCTGCCGTCTCCAGCAGGCACCCAGGGCAGTGTTGGTGGAAAGCACCAAATCGCAGAGCTGTGGAACATCCCGAGCTGGAACGGTGGCACAAGGGCGGCACAGGACCCAGCTGGCCACATGTGACAGTCCCATGCCTTCCCGTACGCGCTCCACAGAGGGGTTTTGTATAAGTTTGGCATAAATCTGGCAAAATCAGCTCACAACAGGGATTTGCATCATCGGAACACTGGAACTGTGGTGGACACAGAGCTGATAAATTCATTTTTGCTGCCCCAGCTGCTCGCAGCCTTGGAAGGATTCGTGAGCAACTCTGGCTCATGAAAAACCTTTCACCACGGAAAACCTTTCTTGTTATTTCAGTGGCTGTAACCTCTTCAAAGCTAAGGAAAACAACAGGGGCTTAAGATTTTAGCAGCCAGGCACCACGAGACCACCCCTGCCGGTGATCAGGCTCCTTCTAAATGCTTCCTGCTGCATTTAGGGTCTCCCTTCCCAATGGTCCCCTCCCTGTTAGCCACAAGGCTTGTGCCCGCTCTGCGCCCTGTGCGGGAAGAGCATCGCAGCCCGCATGCAGCCCACGTCGTGCTGCAGTCGTGGCAGTTAGGGACCCTCCAGCGTTAACCTCTCATCCGTACCCATCGTGCTGGCTGGCCTCTGTAATGCTCAGGCTCCTCTCTGCAGGGAATTTGGTTTATTCCTTCATCTACTGGCACCTCACAGAGCGTGAGCACTGAGCAATTAAAGCCTGGGAGGCAACAGCCTCTGGCTGAAGCCTTTTTAAAAGCAGGCTCTCTAGCTTGGACAAGTAAAAGGGAAAACTCTAAGCCCAACAGATTGTACGGGGTGCACAAAGCTTGCCCGTGCCTCCTGCCCCACCTCCCCGTAGCTGGTAATAAGTCAGAATAGGGATGGGAGGAATTTTCTAGTCTGGAGGGGAGGGGAAAAGTGTAATTTGGGACTGAATGGGTCTAGAGAGGGCAGAAGTAATAAAACAAAAATCCTTCCTCACCTTCCCACATAGAACCATACTGTTACAAGGAGCCTATGTGCTGCTTACCCGGCTTTCTGCAGTGAGCTCAGGCAAGTCGTGGACCGTACAGTGCGGATAATCCAGGACAGAGATGCTGCGGAAGATGGGAAAGGAGGGACTCGTTACAGAACAGGTCGGCATGCGAGCAACTTTTTAGGATGATCTATGAGACTACGTCCAGCAACCTGCAACGTCTTCCTGCCTCATGCCTGGAGTTTGAGTTGCCAGGGCAGAGCCACCTCTGGTGACAGCATCTGCCCAGCACCGTCAGCATCCTCCCAGTCTCCCAGCACCACCACTGCCCCATGCCTCAGCTTAACGGAGCACACCGAGCCCTCGTGGCTCCCGAGTGTGTCCCAAGTGTGTTAGTGAGGGGTCGGAGGATTTGGATCCATTAAGACATGGCAGATTACTTATTCATATGGACACACACACAAAAAAAAAAAAAAAACACAACACAAAACCAAGCACATACGAAAAGCAGATCTTGGGTTAAAATGCAGACATCTGACAGAATATTACCAGCAAGAAAATGCATGGTTAAGGGCATCAGGTCTTTCCTGGCCTTCTGGGTTTATTGCCTTTGTAAAAGTAGCCAAACAAAATTTTTATACATATTTCATATAAATTATAAATTAGATAGTTATAAATTATATTAGATAAATTTTATATAATTTGATAATTTATATTAATTTATATATAATATATAAATATATATATATTTGTTTGGCTATGTATATTATATATTAAATAATATATAATATAATATGCATAGTATATACACTATATATATGATGTATATAATATACAATATGTACATATACACTCACTGATGCTATCTATGTCTCAAGACATGCAGGGATCTAAAATGAAGCCTGCACTATCAGTCACGCAGCTTCAGTCCTTCCATCCCCTTCTTTGCCGCTTGCTGCTTTTAAGTCCAGCAGCTGAGCCACAGCTCAGCCACCACCAAGCCAGCGGGAATTCAGGGTAGAGACACAAGGTCTACAGATGCCCTAAGTCAGGCTAAACCTCTTGTGGACTGTCTACGGGGACGGATGCTCCTCGCGGGCTCCCAGGTGCCATAGCCCGACACAGGGCACGGAGCAGATACAACCCTGACGTCCCAGCGGGAGCCCACGGCTCAGTGCCGCACGCCACCCAAGTACTGGCATCGCTGCTGCCACCTCCCATCCTGACATCGCCAGGCTCAAAAGGGAAAGGCAGCGACAACTACGTGAAACCTGAGGGAGTCGGGAAAGCTGAATTTTGGCTATAAAAAGCAGAGAAGACACAGAAGGCTCTGCCCCACCTCGCCTTTGTGAAGCTGTGGTCCACAGATGCCCAGGGGCAAAAAAAAAATCGCTTTCCAGGAGGCCACGCAGAGATGAAAACCAGCCCAGTGAGAGCGAGATGGGTCTGGGCATACCTCAGCAGTGAGGGAGAGTCTGGAACCCCCTGCCCCATTTTCCCCATTGGGCAGGAGGGATTTGCACCCCTCCGTGCAGTGCAGAATCCGCTGCCCCAAGCCACTCTGGGGCCAGCGGTCACTCAGCCCCACCGCGTGTTCATGTGTTTGGGGTCTTCATGCACATTCCTCCCTGCTCCACCACCTCTCTCTTCCCCAGAAGTGGCTATACCTGTTTTTGGCAGTGATATAAGACATGATGTTTTGGTTGAAGAACTTCAGGATCAGCGGGATGCAGTTGGCAAACACCAAATGCTGGGACACGTACTCAAACTGGGGAAGAGAAGTGAGATGGGTCAGCGTTAGCGGGAGCAACAGGAGCGTACGCTGGGAATGGAAACCCATTTCCAGTTGGAAGCAACACAGCCTCGATGGTTTGCTCTAGACACCCAGCAGACCATCTTCCCCGTGCAGAAGTCTGCTGTAAAAGGCTTGCACCATACACAACAACTCCCACCGGCGGGGAAATTGCATTTGCCATACAGTGGACATCCAGCCTCCGTTTAGGGATAGCCTCCGTTTAGGGACAGCTGCACCTAGTATGTGCAGGTCACTTTTCAAGATCAAATCTGCAACAAAATAGTATATGGGGAAGGAGGAGATAGAGCTACTATGAGAGAAAATTGAGAAATTCCTACATGCTAACCCAGCCCCTTTTTAAATTTCGACTGAAAATGTACCCTTACCTTCTTGTATGCTTTTAATTTCTCTCCCCCTCTAAACGTTAAAAGGCCTGGGTCTGCATAACACAACAGATCTCCACCGCCCTCTAAAGGAGGGATACAACCAGCAGCAATCTCCCATTCACACAGCCCATGCCGTCCGACCCCATCGCATCCTGCCCTGCCCAGCCTATCCATGCCTCTCACCATCCACATCCAAAACCAGGAGGAAAAAAGCAGCTTGCTCCCACACCTCAAAAAAAAAAAAAAAAAAAAAAAAAAAAAAAAAAAAAGGAGGATACGGGAACCCACAGCAAAGGCAGGATTGGAAAATTTGATTTTTTTTCCATTTTACCCAATCCAATACATGGATTTCTATTTAACCTCATATATACATGTACATATATCAGCGGGCTTCATAAAACGGATGGATTTGATGGCTTTGCACCACGTGGAAACCTCTTAAATAACAAACAAACAGAAAACCACCACCTATTTAACAAAAATCAAATTGCATCTGGGACCCTGACCTTCAGCTCTGCTGAAACCGGAGCCCCCAGAGCTTGACCCTGCCGGGGGGCAGAGGACCATGTTGGCTGGCCTCACGAGGTCCCACCCAGCACCACCTCTCGGCACTGGAGGGTCTTGCCTAATCCCTATTCCCATCCCCTCCTGCCAGGGAAGGCTCCTTCTTGTGAGACCTCCGGAATTTTAACCCGATCAGCCACAGCGTGAATCTTCCCAGCAGTCTGGGAACTCGTTCCACGTGGGTGGAAGTGATTCCGTCAAAACACAGCCAAAGACATACGGCAGGCAGGTTATCCCTGCACGAGTAACACTACAAAAAACATGTCCTGGGGCTAGGGTTCATCTCTCCAGAAAAGCCACCTGCAGCTCCTCACGGACACGATTCCTGGAGAGGTCCTCCACAAGAGCACCGTGGGACACACTGGCTGCACAAGCAGCTTGGCAGTGGCCGACCCCTTCTCAGCGCTCACCTGGTAGATGTGGTTCAGCTTGAGGTGCTTGAGGAGCAGCAGCAGCAAAGCCGAGATGCTCTTCACAATAATCTCCTTGTGCCTGTTCACATCAATGCCCAGCTTCATGCTCTGCAGGACGGTGATGCTGGGTTGGAGGGAAAGAAGGTAAGGGCGCAGCGGGTACACGAAGGGACTGGCGCACTCGGATCCATCTGGAGTGGCTCCACAGGGACCTTCCAGGTCTTGTTTCTATCCCCTTCAGCCCGTTGACACCAGAGTGTGTCAAGAAAAGAAGAGCTGGTTGCCCTCGGCCAGCAACCCTGGGGACCAGCACGGAGGATGCCTACCACATGCTCACAGATAGTTACGACTTGCCTCAATTAGTGTGATTTTATTATTTGCGTCAATTAGCTAGAACAGCACAAAGGGCAGCTGACTGCGCTCGATCCCTTACACTCCGCCCCAAACCAGTGTTCATTTCTGTGGCTTTCACCCCTCTTCCCCAGCAGCAACAGAAGAATCACGGAGTCACGTAGGTTGGAAAAGACCTTCAAGATCATCAAGTCCAGCTATCAACCTGACCTACTGCGTCCCGTCACTAAACCACATTCCAGTACCTTGGATCTATCCAAAGAGCCATCCCCAAATCTGGAGCCCCCTGAACCTTTTGGCAAACCCCAACTCTCCCACTTGGTCCAAGACTTCACATCACAGCGGGGAAAGCTGGTGGCCACCTCCCTGGGGACTTACGGCATCTCTTCCGGCAGCACGTCTGCCAGGATGTTGATGGAGTCGGTCTTGGCTTTGGAGGTAGGCGCTGCAGCAAGGAGGATCTTCAGCAGAGCTATCTGCAGAAGAGGGCAGGTGTGAAGGGATGGTCTTGGGAAGGGGGAATTCCTTCTTTCTCCTTCACTTGCCACAGCTGGACAACTTCAAGCCAACTCAATGGGATTTCAGCAGCCCAAGCTCCACTCATGGTGATGGACTGACTATGCCAAGCCCCAACCTTTACACCCTGGGCAGACAAGCCAGTTGCAGGGAGCATGGCAGCTCTGCTTTGGCATTACTTGATGCACCTGACCTCTAGTAGAATGGATAAATTAATGCAAGAGTCACCTGGAGCTTAATGCATTTAAATCTGTTTGTCTCTTCCTATGGATGCAGTGCATGTGGCCCACTAACATCACAAGGTAGCTGAATTTTGGGACACACGTTGTACTGTGTGAGAATCTCTTGGGGCCACGGGAAAGCTGCAAGGGATGTCCCCATAGGAACATCACACCTTACAGACTCCCCATTAGCTGTTAAGAGCACTCCCCAGGTTGGTTTGTTCACAGAGCCACCCAAAGCAACACAATGGGGCAGTTTGGTTCCCGCTCAAGGGACCCCTGACGTTCAGAGCTTGTTTCTTGGGGTCAGACGATGCCTGCACCCACACACAACGGCTCGTTGGCTCACTGTTTGGCACCATTCCCCGCTCACAAATTCGTTTTTACTTTTAAAAAACACAGGCTTACCATATACTGGGGGAGGTTGTACAGCATGGCTCGATACAAGATCTCACAAGGGGTTTCTTGGACTTCCTCTTCCCCCTGTAGCACAGAGAAATATTAGAAACAAGGGGGAAAAAGTATTTCTAGTCTGCACAATTGAGGTATGTCAGTCACCTCCCTAAAACCTAACTTGAGGACTTAATGATTTGGTCTCGATACGGTGTTTTAGAACAAGGAGCATCCAAGGTATGTTTAAGGATCAGGGAAAATGTGTGGATTTCTGTGAATATCTCCACGTGTCCATTTAGTGACGAGGAGCACATCTCCTTACCAGAGACATGGGGCACTTCTCCAGCTCCTCCTCGTTCTTGATCTGGATGTCTGAGATGGAAATGTACTTGTGCTGGCAAAATACACAGAGGCAGAGTAATTCCACAGCTGCGGGAGGGAACACTGAGCAGTGACAACACCTGCAGCGTTCATTTGTATCTGAGGTAAGTGCACAGGTCACAGCACACACGTGGAGAACTTCTCTTTGCAGAGGACATCCCTCTGTCCCCGAAGCCCCTCACCCATCATGCTTGTGATTACTTCCACCTACTCCTCTTAGGATCTCTCCACAAGCAAATGGAGAGCTCAGGCTCAGCGTGTCGTTGCACATCAGCTGAAGAGGAGCAGAGGACTGAACGTGCATGAATCATTTACGGCGGGCTGAGAGCACACGTGAGTAACCTGAAGCTCCTCGTGAGTGCTGTGGCACGAAGTTAATGCACACGAAACTTGATGCCCTGCAGTCCCTCTAGGGCCCTGGTGATCTTGGCCAAAGATTTCCCCACCTCTATGAGATCCCCATGGGTCTGATCCCTCCTCAGAGCATCTGCTGAGTGCCAGTGAGCACAGACAGCATGGGGTGAGGCTGGACCAGCTGGCAGCTCCGCAGGGCTTTCTGGGCTGCTTCACCCGAACGCTGCGCACGGCGCGATGCCTTACCTGCTTCAGTGTCTTCACGCTTTCGTGAATCGGCCGTGGCAGCCCTATCAGGGTCTCGGTGTCTCTGGAGGGGAGGACAGAAGGTAAGTACAAGGCTGGGGAGGTGATCCCGGTGACTTCCATCTCACACGAGGTGAAAGGAGGGAGCCCATAGCCCACCGAACGCAGCCTGGATGGGTGGGGAACTGGGAGAGGTGTTGGTGTGGGCTGCCCACCTCCCGCCTCCTCCCCGGCAAAGTCTGCATGAGAGAGGGGTAACGTTGGGCAAAGGATTTGGGTGAAAGCAGATCTCTGTCCTGGCCGTGCTCAGCACCACACCTACAAAACAACACATCCTGTACACCCTGCTGGGCCCGTGCCAGGATGACTGCGCTCGCAGCTTGGTTTGTTCAGAGCGGGTAATTTGCTGGGGATATCGGATCACCCAGACTCCTCCCCTCAACATGGGCTCTTGCTCGGGACATGGGTCACTTATTCTGGGCTAGGTCTGATTTTTAATAGAAGGAGGTCCCCAGAGGCCAGCATCCCCAAGGACACGTTCTAATAATGCTGAGCGCAGTGCTGCAGCCCCAGCAAAACCCAGCGCTGCTCCGCGTCATCCCAGGGACGATTTAGGGTGGCTGAGCTGAGAACAGCCGAGCTCTGTGGGTTAAATTGCAGTTAAATTGCACCGATGGGAGCTAGGGGACAGCTCTGTTGGCCCTGTGCACGTGACACTACTCACTGTCCCAGAGTGAAGCCGATGAATTTGTTCCTGCTTGCCTCCAGGAAATGCTCGATGTCTTTCTGTCTGATGGAGCAGCAGAGAAACAAAAACGAGAAGGGAGGAAAAGAGACATTTATCAGAACGCAGCCTCCGCTGCCTAGAAAGAGCTCCCGAATGGGGCTGGCAAGAACCTCTTAGCTTTCTAGGATCGATTTCTCGAGGTCTTAATAGCTGCTGGCTACAGCCACCGTTGCTCACAACGTGAGCCAAAACCATCTGCATTTGCTGAGCAGCTCCACGGGAGAGTGCAAGTAAATGGTGAGCGATTCCCCATGACCAGGAACTCCTTGCACAACTTCTCTGCTCTGAGCACATGCAACTGCAAGTAGCACCTGCTCCTTTGGGGCAAACAAACGTGGTCTCCACAGCCTCGCAGAGCGTGTGCTGCTACGGGACAAGCCGCTGACATCTCGTCCGCCTTGGGCATCCTGCATGAGAACGGCTCGGGTCTCAGCGCTGCCAGAGGACGGGAGGCGAGGCAGGGAGAAAAACGGCCGGATTCCCAGGCACCAGCCAAGAAAAACAAGGGTCATTTGATTCCGAAGCCGAGCGCGTTGACGTGGAGCACGATGGCACCACGTGTGCAGGGACCCACGTGGGAAACGGCTTCTCCCTGCGTCCCCCCAGGAGCGCTGCGGATAGAGGCGCTTAACCCCTCACTGCCCCCACAGCAGAAAGATGTATTTGCTCCTGTGTTTTAAAGATACTGGATTAAATCCAGGCTTCAGATCAGCAGCAAAAAGCTCACGTGGATTTGAAGGAGAGGGCAGAGGGTCACCCTTTTTTCCTAACCCTACTCCATACCACAGGTAGCAGAATTGGCCTTAGGAAGGGAAGGCACCATATTTTATCAGCTGTATTTCTCCCATTTCTCACCCTACAAGGCCACTCAAGAAGGCTTCATTTGGCAACACAGGGGTCCCACTCAGTGAGCAGGAGCCCCTTTCAGTAACCAGATGATTAATCAAGGACCCTGCCCTACCAAGACCCATCGGCGCCGGCTGGGACAACTCGCCCTGCTCCCAGCCCATGGGCCCTGCTCCCATAGAAATTCATTCCCAGTGCCCCTGGGGTTTCCAAAATGGGATTTCCACTCCTTGACTGGCCTTGGCCACACTTGGCTTGTAAAGTCAAGCTAAACCCAGCCCAGCAAGGGCCAACTGAGACCGAAAAAGAAGTGGAGTCACCTCAGCTCAGCTTGCCAGGAGCCAACAAACTTACCACAGGCAGACATTCAGCCTGTAATGAGCTCCAGGACAGGCAGCTGGTAGGACTGGGGAGGATGGCAATGAAACCAGCTGGATTTACCTGACTTTGGGGGCCCAGGGGAGGCCTTTGGGGAATGACACCCTTTCAATAGGTGTGCGCTGGGCTGGCATCGCGGGGATAATCGCATCCCGCTCCATCAGGTCCAGCTCCCCCTCAATCCCGCTGTCCACATCGTCGCTCTCTTCTTCGTCGATTCCTGCTTCATCGTTCTTGAAGGGGTCTCTCTCGTTGTAGATATCCAAACTGTCCTGCTTCATCAGGGGCTGCAGCAAAATGGGATGGAGAAATTGAAGTCACACCACAGATCTCATTTCCCTCCCAGCCACTGGCATCAGACTTCTCCATCCTGGAAGGGCTGAAATCCCAGATGTTCCCTGGGTGAGGATTTCCCTTCTATCTGTTGCCACCAGAGACTGGACAAGGAACAAGCTCCCTCTGTGCCTCTAACCTTGCTGCTCTGGGAGGTGTGGCCCCATTTTCCATCTTAATTGTTGGAGCTACCGCCCGATGTCTCCCCCTTAGCACAAGAAGTGTTTTCATCCTCTGACCATAACCCTGCAATGCCAAGAACTGAGCTAAAGAAAGACGAGCCTGCTGCGAGCAGCTTGGTGCTCAGCACTTATCAGCCTTTTGCCATAGGGTCAGGACGTCCTCTCGCTTCCTCCAGATCAAGCACATCACAGGGCTGATCTGCAGCAGCTTTTATAAGCTGAAAAATGCATGAGCGCTTGGAGGGGGAAGAAAAACGTGCTCCTGAGCACAGGCTGGCTCCCTGAGCATGAGAAAACCCCTCCCCATGAGAAAACCCTGGTCCACATCCCAGGAGGCCACGCTCGCCCTTACCCGCCGGCTCCGGTGCCCGCGCTTCTGCTGCTGCTGCTCCACGAGCTCGATGCAGTAGGTGGGAGGCGAGGCGGCACGCATGCTGCGCATCACCTGGATGCTGTCCTCCGGTAGGGGCGGCAGGCCCAGCTCCTCCCTCTTCCTCACCTTCATCGCCTGCAGGGCTTCAAATCCTCCCAGCGTGAACTAGGGACCAACAAGAGAGGTGACGGAGCAGGCAGGGGAGGTCCCTCCCGCGCCGCGCGGCTCTTCGGGACTGCCCGGGGAGCAGCGGCTTGAGGCCATCGAACTGGAGAGCTGAGGATGGAGAAACCTCACCCCAGAGGGAACTGTTCACCTCGGTCAGCCTCTTGTGCCACCCTAAATAACCCCGCTGTGGCTGGACTGAACAGCGGGGAGTGTCCGGGCCACACGGTGCCGTTCCCAGAATTACCAGGTTCTGGGAAAGGAAGGTTTTCACGCACCAGGAGCACCTTCCAGAGCAGGAGCAGGACCTTCTTCATGGGGAAGTGGGGAGCGTGGCCACTGCAGAATTTGGTCACCATCGTGAAGAGCAGAAGAGCAAACGGCTCTTCGGTGCGCACGGGGAACCCTGGCAGGGAGAGGGACCAGGAGCGGGTTTAGAGCCCCGTCCCCGAGGTCTCCCCCCGGAGCTGAGGCAGCAAAGGGACCTCGCTGGCGCACGATGAACCCTGAGGCTCACCCAGCTCCATCCTGAAGGTCTCCCGGCAGGTTTTCCACTCCGGGGGATCCGACTCCTGCTCCACGCGGATGTTCTCCACTATCAGGTACATGACGCTGAGCAGCACCCTGCCGGGACAGCACGGCGGGGAGGTGACGGCAGGTCCCCAGCGCTTGTCCCTGATGCCAGCCCCACGGCTGGCAGGGGGCAGAGAGGGGTACCTGAGCTCGGTGCTGTCGGCCAGCGAGATGGCCGGCTTCCGCAGGGCGCTGCTGCAGGCCTGGCTGTTGCTGCAGGGCAGGGAAGGGAAGAGCTCAGCACCAGCCACCAGGCACTGGCTGCTCCTCACCCCGGCCCCAATCCCAGCCCCAATCCCAGCCCACGGCCCTGGAGGTGGAGACGCAGCACTCGGGGCTGTGCCACGACTACGGCACCTTGCTGGTCCGCAGTGAGGAGGAGGAGGATGAAGAGGGGGGAAGAGGAGGAGGAGGATGAAGAGGGGGGAAGAGGAGGAGGAGGATGGGGAGAAGAGGAGGGTGAGGAGGGTGAGGGCAGCACAGGTCCTCTCACTCGATCTCCATGTTGAGCAGCTCCAGGAAGGCGGTGAAGGTTCCCAGCTGGTAGAGGAGGAAGCTGTTGTGCCGAGACCAGTGCAGGACATCGCCTTCGTTATCGCAGTCTCCAAACACGCCTGGAGAGGCCCCAAGGGAGGCAGTGGTTAGGAGGAAGCTGCCTTGGAGGCCCCAGGGCCATCCTGGGAAGGAGCTTTGCTGCACCGAGCTGGCACAGGATTGCCACCCAGAGATGACATTTCTCACAAACCGCCCGCCGGAGCCAGGCAGGGGGTGCGCGGCCGCATCCGGACGCGGTCCTTACCCTGCGCCAGGTACAGGATGGCCCGTGCTACCTTGAGCCTCTTCTCCCTGTCGACCACCTCCAGCCCATCCAGCAGGTGCATGACGTAGGCCTTCTGCTGCACCCTGTCCAGCTCCAGCCACCGCCGTCCCCGCACTGCGAAGGGGACACGACCACGACCACCAGGTGGATGCTGGCTGCGGCGGGGCAGCCCCAAGCCACGGGGCTCTGAGCCCGGAGCCAATACCTTGGGTGTGAAAATCCTCCTCGAAGCATCTCCTGTTGGTGCCAAACTCGGGCTCCTCGGTGTAGCTGTACAGCTCTGATGGATCAAAGGGGTCGGCAGTGAGCCGGGGGCTTCCCCCTCCTCATCACCGCCAAATTCCTCGTGGGGTTGAGATGTCCCCACGTGCCCGAGGAAATGGGGCAGAGATCTCAACTTGTCCCTGGGCCCTTCTGTAGCTCCACCGGGCACCTGGTACCCACCCAACGCTACCAAATTCATCATTTGAAGCCCTAATTCGCAGCCTGGGGTGGAGGCTTTGTGCCCGTAGGGCAGCTGGGAGGGCAGTGCGAGTACCCAACTTGCCATAAAATCAGACAAAATCAGAACAGGACCCGCAGCCCTACAGAGCCCCCCACACAGCCGCATGATGCTCTGGTCTCGTCAAGCCTCGCTGCAGCTCCAGTTTCTGTTCCCCGGGGCTTTTCCCCCTCCTCTTCCTCACCCCTGGGCCGTTCCCACGCCCCTGCCCCGCTGCATCTGCGGCACCGTAGGGGTTTTTGGGGTAAATTTCTGTCCCGGTTCAGTCAATTTGCAAAGGAAGGGACTGCAGAAGCACCCGTGCAGCCAGGCAGAACTGCACTGATTTCACGCTGAGTGGCTCGGAGGTTGTGGCACCTGCACACGGGGCTGGACCCGGAGGGACACGGCCTTGTGCCCGTTCCCATATAATTCCTACAGCCCTAGGTAATTCCTACAGCAGCACCGTGGGGGACCCTGGTGGTTTTAGGGTGGAAGCAGCCCGAGTCACTGCCCTGTGGGGAGACGTGGGATGGGGCCATAAACTGCTAATAAAAACCTCGTGCTCTTTTAACACCAGGATGGTGCTACCCCATAACCACCTCCCACCCCACGAGGACACCCGTTACAGCAACACAGCCCCGAAACGCCCCTCTGTCTCCACCTGACAGCTCCACGCCGTGGCCGTCGGCGTCCCCATATCCAAACTCCAGGTTGGGGCAGTCCAAGGAGCCCTGCGGAGAGCAGCGGGGGCGAGTGGTGGACGCGGGGGCTCCCACGTCCCGGGGGGGGCCGGTCGGGAGCCATCGGGACGGGGCTGCGAGGCTGCTCGGGGAGCGCGGTGCTGGCAGGGACTGTGCCGGAGCTCCCGCAGCCGCCGCAGCGGGGACTCGTGTGTTGAGGATCTCGGCACGGGTCCCCAGGGCTTGGCCGGGCCGTTTGGCACGGGGCAGATTTGGGGAGGTGCGTGTAAAAATAGCGCTCCCCGGCCCCAGCAGAGCCACGGCAAAGCCCGGGCAGGACCCAGGCAGGACCCCCCCGGGAGCGTTTGCTGCGTTCAGAGCCCCACACGTGCTCCCCGTCCCTCCTGGCTTAAATCGAGGGCTGGTTTGGAGCCAGGGTACCCATGGGGGACGCAGACCCCACGCCCTCCCCATCCCCACGCCAGGTTTTGGGGTGCCCGCGGCAGGGGGGGGGGGCTGCAGACCCCAGCCCCGCAGCGGCTCCCGAGGAACTGGAGCGTGAAACCTGGCGGAGGAGCGTGGAGAAGGCGCAGTGGCTGGACACACGGCTGGGCAATAAACGTGAAATAAAATAAATAATTAAAAAAAACACAATAAAAATCGATAAAAAAACGTGAAATAAATGCCCCTACCATCAGTTCCCCTCCCGCGTCCCGGCACCCTCCTGGCAGCCATGCTGGGACCGGGGCGCGTTGTCCCTGTTAACTGTCCCCGTTAATTGTCCCCGTCAACACCGATGTCCCCCCCCCCCGGGATGCGCAGCGCAGATCCCCGATTTCTGCCCAATTTCTGCCCCGGTTTCTGCCCAATTTTTGCAGCCTGGCAGAGGAGCCGCGGAGCCCGGTCGAGGCGAGGGGATTTGGGAAGCCGGCGGCTCCGGGAGCGGAGGGGGGGTAGGAAAAGGCGAAGCCCGGAGCCCCCCCTCGGGCACCGACCCCGGGTGGGCACCCAGGGACTGGGTCCCCACCCGCACCCTGCTCCCGGGAGTCCCCTGGGGGGCTTCGTGGTGCCCGCGGACCCCCTCCCAGTACCGGGGGGCTGCAGCGGGGGCGGCCCCTCGGGACCGAGCCCCCCCAGACCCCTCCGGACCCCCAGAGACCTCGATCCGGCACCCAAAAAGCCTCGATCCGCACCCCCCAAAGCCCGAATCGTGCCCCCCCCTCCCAGCCCGACCCCACTTTGGGGTCCCCCCACCCCGGGGTGCCCCCCCCTCCCAGTCCTTACCTCGGATTCCTTCCGCTGCCCCCTGAAGAGCTCCCGGCGCTGGGGCTGGGGCTGGGGGGGGGCCGGCCGAGCCCTGCCGGGACCCGGACCCGGACCCGGCGCCGCCGCCGCCGCCTCCATGCGCTGCGCCCCCCCCCCCCGGGTCCCCCCACCCCAGGGCAGCGCCACCGAGCACGTGGGGGCCGGACTCCGGGCCACGCCCCCCCGCTCCTATTGGTCTGCTAGTCCCAGGGGGCGGGGCAGGAGGACACACCCCCGCCACGCTATTGGTGGGGAAGGGGAAGGGGGAGGGGATAGCAGAGGGGCGGGGTGGGGAGGGGCGGTGCTGGGGGGGGCATGGGGGCACCCAGGGGTGCTGGGGGGTTGGGGGGGGGGGTGCTGGGGTGCGGGGAGGGGGGGGAGCTATGGGGCACCCTACGGTGCTGGGCGGAGGGGGGCTTTGGGGCACCCTAGGGTGCTGGGGATCATGGGGGAGGTGCGGGGGGGGGCAGGTCTGGGGCACCCCAAGGTGCTGGGGGGGGTGTTGGGGTGGGCTATGGTGCACCCTGGGGTGCTGGGGGTCATGGGGGTGTGGGGTTGGGGTGCACGGGGGGGTTATGGGGTGTTTGGGGTACATGGGAGCCACATGAGGCACCTCGGGGTGCACGGGGGAGTTATTGGGGTGTTGGGGTGCGGGGGGGGCCTGGGGAACCCCAGGGTGCTGGGGGCAGTGGGGGTGTTGGGGTGCATATGGGGGGGCTGTGGGGCTGCCAGCACCCCCATTTCCACCATTAGGGGTACGGGCGTCTGCCAGGGGTGGGCTGGAAACGAGGGCTGGGGGGGTGGGGGGAGGGGAGTTCCCCCCGGTCCCCCCCTGGATCCCCCAGTGCGGGTGGTTGCTTTTAGGGGCGACTAGGGGCTTTAGGGGCGACTCAGCAAACGCCGGCTGCACCCAGCACCCAGCACCAGGCACCCAGCACCCAGCACCCCGTGTGGCTTCGCGGCCGGAAAAGATGAAGCCTGGCATCGGCGCCTGCTCCGGCCCCATGGTATCTGGACTTTTGCTCTTCGGCAGCGGGAGGCGATGGAACGGGAGCAGCGGTGATAACGGGATGGCCCCGTGCCCGCTGCAAGGCCAGCGCAGGAGCCACAACAGTCCCCGGGGCCACAACATCTCAGCCGCCCCCAAGGACACGCAGCCCCAAGGACGGCAGCCCCGTCCCCCTCCCTCCCCCCCCCCCCCCCCATGTCCCAGATTTGGGACATTTCTTGCTCCCACAGCTGGGACGAGGGACAGAAGTCACCGCCCGCCGCAGCCACCCCGAAACACGCTCGGAGAAGCTCGTTTTTCCAATGTTTTATTTGTGTTTTGAGATTACAGAGTCTTTATTGCTGATCTAATACAATCACTCATACATTAATATTTAAAACATCCTTTTGAAAATGTTACGATTGCAAAGTTTTCGTTTCCCCACTGCAGGCTGATGACCGTTTTGTCTCGCTGTGAAGTTCAGAACAGAATTATTTTCCTTATACAATTTTGCTGGTGTTACCTAAATCTCCTTTTCCTAATTCTTTAAAAATGTGTTACATTAAAAAAAAAAAAAAAAGAGAGAGAAACCAAAACCCAAACCCATTACACGTTTAATTTAGAGATGATCACAGAATATGATTCCAGATTGATTAGGAAAAGCCAAGCAAGCGAAAAAGCTTACAGAAGCGGAACGACATGGAGAAGAGCTTTAAAAATCGAGGGGGAGAAAAGCCAGGTGGGGCGATTTTCACTTATTTATTTTCTCCTATCTACCTGGAAGATAAATCGGGCTTAAAAAATCGGCACGAGCGACTTGGCAGACAAGGCCAGCACCACCACGTGCTGCGCAAGCGACGGACGGCGGCGGGCGAGCTTCCTCGGGGCAGAATCGGCTGCGTCGGGGACCCGAAGGATGCTCAGCACGACCCTGCAGCCGCCATCCCCGAGGGAATTAAAGCATTGCTGCCGTCGTGCGAGGCGAAGGCATCACGAGCACCCTGGGCACGCCGGGCTGGGAGCGGGATTTTTGGGCTATGGGGTACAGCAGAGCCCTGGGTTGCGGGGCGGGCTGCCACCGTCCCAGCCCTGGGAAAGACCCGACCACAAAATCTGCAGCAGCTCGGTGCACTCTTCCCAGAATTTTGGATCTGGATAAGAGTTGCGAGTAGAGAGAATTTCGAGTTCGTGGTTAGCGACTGGTCCACGACGCGTCCCTCGCTTCTCTCGTTTTGACAAATTTCAGAGAAACTCGGAATAAGAAAGTGAAGGAGAAAGCCTGCCCTGGAGGCGAGCACCTTGCGGAGAAGCTGAGCGAGGCCTCGCCGCCAGGAGCTGTGCGGAGGACGTGGCCGCAGGGGACCGCGGTGCCACGGCTTCTCCTTCCTTGTGCGTGAACGAGCTGCCTCAGGGGAGTCTTCACGAAGCCCGCGAGGACAAAACGAGGATCTCATGGGGGACTCGGGCACCGAAGCAGCAACCACAGGATAAACGAAAGGCTTTTGTGCTCCCAAGGTCAGCAAATTCACTTTACAAGGGCCACGTTCTTGGGGTGAGCCGTAAGCGACACCGGTGAGACGCGCCTGGGGAGCGCAGTGCTGGTCGCAGCGTTGGGGCAGGACGTCCAGGGCTCCGACAGGCAGCGGTGCCGAATTTGCTGTCCGTCGACTCTAAGACATCAAGATTTGATGCCACTGAAGGGTTTTTGTGATTCTGAGCTCTGCTTGCAACCCTCTGCCCCGTGCACAGAATCGGGGTGGGGATTACTCCGGAGTACATCTCCTACACTCGAAGGGGATTTCCTGATTTATCACGATAATGGACAAATATTACCAGAAAATCAGACTCCAAAGACTCCCAGGGAGGACTGAGACCTGGCGCGCTCTGGCTGCATTTCGGAGAAGCGTGAGCAGCACCCGTCAGTGGCGGTGCAAGGCCCCACGAGGAAAATAGCTTTGGTTGCACGGCAAAAGGTTGGCACTCGGAATGGAAGCAGCAGGACAACGCCGCGGAGCGGCTCGGCGGGGAGCAGGGCTGCATCCGGGCCACCACCTCCACGTCTTCGGGGGGCTGCCGGACCTGGCACCGCTCTGCTGCCGGCTCCTGACACATCCTCGGGGCAGGGCTCGGACCCTTCCTTACAGCTTTCAGCAGAGCGAAGGCGAAGTTCACCGAGGCGCTGGCAGATCTGTCCCGGGGGCAGCTGAGCAGATTTCCGAGCGGTTTCCCCAGCGGTCGCCGGTCAGTTCGCTGCTCCTCCACCAGCCCATCAGCAGCATGCAGAACAGACACGTTTTTTCACTGCATTTCAAACAGCATGGGAGATGAAGTCCCAGCACTCTCCTGCCCTGCATGTCCTCTCCAGTCCCTGCAGCTGCTGGGGATTGCACTCTGCTGGAAGAAGCGGCCGGGACCAGAAGCAGGGCGCAGCCTCCACCTCCCCTCTGCCTGCACGCGTCGGAGCAGCGGTGACAGCGGACGGCGTGCGGTGCCCTGCAGCAAATCGGCTCCAGCAGCTTCTTCCTCGCCCCGCAGCACTCGCTCCCCATCCTCCCAGCCCCGGAAAAGAACAACCGAAAGAGAAAAATGAAACAAACGGAAAGGAATCAACCGTCTCCCAGTCCTGTGGCAGTACAAACACCAGTGGCAGAGGCCGCATGTACAGTATTCTAATTTAATAAATAAATAACCTAACACACTGTCTACTACATGAGCAAGCCCGGCTCTAACTTAGGAAGCTTGCACTGTTTCATCCTGTACAGTAGTTGAGAAAAGACTTGGGTTCTTGTTCCTTACGATTCTGGCTACGGCAGCAGGAACTTTAATACCTGGGGAAGGGAAGAGAAAGCGAGGTTTTAGCCCGGCACTGCGCAAACCTCATGGCACGCTCCCCCCAGCAAAGACCGCGTGTTTCAGGGGGGTGGACACCAAGAACAGAAGTGATGTAGGAAGGGACCCGGTCCTCTCCTCCTCCCCCACAAATACCGCATTATATTTAGCCGCCTGCCCTTGCTGCCGGGTGCTTTGGCTCTGCCTCTCGCTTCGGATGCAGGAAGGGCAAAATTCAGCAGCGCCCAAATGATGGGGACACGAGGGCCATGGGTTTGCGGTGGCACCAGCTCAGGAAGTGGGGGAGATGCAGGGAAGGTGCAAATGCCTTCAGCACCCGAGCCTTGCTCAAACCAGCTGAGGTTATCAAAAGAAACTGGAGAGAGGCGCAGGCCAGTGGGAGCTCCAAGGCTCTCCGGCTGGGAACTGCAGGGAGAAAATCCCCACCACAACTGAAGCCACAGGTAGCAGGAGTCCAACGGCCCCTTTATATCTGGAAAAAGAGGCTGTGCGTGCACCTGGAGATCTCCTCTCGCCCCCAGCCCCGAGCGTCAGGCCAGGGAGCTTTGGAAAAGCTGACGCTGCGCTGGCGGCTTGGGTTTCTGCGGCTGCAGCTGTCGCGCACGTCCCGGCCCCGCGGCGTGGGCACCGCGCCACCCGGTGCTGCCCGCAGGGTCGGGGCTGCAGCACGGCCCTGGACCAGGGCAAAGGCAAATCCCGTGGGAAGCTCCCCGCAGTGCTGGCAAGGCAGGACGCAGCACTGAAGGTTTGTTTGTACACAGCACAGGGCAGGAAAAATGGTCGGGATCTGGGAAAACACGCTAAACCCCAAGAAGTGGAGTGCTTCGGTACAGCACTGCTCTCCCGTGGGCACTGCAGACCTGAACGCCCGGTGCTGTGCCAAGAAAATGCCTTTTCCTGCACAAAAACATCAGGGCTCCAGTCCCCAGCCTGGTCTGCGTGTGTGCAAAGCTGTCACAGCAGAACGTGAATTGCCTGGTTGGCCACAAAGACACCCCGAATCTGGAGCCTGGAAGGAGAAGGGGCTCAGATAGAAATTATTATTTTTTTGTGGGCCAGCCCAGGCTTGCCTGCGAGCTCAAACGCTGCCCCGTGCCAGCCCGTGCTCGTCAAGCTGTATAAATAAAGCTGCTATCTGAGTTGGCCGAGGGCACTGCGCTGAGCTTCGCCCCGTCCGGGCGACAGCTGCTGCCAGACACCAGGGGCTCGCGTCCTGATGAGCGCCCTGCGTCGGCTCAAACCGCGCCGTCCCTGTCCCGTAAGGGGATTTACCAGAAAGCCCACGCCCTCCCAGCGGGATTAAATCCTTAATCCCATCGTCCCCCCTCATTCGGACACCGCGGTCCCAACCCAGTCCCCGCGGCCGCCCCGCGGGCTCGCTGCGGATGAAACGCGGCGTTGGAGCGAGCGGCACCTGTAGTAGTTGGGTTTGAAGGGCCCGTTCTTGTTCAGCCCCAGGTACTTGGCTTGCTCGTCGGTGAGCTCTGTCAGGTGCGCGTCGAACGTCGGGAGGTGGAGGCTCGCCACGTATTCGTCTGAAACCATTTCAAGCCTTGGGAAATTAGTGGGGGGGAGCGGCAAGCGCCCGCCTGCTGCTCTCGAAAGCACAAAGGGCGAAAGGGGCAGCAAAAAGGGGTGAAAGGGGCAGCACGAAGGGCGAAAAGCAGCACGCTGGGGGAAGCAGCACGCTGTGGCCTCAGTCCTGGCCTCTGCTGCGTCCCCAAGCCCTGGCAGAAGCATGGTCCTGACCCCATGCAGCAGCCGAGCCCTTGGGACGTGGTAGCAGGTCCCAGGTGCTTGCCCCATCCATCCTCCTGTGTCTCAGCATCGACGGCTGCATCTGGAAACCCACCTACATTACAGCCTGGCTTTTCCCCTACTGAATAAAACCCAAACCCCCGGGCCAGCCGCTCACTCCCTGCCCCCAGTTCTTGGCACCCAGGACAGAAGCTCTTCTCCCCAAGACCTTGGGCACAGCAAAGGGAGCCCGCTGCTATCTGTACAGCGCTCAGTGTCTTATCAGTGTCTTATCCCACTGCTGGAATTTTAGGAGACTGAGGGGCTGAGCACGCTGGCACCACACCGAGCTGTATTTCGGGTGGCAGCCAACGTCCAAGTCTGGGTCTGAAGGAGTCAAGTTGAGGTGCCCAAACCCAGCTCCAGTGCCTCTGAGCAAACAGCAGACGTGCTGCCATGAGGCTGGAGTTCAGTTTTGAAACGAGAGCTGTGGTCCCCTACGAGCTCCACCATGATGAACACAGCAGGCTTTCCCGCTGCCTGGATGCCCTACAGGAGACACCTAACTTATACCCAACCTAGGGACAAGCTGCACCCGGTCCCAAAAAAAACACAATTAAGCCAAAAAAGACCGGTTCTGCAGCAAAAGCGTGGTCCGTATAGCTGTGTGCTCGGTGGGGTCCTGCTGGCAGAGCTGCTGGCAGGGACCACGTGTCCTCACGGCCACCTAAGGGAGCTCTGCGGGCAGAAGCCCTGCACGAAAATCTCCTGAATCAGCACGGGCGTGCGCCGGCGGTGAGCCAAGCGTGGCAGCCTGCTTCCCCTAGGTGGGGCAGGGAAACAACGCGTCCAGCTCCGAAAAGAGCCAGGACCCAGCGGGAGGAGCTTGCTGGAAGACCCCGAGCTCGGCAGGGAGGTGAACAGGAGAGCCCAGGGGGCTGCGACGCCCCGCTGCTGCCAGCCCAGCCTGGCAGAGCCTCCCGTCTGTTCGGTCTCAGTTGGAAAAAGAAACGAAAGAGGAAGCAAGGTTTACCCATCTTCTTAGGCAGCAAGTAGACATCTTGCTTGTAGCGGCCCTCGGGAGCGTTGTACAGCTCTATCAAAGCCAGAGCCTGGGTGGAGAAGACCCCTTGGTGAGTAACCGCAGCCCGCCACGGAGCGAGACGCGGCCCGAACCCCGCTCACCTGCGTGGTGGCAGTGATGGAGAGCACGAAGGTGGGGACGGTGGAGCAGCTCAGGTTCAGCAGGCGGCCCTGGGGAGCAAAAATCTGCTGTTATCCCTGCCTGGTGCCAACACCAGCCTGCAGCCTTTCATACAGAAGGGGAAAGGCCTCCCTTCTGGGATGATGAAGCAACGTTTATCCGTGTGCTTGGATCCCAAGGTATCAGTTGGCCCTGTAACTCAGTAAAACGATCCAGAAGGGAAAATCAGATGAAATACCCTGCAGGGGATGCTGCTGGGGTGGGATATGGAAAAACAGAGGAGCTTTTCTGCAACTCCTCAGCCAAACCAGGGTGAAACCAACCCTTTCTAGCAGAGGGACTGCTGAGTGCTGAGCCCCAGGAGGTGATTTTTGGAAGTGTTTTGGTTCCACGCTGTGCCCAGCCCTGCTTTTCTCCGTCCCCAGGAGGAGGGCAGTCTCATTCCCTCTGCGTGCAACTCACCTCCGCCAGGAGGACTATTCTTTTCCCGTCTGGCCAGATGACGTGGTCCACCTGGGACCTCACCCTCTCCCAGGTCAGCTCCGGTGTGCGCAGGCTTGCCTGAAACACGGCGTTAGAACAGTTAAAGCCCAGGCCAGAGAGCAGAAAAGAGAAGCTACAGAAGAGGAAGGAAAAGAGGAAGCAACTCGCCGACATTATTCTAGTTTCCTTTGGGCCCGGTCACAGTCCCAGACCGATGAAACCTTTATGAATCATAACCTGAAAATGTTTTTTACGGTTAGGGTGCTCCAGCGACAACGGTCGTTTGAGCTCTTCTGGCTGAGAAGGATTTAGGGTCACCAGCTGAACCGTACACGGCCACGGTCACTTCTTCCCAGCGAGGTGGGTTCAGCCGCACAGAAAACGGCTTTAAACACGGAGCTTTGGCAAAGCAATTCCCTTCAGACAAGGTTCCCCTGATTTTCTGTCCCCCTCTAATAAGAGCTGAGCAGATTTCGGTGCAGCGAGCGGGCTGAGCGTGCCGAGCCGCACCAGGCTGAACCAGGCTGGGTCCTAACGGTGTACCAGCAGGGAAGGAGAGGCACCGGCTGGAGGAGGGGATCCACTGCCTCTCAAGGGGAAGGGATGAGGCTGCTGTGGGGGTATGGATTATTTCACCTCCTCTAGGGTGCTTGCTAAAGGGGCACTGGTCACACACCGGGGCCAGAGGGCTCTGAAAGCACCACCTTCACCCCGTGCTCACCACGTCGATCTCCGTGTTGGAGTGCCCCATGTTGCAGACGATGCAGCTGTTCTTCATCCGGTCCAGGTGCTCCCTGGTCACCACGTTCTTGTTGCCTGTAAGGCAGCAACATCGGTCAGAAATGGCAATATTGGTAATAAATGGCAATGTCGGTCATAAATGGCAATATTGGTAAGAAATGGCAATAGCAGTCAGAAATGGCAGTATTGGTCATAAATAGCAATATCGGTCAGAAATGACAATACTGGTCAGAAATGGCAATATCGGTCAGAAATGGCAGTATCGGTCAGAAATGGCAAAATCCATGATAAATGGCAATATTGGTAATAAATGGCAACATCAGTCAGAAATGGCAATATCGGTCAGAAATGGTAATATCAGAAATAAATGGCAGCATTGGTAGTAACCGGCAATATTGGTAATAAATGGCAGTATTGGCAATAAATGGCGATATCACTGATAAATGGCATTATCAATAATAAATGGCAGCATTGGTAATAAATGGCACTATCAGTAATAAATGGCAGTATCAGTAATAAATGGCAGTATCAATGATAAATGGCAATATTGTTAATAAATATTATGAAATGCAAAAGCAGGAGTGACGTGACGAGCCCGTTCCCATACTGCCACGGGCAGGGGCACATCACCCGTGACCTTCCCCGTGGTTTTGCCCTTTCCTTTGGAAAATGATGGACCCAAAATTCGGGTACCCGTCCGCCTGCCCCCGGCACCGCGTACCTGTGCAGGTGATGACGATGTCAACCTGTCTGATGACTTCGTTGAGTTTCACGAGCCGGAATCCGTCCATGCTGGGAGGGGAAAAAATACAGGGTGTGAGAAGGAGCAAAAATGAGCCAAAAATAGAAAAAACCTCAAGTGACTCTCAGATACTCGTTTTAACTAAGGCCAGAGGCTGCAAACAGCAATGCAGTGTGCTGAGGGACACACACGTACCCCGAGCCATCAGGATTGCTTCTGGAATTGGGGTCTGTTGTGCAAGAAGTGACTTTTGAAAAGTGTTTTGGGGGGTTTCACGTTTTCTGCCGAGGACTCTGCATGGAAAAAAATCTCAATTTTGGACTGAGACAGCTTTTTTTAAAGCTGCTGCTCCTGCAAAGCACATCCAGAACGTGCAGATAAACTCTCCTCCTGCAGAATCCTTCCTGATCCGGATTTAGATCGTCTTACAAAAAAAAACGAGCCACCCCAAACCCTCAGATGTCTCTCATTAACTTCACAAATCTCTATTTAGGCACCTACGTGATATTTAGAGGTGCTGAGCTCTCAGCAAGTCTGCCCAAACCTCGCCGAGAAAGGTGTGTTCAGCGCATCTGATAACAAGGGCAGGATTTTTTAGGACTTTTTTGACAGTCCTCCCGGGAGTTTATTTCTGTGACTCTCACAAGCTGCAAAATCACAGTTACTATAAAAAAAAAAGTGTTGTTTTTTCTTTTTTTTTTTTTTTTCTTTTTTCCTGCTGGATCTCTCAGGACGTCCCGGTTGCTGTCCTCCCCACTGCAAACTCCCTTTAAAAGGGGCTGCGTGGTTTCACCTTGTGCAGAACTCCACGTGTGGGTGCCGGAGGGGAGCCCCTTGGCAGAGGGCAGCGGGTGCTGGATGAGGCTCAGAGGGTGCAGGATGTGGCTCAGCGGGTGCTGGATGTGGCTCAGCGGGTGCTGGATGTGGCTCAGAGGGTGCAGGATGTGGCTCAGTGGGTGCTGGATGCAGCTCAGCTGCCCCCGTGGGGCTCCTGCAGACTCAGGGAGGCTGCAAAGCACACAGGCTGACCCGCCAGTTGATTAGTGCCGCTAATTAATCGGGGCTCATGCTCCCACCGTGGGGCAGGAGCATGGGGCAGGAGCAGGAGCAGCGTGGTGGCACCGAGCTGACTTTTCCCTGCAGGAGGTGAGGCCGGTGGGACTGCAAGCTGCCCGTGCCAGGGGACAGACGCGTGGCTTTCTCCAGCATTTAACATGGGGGGCTGGCGAGGGTGGGCGACCACAGAACCGAGATGCTCCGTGCCAAAATGGGGTGATGCTGAGTGCAGGAGCCCTCTCCCGGCTGCAGGAGGGAGCTGAGAGCCCCCCGAGCGTGCTGAGAAGCCCCCCGCTGGCCCCCCACCAGGGAAGCACCGTGGCCGAGGGGTTTCTGGGCACGGTTTTCCTGAAAAAAAGCCTGAAGAAGATGCTGGGCGCACCGCGAGCGCTTACCAGGCCTGCAGGGCGCAGATGGGATCGATCTCAGTCACGTACACGATGGAGCCCATGGCCTTCAGCGCCGCGCAGCAGCCCTTTCCTACCTGGGGGGGGAAAGAGCACAAGTGAGACACCAAGAGCTCCCTGCAGCATCACTGCCCTTCCCTGAGCAGAAATCCCAAATGTTCCCTTTCAGGTGCTGGGCACCTCCTCTGCAGCCCAAGGGGAAGGGACAGAACCACTGCAAGCCCCGTGCCAGCTCCGGTTGCATGCACACGGCTCCTGGGCGCACAAAATTCCCCGATGCACAAAATTTGGAGCAATCTAGGAGCTGAGTCCGGTGCCAGCTAAGCCAGAAGAGGCACTAAAAATATAAAAGGGGCACTCATTTTGGTCCCCGAGAGCTCTTTTTTCCCCAAAAAATGTCCTCGTGTCCAGAAAGAAGAAGGATAACAGGAGATTACACTTAGCTCAGAGAAAGTTTAAGAGTCTCTCACAACCTTTGCTCTGGTTAGGAGGCTTAAAGGTTTAATCTCTGGGGTTAACCAGCCTTAACCTTTACACTCCACACACGGCGCAGCACACAGGGGAACTCGGCGCTATGGCTAAAGCACCAAGATTTCCCCAAAATGTGATTGCTTTAGCATCCCAATGCCTCGGGGGAGTGGGCAATCCTCGGATCGGCCACAGCTGCCCAAAGGTTGCTCCATGGCTCATTTCAAATGAAGGGAGAAAAATGCCCAATTTCAGCTTTTTGGAAAAAAAGAGCCCCAGTGCAACCCCCGTAACTGGTGTTAACTGGTCCCTGCAAGGACTGCCCAGGGGAATATCCCAGTCTCACCTCCAGAGAGGATTCCTCCTCGTGGGGGTGAAAGCACATCGGTAAATTCATGAAAAAAGATTAATTTCTCTTTTTTGACCACCCTTCTGCATGCAACGCTGCAGCTGCACAGCACGCCTGCAGAACCCCACCTCTGAGCGCTTTGGTAATTAAAGATATTCAGGGTATTTCATGCTTTAAGATTCAGATTTGGTATGTTTAATACCGAGGACTGGACATCACGGAAAGAAAACCTTCAGTTTTGCCAGGACAGGGCTGTTCCCAGCAGGTCTGAAGTCGGCAGCAGCCGCAGGGGACAGAAAAGCCCCGCGGGGTGAAGCCGTGCAAAAGACGCCCCGATTTCGCAGGACGCGGTGCACAAAGCCCTTACCTCCCCGTAGCCACAAACCACGACCTGCTTCCCTCCAAACATCATGTCTGTTGTCCTCTTAAGGCTAGGGAAAAAGGAAAAAGCAGTTAAGACCCGTAGTAAGACCCCTTCCACTTGGCCATGATGTGAAGGATGGCACCAAGACCTCATTCTGCTCCTGTTGAACACGTCGCTGCCCCCGGCAGGAGCTGTGCCCTCCACCCGGACCCAGCGAGACCCCGCAGCGATTTGGGTGCAGGGAGGGGACCCGCAGGGTCCCTCCAAAGGGACTTTTCCCTCTGGGGAGGGTGGGTGCTGCCAGTGCGGAGCTGACACCAGGAGGAAGGATTTGGGGCTTGGATCCCTCTTTGTTGGGTTCGGTGGTGCTCCGGAAATCTCTAAAATCTTTCCAGAAACACTTTTGTTTTTTTCTCCATTTTCTCAAAGCCAAAATACCTCGTAGAAACAGCTAGAGAAGGAGCAGACAAGCAGTAATTTATTGCCAGAATCGCAGCGCTTTCTATAAATAAAGCTCTCCCTTCCACTCGGTTTCCTCCTGGTTCCCCCCAAAGAGTGCCCTACATCGCGGGCTATTTTTAGCACACATAAATAGGTTAGCAGTGCAGGGAAGGTGAAATTCCCTTCCACTTCCAGGAGAATTTAGGCGACGACCCCGGCAGATTTAATGGGGCCTGTGCTCAGCTCTGCCTTGGCCCCGTTCAGGTGCGTGGCCCGGAGCACCTCAAATCCCAGCCTTCCTCCTCGGGGAGCCCATCGCCCGCCACGACCGAAGCCGACACGACGAAGAAGCTTGTTTAAGGATTTCAACCTTTTTTTATCCACCAACAGCACGCGAATACACGGCTAAAGAACCGTAACGTCCCCAGACCCTCAAATTTTGGGGCAACCCTTCCCCAGGCGGCTGACCCCCGTGCCAGAGGCTGCCCTGGGTGCCTTCAGCCACAGTCGGGGACCCCAGAGCCATAATGCAGGGAGAAGGGGACTTAACGATGGGACTGACTTCATCAGGATCTTATCCCCGTATTGCTTTGATCAGCGACGTGTTGCCCCTTGGGTACGATCCTGTATGCTGCTCCACCTCTCAGATTGTCCCAATCTGGGAGATTTTGGTTGAACTTTCCAAGTTTTGAGGGCAGGAAGAGCAGGAGGCCGCTGGCTGCTTGCAGTGCCACGTTCTGGCTCCTGTGGCCTTGGCACAGAAGGGCCAGCCACCAGCACGGCTGACTTGAGCCCAACACGAGGTCTTTTAGGACAACAGAAATGTGGGGAAGAAACCCCAAGTGCAGTGGATCATCCAGGGGAGTGTATTTGGTGGTGCGCGAGCTCCTATGGCACTTACACACGTTTTAAAGCATCGGGACACGCAGGTGCCCAAACACGAGCCCTCCTCACTCCTCCTGCTCAGGATGACGACGACCAGGAAACCCACTCCTAAGCCAAGATGATGGATGAGGCACTCCACTAAATATCCCATGAATTATTATTAATGTAAGATTTAGGAAAGAGGTGTTGGAGTGGGTTTTGTGATGAACTCGAGGCCTGCTCTGGGTCTCTGAGATACTCAGGGGGAAGGCGATCGAGGGCAGCGGCACTGCCAGGTGAGCTCTGACAGAGCAGGAGACATTCTGACTTCAGCAAGGAACCAGTAACTGCAGGCAGGTCATTTAGGCTTTAAGCCATACCAAGTTATCCACATGAAGACATGTTTCTCTTGAAGGAGGCAGCCTTCATGGAGAACACTTCTCAGGGGGTTCCTCCGCTGTACCGCAGCTGCCTGGCACAGAGCAGCGAGCTTTTCTCCACCTCAGCAGCATCACAGGGCTGCAAAGTCAATTCTGCTCTAGCATCTGGGCTTACCTGTCTGCTGGGAGCACCGGATTCAAAATATACTTGTCCACCTGTCTGAACTGCAGGAATAAAACTCGTCCTAACCTCGCCTGGCTTTGGCAAACTTTGGCGGTGGGGGCAGGGACACAATTCCATAAAAATAAAGAAAAAAGAGAGGGAGAGAGGAAAAAAAAAGACCACTGAGATTTGCACCCTCTCTAGCTCACAACTTCAAGCATTTTGCACTGCATCTCAAGACCAGCAGCTTTAGAATACTCCTTAGAAGGAGCCGGGTGGGAGAGGAGGACAAAGCCTTCGTCAGCCCTGTCGGTCCCACCTGCTGCACCTCCTTATTTCGCCCGGCTGAAGGACACAACCTCAGAATCGCATCTAGGCTATGGGCACTTAACTGTTACGGGATAAATTCTTGGTCTTCAACAGCCTCTTCTCTTTCCTTTCTCTTGGCTTCTTGTATACACACAGGAGAGGGTGAAGAAAAGGAGACTAGGAAGACAAAAATGTGACGCAGCCACAGAAAGGTTTCATCCTGACACTGCACGGGAAAAGGGGAAGGGATGAGTGCTGCAGCCACTCTGCAGCTGAAGCCCTCGCACAGGAGACGCTGCAGAGCTGAAGTCACCCTCACCGAGAAGGGAAAATGCATGTGAGACACCTACACACAAGGAAGGGCAGCACCCTGAGAGCACAAAGCTTGGTGAGCTCCCCAAGGGCACCAAAAGCTTTTTCCGGAGTGCCGGACATGACTACGGCTCAGAAAACATTTAGTACGTCTTCCAGACACCGGAGGAAAAGAGCAGGGTTGCTTTCCACAAAAAGAGGAGCAGAGGCAGAGTTGAAGTGATGCACCCTATCCGTAACATGGCTGGGCTGAAAAAATGAATTGGGCTTTCAAAAAAATGAAAGTTTTAGACCTGCTCAAGGCTTTGCTGCGGGATCATTCTCCTGCGAGAACAAAATTCAAAGTTTGCTGTCTGGCGTGCTTTTGTTTGCAGTGCTTTACATAGTTGTGCAAACCACTCCTGGCACTTTCTGACTGATAGAGGGACAGCTTCTGACTTCACGAGCCTTGCAGATGCCCATCTATGCCACGAATAGGATGGACCAGAGTTAAGAAAGGGCCTTTGATTTCCTCCAAAACATCATTTGATCAAAAATGTTCTAAACCAGCAGGCAGGAGAGACACAGGGACCCCATCCTGTGGAGCGGCCCCCGAGGTTCACCATCCCCATCCCGACCCTGCGGGCTGGGCAGCGGGCACGTACCCGTCCAGGATGGACTCCCTGCAGCAGTACAGGTTGTCGAACTTCTGCTTCGTGACCGAGTCGTTGACGTTCATGGCTGGCACGCAGAGCTTCCCGGCTTTAGACAACTGGTACAGCCTGCCAGAAACACAAGAAACGGAGGATCAGTGGAAAAATACTTCCCTTCGCTCAACTCTCACATGTCCTCCAGGTCCTCGTTTCGCTAGAATCAGCGGCACGCATCGGGGGGGCAAAGCTAAACCCTCAGCAGGAGCTGGGCAGGGCCCTAATTTCAGGAGGAGGGAGCATCATCCTTCCTTCCACAGACATTTCTATCTGCTTCCCGCCCCTCCTGAAGGAAATGTGTCACTGCCAGGCAAGAGGCATTTCATAAAGATGTCAAACAGAAGGTGCTCTGAACTCTGCCTGCCTCAGGGCTGCTGACATTATGACCTCCCTCTGATGTCCCTGAAGGGACAAAACCCCCAAATCCTGCTTCAGATAACATGATGGGAACTCCTGTAATTCCTCAACTTCTTACGGCTCTGAGGCAAACAGAGGTGGCCACAGAAGGGTGAGGTTCACGGCCACATGCAGCCAGCCAAGAGCAGTGGGAGCGAGCAGACCCAGCTCCATCTCCAGCAAACCCCCTAGAAATGAACTGAAATGCAACACTACTGCTGCAAAGAGGGCTTGAAATTCATCCCCCCGCTCCGGACCTTGGGGAGGAGAACCTGCTGCCTCGGTCAGTCCCTGCAGACCCCTTCCAGGTTTCTGCCCCTTCTTGCTTAGAGGAGCCTCCCTCCCCACCTCGGTCTGGGACATCGGGCCAAGGCTGGGCTGGATGGGGCTGGGGGCAGCTGGGGCTGGTGGGAGGCGTCGTGCTCATGGCAGGGGCTGGAATGGGATGGGCTTTGAGGTCCTTCCAACCCAAACCGTTCTGTGACTCTGTGTTTCTCTGATTCTGTGATTTCTACGCCCATTTCTATACCCAGAAACTCCCCCAGAGGCAGGGGCACACGCTCTCTGCATGTGCACATCTTCAGAACACAGCCCTGATCCCAGAACAAGAACACAGGGAACCATTTTTATCACACTTTTGTTCTTGCACACCTCTTTTACCCAAATCGGGAACGATTCCCAGTGCTGAAAATACCACCAGGTCCTTTTCTTGACCCCACTGGCTACAAACCCAAATCATTCGCTTCCTCGTTTCGGGTATTTCGTTTCCCTCTTTTGAGGGCCGCCCGCGCCTCCCTCCGAGCCCTCAGCCACTTTTAAGAGCCACAGCTGAGCCTCTCCCAGGGCAAAAATAAAGCCAAAAACAGAGCCTGCTGCTCTTCTCCTCGCTCCCATGTTTTCTGTCACCCGTGGTAGGACTAACCCTGCTAGCAAGTCACCTCCCACGCCGAAGGAAAACCACAGACCACATATTCGGAGGCTCAACATTCAGCCTGTGGCAATGAGCAGCTTGGGCTGGTTTGCTAGAGGTGCCCCGAGGCAGAAGGGGCTTTGTCTGCTCATCCCTGTGCTCCTGGCCCCTTACCTGTGGACACCGGTCACGCTCTCCTCCACTATCCCCTTGATCTTCTTAAACATGTTGGGGTATTTCTTGTAGATCCAGTGCGTGAGGTCGCCTCCGTCATCCAGGATCTGTAATGAAGGCAACCACAAAGTCACCGCCCCGAAGACCCAGAAGGCCTGCTGACCCCAAAAAGACACAAAGGATGAATCGTGAGCCCGAATCACTCCTCATCAAGCCCAGGTTTTGGCATCACAGACACCGGTCTGACAGCTCAGGTGGGACTGCTCTGTTTGATAACCCAGAGCAGGAGTGCTGCAGACCTTGGTGGTTATCAGGAGACCGGGGGAAATGCAGCAAGCTGCTGGGCCAGCTCCTCTCCTCCATTTCCAGGAGCAGAGAAGCCCCTGGAGCACACAGGGCCATCAGATTTCCAACGTGCCTGCTCACGGTGGAGGCAGGAGGATGGAGAGGTGGAGGCACTAATGCCAACTGACATGTAGCTGCATTGTGAAACAGCGCGTTGAAAATCACAGAATCACAAAATTCTAGGGGTTGGAAGGGACCTCAAGAGATCCTCGGGTCCAACCCCCCTGCCAGAGCAGGTTCCCTAGAGAAAAAAATAACACTGACCCACGCTCAGACGACAGCTTTGGGTCGCTGCCCATTTTCTCAGGCTTCAAACCTCAGCCTCCGAGGTACAAACCTGTTCTTCATGGGGCCCCGAGTGCCCTGAGCCACCCACCTCCTCCTACCGACACGCTGCAGGGCAGGGGACAAAGCCAGAGACTTACTGCTTTAATAAAAGCACTGAAGATGAGGAAAGGTGCCCTATGAAAACCTGCCTTGATAAGGACGGATGTGAAAACAACCAGGTCACAGAAATCTAAAAATCTCAGTGAAAAGAGATGTCTAAGAGCTTGCCCATTCTCTGCTGGTTTTAACCATCCAGGGCGATACTGCAGATGGAAACACACCAGGTCACGACTTCGGACACGAGGTCGTGACTCAGCTACAAGTCGTGTTTCATCCCTCCCCTGCTGCATCTCAACACGCAGCCAAACGCAGGGAGGGTGCTGAGCTCTAAACGATGCCCAGCGGTGGTTCGGAGAGCCCCTGTGCTGCAGGAACCCACCGGGATGCCTTATGGCAAGAAAAAGGAAGGGATGTAAGAAAAAACAGAAAGCCCCTACACACGTGCTCTTCCCTGAGTCCTCCGCACCTCGGTGGCCTCAGGTGGCCCACGGGGTCCCCAGCAGAGCCATGGCAAGGTGGGAGGTGGGAGGACCCCGACTCCAGAAGAAGCAGGGAGCAATCTCCTTGCTTCGCAGCCTTCGTCTCCCTAACGGAGCTGCAGGAGCTTGCACCGAAATATGAACGCTGCAGGAGGCTGCTGCTCCTCCAAAATGTTTGGAAAGCACCAATTCTGTTCAATTTCTGGGAATTCCCAGATTTACCTCCCGTCTAAAGTCTGGGAAACCGAGGCAGCCGAGCGCTGAGCAGGCTGAGAAGCTCCCCTGGGCCACGCAGGGCTGGGAATTCAGCAGCCCAGCCCCCAGGATGTCTTCATTTCATTAATCCCCATTTAATAGGGCGCATAATCCTCTTTCTAAAATGCTCAGGGAATCGTGGGGGCTGGGGGTTTCTTCTTTCCTGGGAGGCAGGAGATGGAAACCCGAAGCAGCGCAGAGGCTGGGTCCTGCTGGGGGTCACCTCCTGGAGCAGCCCCCACCAAAGCCCCTGTGCTCACCCTGCGCCTTCCTCAGCTTCACCCAGGCTCCCTGCTTTCATCTCCATTTTCCCCAGGCACCTATTTTTCTGGGAAAAAAAGCCCTTATTTGTTTGAGGGGTGAAGGATATTTTATTCTCCCGACGCCGAGTGCCTCACCCTATCCCCTTCCCAGCCCTGTCGTGGCAGCAGTGGATTCCACGCGGCTGATCCCCCCCAAACCCAAGCTGATTAAAGTTAGCCAGGATCAGCTCGACCACAGGGCTGAAAACAACAGAGAATTACTGCTGAAAGGCGAGGAGATGGCAGGGCCGCCTGGTCGGGGGCAGCAGCTCCCAGCTCAGTTTATGCTGAGCCAAGCCCTCAGCCCTACAGATTTAATGTTTTTCAGGGAAAAACAAAAAACAAAAAAGCAAAAAACAAAACTGAGCCACTCCTGTCCAGACAGAGCACTGCCCTGAAGGTCTGCTGTTCGCATCAAAAAATGCAGCAGATCTTTCTTTGGAGACTCGGTGTTGGGACTTTAGTTCTTCTCATGGACTTTGCAGAAGCCCAAACATCAAATATTGAGATTTTTGGACGGAGAGGAGAGGAGAGGAGAGGAGAGGAGAGGAGAGGAGAGGAGAGGAGAGGAGAGGAGAGGAGAGGAGAGGAGAGGAGAGGAGAGGAGAGGAGAGGAGAGGAGAGGAGAGGAGAGATCTATGCAAAGGCTGCCAGGAGCAGCAGAGCAGAAACCAGCAGTGCAGGCTCAGTCCTACAACCTGGGGACGCAGCTCCTTGGTTCAGGCTGTTGGGGAAATGCTCAGTGCCCAGAACAGAACACGAGGCACCTTCTGAAACGCTGCCATCAGCACAGAGCAGGGTAGGTCCGTCTTGCCTCAGCCCTGAGACCGGAAGGACCAGAGCAGCAAATATTGCCTGGCGTTTTGGCCAGGTTTGCCAGCTCCTCTCGTCTTAAACAGTCACATAAAAAAGATTTCACACCTGCTCTTTACTTGGTGTCCAGTCTCCTATTTCTTGTCTCTAAAAACACAGACCTCTAAAATCAGGCACACGAATCTCTGGGAGCTGCCAGACCCAGGGCCAGTTATTTTTGTGCTCAGACCCAGCTGTTTTTATGCTCACCAGAAACAGGTCGGAAAACACCGACAGCTGGAGACACGTTGCAGAGCCAAGAGCTCTGAGCAGATCCTAGGAAAGCAAGTGTGCTAGATGCATAGTCTCATAGGTTTACTTTGCCAGCTACCGACATTTTTGATGGGAAATTATTCCTCGAAAAGAAGAAAAAGACAGCACCACGTCTAGACTCCTAGCTTGGGGGTGGACTTTTTGACGTTCACAATTCTTTTTCAAGGTGGCAGCCCAGGAGTGAACAGCAGTAGACTGGGAGGGACAACAAAAACGCCTCAAACGAGCCAACAAACAGTGCAGACACGTGCTCATCTACTGCCTTTAATTACTATTTGACTGAAGTAGATCACAAGCTACAAGGCTAAAAGCCTGTCGGGATGAAAACAGCAACTTGACTGCTGGAAATTATTCCGCTCACCTAGCTCAAGGTTCTCTGTTCTCCCGAGAAACAAGGGCAGGACGAACCAGCGAAGCAGGGATGTTTGTGTCCGTGCAGTAAGAGCAAAGTGCAGAAATCACACAAATTCTAGTTTTGGTTTGAAACAAAAACCTAGACAAGAAAAGCCCCTCAACCAACGCTGTGAATTTAAACAGACGCAGTAAAATGGATGCAATGCCTCTCCAGAACATCCTTACCTGCAGTCAGTTTTTACTGGCTGGATTAAATCAGTTTGGTTTAAACCGTAGCAAACTACCCTGAAACCAAACTAAACTCCCTACAACAAACGTATTCATGCTTATTTAGAAAACAGCTCAATAAAACTTCACTGGGCGGCAACACCCACGCCTGCAGATGCAGCAGCAGGTCTGATTGCACAGACCAGTTAATTGTAAAGCACTTTGGGGCTAATTGCCGCCTTAGCACCAAGCAGTCGGGTCTAAATTCAAGAGGCAACGCAGACCAGCACTGAGCCCTGTTGTGAGCCCTCCTCCCGCGCTCCAGATCAGAGCCACCTCTTTGCAGTCAGCTCTCACCATGTTGGGCTGCCATCCTTCGACATTGACGCAGCGATCGATGCACCACCAGAAGTCGTCTTCGGATTCTCCCTTCCAGGCGAAGACAGGGAACCCTGCCAGAGAGGGAGACGGGTGCTACCTCCTCAGCCTTAGCAGGTCTCAAGGAGCCAGGAGCCAGCTTTACCCTTCCCAAAGGCTTAGAAAGTTACTCAGCCTTGTTCTGGCCCATGAGCAATTTTTGTTCGAGCAAGACCTGGTAAGAGGCAAGCTGCTGTTTGGCTTCTGCTGGGTCTCCTGGCTCCCACAGCCCTACCCAGGTGGAACAGGATTTGAGTTGAGGCATCTCCCAGGGGAGCAGCAACGTCAGCTGCTTCTGTTTTGTGAATTCTGTCCCGAGAAAGTCCTCTCTCAGCCCTTTTAGCCAAAGTTGTGACTCAAATGTAAGAATTCCCTGTCTTTATAGAGCTGAAGTCGAGTGTAGTTTCTCTTAGCAAAGTAACTTTTAGACTCACATCTGATATCACGGCTGATAATGTGCACCATCATCGTCATTATCACCTGTCCTACCTACTTCTATACTTTGGAGAAACTGGCTGAAATATTTGGACCAGTAGAAGGGATTGATCTTGTCTTGCTTAGTTCCCTTCACTGCTTAAATAGGGGAAAAAAGCAAATCTCTGTGACTAAAGCCATTTCTTCTCCAGATTGTTTTAGTTTGAGGTTTGATATATCCCTCCTTTGCTCAGATCTACAAGTTTCCCACTCCATCAGACTAATTCAAGCTGGCAGTTTGCACTGGTAACCCTAGAAAACAGAAAACTGCAGCACTCCTGGTGAACCATTACGGGCTGATGTGTGCAGCTTACCAGGAATTGCACTCATCATACACTCACAGATGGAGAGAAACACACTGGGGAGATTTCACTCTCCCCTGGTGTTATTCCAAAGGGAAAATAATTCAAAGGAGGAAAAAACTACAAGAGAATGTAAATGAACTAAACCTGATGGGATAGTAAGAAACCTTTTCAAAACTAGAATGAACGAAGCGGGTGAAGCTCCCTACCGCTCTCGGCGAGGGCAGCAGCCACTTCGTTGAGAGTAGAGTAAATGTTGCATGCAGCCCATCGGCACTGGGCACCCAGCGCACCCAGGGTCTCCATCAGGACCTGGAATAAAATTTTAAAAAATAAAACAATGCAAACCATAACGTGGCCTTGCACAAAGCCAACGTGTCAACTGTTTCTATTCCAGCAGCACACACACCTGATTTTGCTTGGGAAAATTTCTGGAGGGTACCTGCAGCTGTTTTAAGCAGCATTGCAGTAGCTGGAGAGTTATACAGAAAACGAATTTTGCAATTCTTTGTTCTATGATTAAAAATGAATGAAGTAAATTAGAACTTCAACGTGTATTATCAGGTTTCACTCAGCAAAGTCCCAAATCCAGGCAGGAGAAAGCGCTCCTGTCCCGTTTGGAGGGGAAACCACAGGTTTTGAATTGCAAAACTGTACTAATTACTAGCTGCCATTTTGTCCTGCATACATGATAAAGATAACTTGATTTTCTTAGTGATTATTACTGGCAGCAGTGCCTTATCGATTCACACATTGCACCACCTTTAAGCACAGGCTCTGTTTATCCAGAAACGGTCACAAAATTGACCATTTTCACTTGGTGTAAGGCACTGCTCTGCTGGCTCAGGGACCATATCTCCGTATTATCCTCCTGGGGTCTGTTTTAGAGGACAAGCAGTGAAGAATTCCTGCCTATAACCCTGCTGGCAGAGGGCTGTCTTTGCCCAGAACTAGGCAGAGGGAGGATCGGGCTGCAGGGCACAAGTAGTCTCTAGTCTCTCAGCTGGAACGGGCAGTCACAGCACGTAGCAGCCCCCTGCCAGAGCATTTAAATAGTCCCACACTGAAAGATAAGTGGTGAAAAAAGCCCAGAGCTTATTGAGGGGATCTTACGGCTGTCTGTGCTGTGATGTGCGTGCAGCCCACGATCTTGGCCCCAGCCAGCGGCTTCTCTCCCTGAGCTCTCTTCCTCAAAGCCATCAACGCAGGCATTTCTGAAAGGCAAAATGACAAGAAGTCCATCAATGCAAAGCACAGATGGACGAGCACGTAAGAAACTGCCAGCAGTACTTCTAGCCCAGATATCCAGGGCCCTTACGAAGCTGTACGGCTGCGACAGCTTCAAAAAAAGCAAAAGACTTGAACGTAGGCACCAAAGAAGTCACGACACAGCTGAAAAGAATCCAACACCCTGTGAGGTTTTTTTTCCAGCTATTTAGTAGAATCATCTTTTCCAAAGTTCAACCTGCAAATGCCAAGCGAGGCCGGAGGAGCACCAGCTTCAGACAGAGGAGGACTCGGGACCCGCAGCCCCTCCACCCATCTGAGTGCCGCACTGCCTCTGAGACAGGCTTTTGGAGACAACCACGCTAAACCAAAGTCACCCACTGGATAATTTATACGATGGATTTCATCTTTTCCACTGTTTTTAACAAAATACACTGGACTGTACAGTAGTCCTCCAATAAACAGCTGGTAGGAGTGCCATGGTTGTGCCGTGTAACTCCACAAAGTCCCATAAAAGTTCTCTCTCTCAAACAGGAATGGTGTCAGGACATAACCAAGACACTAAGCCTTGAAAGACAAGGGTTTGGGGGAAGGAAGAGCTGCACGAGACAGCCCAAGAGAGCCAGGAGCCTGCGGAATGCGCCCGCCCCGTTTACCTTGTTCAGCAATTTCGATCTCTCGGCGCCCGAACTCCGCCTGCTTGATGTTTTTCACGCAGAAATCGCTGCTGCCTTTGGAGTTCTTCTGCTGCTTGTCACGGGGGGAGGTCTCATCGTCGGAGCTGTCTGTGTAGGAGGCAGCTGGAGGAAGACAAAGAGGTCAGAGGCTGAAGAAGATGCTCCCTAAAGCCAAGCGCCTGCAGCAGAGGGGCACAGGGGACCTGCTGCACGCATCCATGGATGCGCTCTCCATGAGCATGTCCCGGCTCCCACCAGCCTCTCCTGGGATCCCCCCCTTCTTCTTACGATGCCCACTTCCCCCCAATCAGCCTTTACCTACAGTGACTTCCTTGGGCTCGTTTACCTCTGCTTCAACACCGCACCAGAGGTAATCACTCAAGCACCGCCTGAGTCCTCCACGCGCTCGTCTCTGTGGGCTTTGCCAGCTCCTCTGTGGCCTCTCTTCCCCAAATGTTATCCCTTCCCGGCTCTAAGACAGCCAACATCCATGCCTACGAATGTTTTAAGTACTGCCAAGCCACTAAGAGGTGCAATTTCAGGTGCCAGACCCTACTGCATTTTAAACAGCGGCACAGCAAAGGCTGCTCCCTAATTATTAGTAAGTCAAGGTGGTAATCCCAGTCCCTGGAATCAGTTTTTGCAGAGAAAGAAACTGTGAAATTTGGAGGACAATCCTTACTAAGCACACCCAAAACCACACCAAGTGGCCACACGGAGGGCCACGTGGGCTCGTTGAATCTGGTGAAAAGGAGGCAAAGGGGCAGGGGGTCCAACTGCAGCCTCAGTCTGCCTGGAGGAAGCTCCAGGAACGGCAGAAACAGGAGGACAGCATGTCATGGGCTGAGGCTGCGGTGATCTCCAGCCTCCCAGGGCTCCGGGAGCTGGCTGGACACAGCCGTGGCTCGCCCGACCCCGTGCAAGCACACGGGGGGCGAGATGACCGCTGGGGGTCCTTCCAGCCAACTTCTCTGTAATACAGACAGCTCGTTCCAGCCCTGGGATTTTCCCCTTCTTTTCTATTAGCAATAACAAGCACCTGGAGATGTTCCTCATCTTGCCTTTCTGCATCTTTAAAGCCTCCTTCCTTGTTCCTTGAACTTCCGTCTGGTTTGTTCGTGGCAGACGCACGGAGATTTACCAAAGAACCTTTCATGGAGCTGAAACCCCACTTCCCACTTATTTCAACTACTAAGATCACACGTAGAGTCCATTTCCTACTCTAGCCTTGAAGAATTAGCTGCTACTTGTGCTTCAAGCTTATCAGAGCCAGCCGAAGGGACTATTTGTGCCGTGTCGCCCTTGGAATATCCCCCCGTGGAAGAGCAGACCTCTTGCACCTTCTAGGAGTGGCTGCTCCGCAGCCGGAGCAACACGTGAGGACTGGAGATGGACCCGAAGCATCCCTCCTCTTCCATCCCGGAGACAAAGCACCTGGAACACGGGGCCCTCGGTCCTGCTGAGCTCCCCACCACCACCTCTTCTTCTTCCTCCTCTTCCTCCTCGTGGCAGGGGCTGCACCTTGGGTCCTAACTCAAGAGCCTCGCCCACACACACATCCCCTGTTCCTCATGAGCCTGCCCTGAAGTTTTACTCGAGGTCTTTAACTGCCTTCCAGCTCAGGGGGTGTTGTGGCACCATTCTGCACGCGGCCAAACGAACAGGACCTGGCCCCAGAACGCTCTGCGCGTCCCCAGGGGACTGTCCTCGAGTCTCGTGCAAGAACCTGCAGGGGAGCTCGTGCCACTGGTATACCAAACTCCATCCAAAGAGTTTCTTTTCTTCAGGATCATTTTGTTTAGCTCCTTTTGGAATTGAAACTCATTGGAGCAGATACACAATCCCTGTGTGCCAGACCAGCCTGCCAACGCGTCCAACACACTTTCTGACCACTTTTTAAAAAGAGCTCCCAAATTATCACAAACTGCTAGCAAACCATATCCATTTCCAACTTTCTGTCCCAATTCCATGCCAGAGGAACAGGGTGGCACCAAGGCGAGCGCTTCTTGCATCATGCCACAAGGAGAGCGCTGTGGCTGGGCCCACGGTCCTGCCACTGCCCACCAGCAGCCACGGCTTTACGGAGGCGCCCAGACCTCTGGAGATATCTACATATGATATAAACCACATGAAGGTGTGCACTGCCAGCTTCTGGTGGCTTTGCTGGCATCTGCACGGCAGAAGATCCAAAGCAAGGCTTGAAGCTCGCCCACCAGCCCGGCCATCGGTTCGTCGTGCCGGCAGCACCCGGAAAGCTGGCCGTGTTCGGTCCTGGAGGGCAGGAAAAACTTCAAGGACCGCCAGGCACGAGCTTAGCACTGCCGCTGTCGGCGTGCCAGGCTCCCCGAGTCCTGTCCGGGTCTGATCCGCTTACTGGGAAGAATTACACATTGCTGAAATTTCTCTGCCTACCCGCAGCGGGGAGCGAACGGCGAGCCCGCCCGGGGATGGCCACACGCTCCTCAGGCTGCGTGCGCACCCGACGGCAGCTCCCAAAGAGCTAGAAGCCAGGACTGACAACAAAAAAACGCGTTATGTAATACCCTGCTCTTACATCGAGCGCTCCGGCAGGATTAATTAGTGAAAGGAGGATTACTTCCTTGAAGACAGCTAATCTGCACGGGGGGGGGAGGCTTTAAAACCAGAGATCTTCGTTCTGGGGCTGAAAGCAAGTTTTGTAAAAGCAAGTTTTGTAAAAGCAGGTTTTGTAAAGAAAAAGCTCGCCTAGATGGGAGCCGGATTCTCAGATGCAGATGGGTCTTTACTGCTAAATACGTGTGATACAGGAGTGTGATACAGCACTGTGGTAATTAGACTAATAATGTTAGTGCAGTGTGAGAGCACACGGATACAGACCAGTAAATATTGCCCTGGCTCTCCTGCCAAATGCACAAGTACAGGAAGGAAAGGATTCCTAGTACCTGAAATGTGGAGACACCCAAGTAACTGGTAGGACGGTCAGTCTCCCAAATTTCATCCCAAATTGCCCAAAAGTTGATTAATGGAAGCTTCATAACTGGGGTTGGCACTCCACAGAGCCAATCACCTTTTTAATATAAATTGTATTATTTCAAAGAAGACGCCGTGAGCATCTTGGGTGCTGTTATCCAGGGAAAAAACACCGAGGGGAAAAGGAGGCACCTCAGCCTGTGTCCTAACCCAGCAAAGATCGGGTCAGAACCTAAATTCAGTGATGTTCAGCCCTGCTAATGCTTAGTTGAGGATCTGCTGACACCGATAGCTGACATCTCCATCACCGAAGACACGGAAGGACGAAGGGCAAGCTGCCCCTCCAGCCTGCGCTTCTGTTACAGCCAAACTGAGAGGCAAACCTTGTTTTTCTGCACAGCCTTTCTAAAGTTATGAAACAGCACGAGGGGGAAATCTATCGCCTTTAATTAAAGACATTACCGCTCTAATCTCATTTGGGTGCCCGCGTACCGTGCAGGCGGTGCGTAACGCGCAGTGCTGCGTGCTTCGGCGTTCCAGGCACCAGGCTGCTGTTACCTGGCTGATCCCAAAATCTTCGTCCCAGCAGACGTAAATTATCTGACTTTTGCAGAAAGGGGAAGAAGTTATGGGAACGTACGGGATTTGTCACTGCACCAGTGCCAACACTGCTGCGACTCCAAAGCCCTGCTCGTGAGCTCCCTGGCTTGCAATAGGTGCCGAGCGGCACGTCCTCGGGCACAATGAGAACAGGCGAGCAGAAAATATGCTCATGTTGTGTTACTTCTGAGCAGCAGCAGTGGAGAGCTCTTCATCCCTTAATGAATTATTTCACGCACGGCCCAGCCAGGGCTCATCGGGCGCGCTGGCTGACAGCACATTGGCACGCGCAGCACTTCCACCCGCTCCCCAATGGCACGGACAACAATTAACTTCCCTGGTGGGAGAGATTGCATGCTCTAAATGAAGTGCTACGGATCACAGGCGACCAGCAGCTCATGGCAGGGGTAACAAGGGCCTTCCACTTCCAACCCGAAGAGTCAGGCCAACACAACTCATCGGCGTTCCCGTGTTTCGCGCCCTCCAGCAGCCTCGTGATGCCGTTTTCTTCCCGCGTGGCCAACACAGCAGGCACAGCCGCTTCAAACGCTCAGCCCTCCAAACCTCCGGACCTCATCTGCTCTCTCTGCTCTCATCTGCTCTCTCTCCCCACACTCCTTGTTTCCAGTCCTTTCCCATCCCTGGAGCACCTGGCGGGCCGTTTAGATGGTGTTACTGCCCAGCACGCAGAGCAGCACCGCCGAGATCCCAGCCGAGAGACTAACGGGATTTTCCTGTCCATCCTGCAGCTGTGTTGGGAACAGAAGTCTTCCATCTCAGCCACCAGCCTAGCAGCTTTCATTAGGAGGAAAATATAATGCTATCACCTATTAACTAATTGCTGGTGGTGACGCTTTAGCTGGGAACGCTCAGTGCAAGGGGTGGAGGAGAATTCCCCCAAGGTGCTCCACGTTCTTTCAGCTGCGGATCGGGTGCAAGCGTGAAACATTAGCCAGGTTAATTAGCCTATTAGTCTTTAAAAATGAGTCACATCGAGTATACCCTGCTGATTAGACATCAAATGGGGTTGTAAAACCCGTACAAACATTATACCGATCGCAGACCCGCGTTAGGGAAGTCTAATCATTAACGCCAGCGCAAAGCAGCGGGGCAGGCGAAATTCCCCGGGGGCTCCTCGGGGTGCGCGAGGCAGCACGTAGAGGATGCTACCCAAGAGCTGGGAAAAGAGGCAAAAAGGAGCGTTCTGGTGTGTCTGGGGTCAGATCAGGGCCTCCAGGAGCTGCATCTCCTGGAGCTGAGCGTGTGGCTCTGCCGGGGCAGAGGAGCAGGCAGGGGGCTTCGAGCCCTTACAGCAGGAGGGAGGGAGGCTCACGCCTGCTCTGGTTCAACCTCGTGCCTTTGGCTCTGCCCTCCTGTGCCCAAAGTCTGCCTGCAGCGGCCAGCCAGGAGGCTCTCTGCCCGGACAGACACGGAGAGAATGAAAATGAGGGATTGTGCTGGAGCCTCGCCACGAACCCTCCTCATTCCCCACAGCACAGAGCCAGAGCTCTGCAAGGGCTGAGAGCTCCTGCCACCACACCGGCAGGATGGCGATGCAGGTCACCAGAAAAGCCTGAAAATTGCAGGGGGACCAGGAGAGCACCACCTCCTTCCGACAGCTTCAATGTGCTTATATCTTCGTTCTTCGCAGACCTGTGCTGGAAGCTGGTTGCTTCGGCATCTGCTGCGGTACGAGCCAAGGGCTGGGAGCAGGAGGGGATCGGACACAGTACAGATCCCTGGGGGACGGGGAGTTGGATCCCAATCCCTTCTGTAGTGGTCCTAATCCCCTCTGTAGCAGTCCTGATCCCTTCTGCAGCGGTCCTGATCCCTTCTGTAGCGGTCCCGATCCCTTCTGTAGTGGTCCTACCCCCTTCTGTAGCAGTCCTGTTCCCTTCTGTAGCAGTCCCGATCCCTTCTGTAGTGGTCCTGATCCCTTCAGTAATGTTCCTGATCCCTTCTGTAGCAGTCCCGATCCCTTCTGTAGTGGTCCTGACCCCTTCTGTAGTGGTCCTGATCCCTTCTGTAGTGGTCCTGACCCCTTCTGTAGCGGTCCTAACCCCTTCTGTAGCGGTGCTGATCTCTTCTGTAGTGGTCCTAACCCCTTCTGTAGCGGTCCTAACCCCTTCTGTAGTGATCCTGACCCCTTCTGTAGCAGTCCTGATCCCTTCTGTAGTGGTCCTGACCCCTTCTGTAGCAGTTTCAGGAGCTGCCCCATTGCAGGCAGCAGGCAGCATTCCCTGTAAAGCACCAAAGATCCCGGTAGGCCTGTCCTGAGAGCATCCCCAGTGAGCTCTCCCCGCTCCCAGACTCGGGGGGTGAAGGTAGCACTGAAGCTTCTCAGCACCCTGAGGCCACGGTGAAGTATTTGCTGGAAAAAAACGAGGCTGAAGCCTGCTTGCAAAGTGCAGGGCAGCCTCACCTTGCCCGCTCAGTCTCCAAGTCAAGCTTTAGCTGGCCTGCCCCCAGCACTGCCGTCTGTCCTTTAAGGAAAAAGACCAATTTCCACCAGATTTGTTTTCAGGGCCTTGTTGTGCTGTCTTTTTTTACATCAGCTCTAAATATTAAATGTTTCATGAATGGGGCACTCAACGAAGTTGGTCTGGTTTTTGGGGGGCTTTAACTCTTGCTGGGTTTTAAGAAGTCTCCATAGGCTGCTCTGGTAGTTAACTTGCAGCAAAATGTGCTCAAAGAAAACAAACAACTCGAGCACCTCTGAAGGAGAAAGCACAACTCTGCTGTGACATGTTGAAAGGAACACGCAGGGGGAACAGAGCCGTGCGTTTCTGCGCAGTGAGACAAATGTTAGTCCAGACAAAGCGAGTTTCCAACTCAATTTTCTTAATTTTTAACTTTGGAAAAAAAAGCAGTGACCCTCTTCCCGTGCTTCCCCTCCAGCAGCACCGACTACAAGGGGGAGCTGGGGGTCCTGGGGCTGCTGCCTGCACCTCCTGTGATATTGGTGGGACGCGGCACCCACCTGAGCTGTAGCTGTCGGTCGACGACTGCGAGATGGAGCGGGACAGCGAGCGGCGGCCGATCTTCGTCGGGCGCTTGTTGAATTCCTGCTTTTGGTCGGCAAACTGGATCTGTGAAAAGAAAGGGCCAGGTAAATCAGAGGGGAAAAGCCAAGGGACCGAGACAGGAAGATGATGCAGAGCACCCGGAGCCTCGAGCAGCCGCTGGCACCTTCTCGGCTACAGCCGACCCCTGACTGCGGGTATCTGGGGACAGAGGGCACGCTGCCTCGGCTGTGTTTAACCTCAGCGACACCTGAATCACCTCCTTTAGCCTTTCCACATCCACATCGGAAGGTTTCCATCCCCGTTATGCACAGACCGAGTACCAAAATGCTCACTGGGGCCATCCAGCACCTGCAGAACTGGCACCGACCCTACTCACCACCTCTCTTGTAGTGACCGATACGGGTTTGCTGTGCAAAATACAGGGGAGAAAAACAAAAACACCCCGAGGAATGAATCCCCCAGCTGCACTCTGCAGCAAGAAGCATTTAGGAGTGGATATCTGGAGAATTACACTTTTGTAAGCCAACCATGCTCCCCGCAGGCTGTGCGAAATCGCAGCGGAATTGGAAACGTGACTTCCACCTGCAAAACTCCTTGGCCTTTGCTCGGGGCAAAAAATGAGCCAGTCTGGTGTGATGGGATTAAATATTTACATCTCCAAAATGCTGAAAGCTATTAATCGGGTCCTTTCACCAACCCCCGGGGTATTTCAAGAAGTTGGTTTTGGTTAAAGAATCCATCAGGCCTTAAGGAATGCAATCCCCTTCTGGGAACCCAAAGTCAAGCCCCGAGGTTCAAGCAGTGGCACTCTGCCCATGCAATGGGCTGTTACAGCCCCGGTGACTCGCTTTTTGGGCCAGGAAATGAGGAAAAAGGGTGCTGGGGGTCTCTGATGGCTACGTCAGCCCCGGGAATCCAGGTCCAGCCAAAATCCACGTCCAAACTCATGCCGCAACCAAGGGCAGCACTGAGGATTAGTGCCGCTGATCCCGGCGGGACAGGGCACACACATGCTGGTTTTCATCTTCCTTTTCTATCAAGTTGTTGGCCTGAAATAACTTGTTTTTTCTTTCCTTTAAAACAAATCCCTTGACAGCCGAACCACCTCATCAAAGCATCGAATCATCGGCGTGGAACGGTGCTCCCGGCAAAGTGGGATACACTTCAAACCTAACGGGGTGAAAAATTCGTATCATAGACCTCGGGAGTTCTGTTAATATTTTCCTTTCCCACATCATCTGTTCAAGGACATTCGATGCAACTGTTTCGAGCAACGCAGTAAGGCCGATAATTGCATTCAGGCCTCCCGAAGCACTTGCATGTGCACGGCCAGCAGGCAAAACCCCAAATCAGCCATGCACCGAGCTGGGCACAACCTCGGGCCTTGCATTACCCCTGCAAGAGTCCAAAGCCTGAAACAAGGCTCTGCTGCTGGCTCCTGGGGGCATCTCCAGGGCCTGCTGCTCGCTGTCCTAGCACCTCACCAATGTCTTTTAACGTTTGTGTGCTGGGATTCGAGCCAGGACAGCCGTCGCGCCCAGCACTGGGCGGGCACATGTGAGCACCACCAAGTGCTGGCAGCAATGTGCCCGTAAGACGGTTTCCACATCATGGCTTCTTTTTTGGGCTGCAATTTCAGGCACGCACTCCGTCCAGCCAGAAGGACGGCAGGGAACGATGAACCCCAAACCTTGTTTAAATCTCTTCCGAAGGGCACGGTGCAACCAGCGCCGCGCCGTGCTGCCGCGCGCCCTTCCCGAGCATCGGGGACCGGGACTCGCAGAGCGGCTCGGTTTCGGGTGGGACCTTCCCAGCCTCTAAAGACCTGCCCCCGATGGTAACAGCAGCCACACACAGGTTAACGCTCAGAGGAGAGATTACGGAGCCTTGGAAAGCTGCAGCTCGGGTTCAGGCGGCCGACCCACTCAGCGCTCACACAAACACGGCAGCTTTCCACCCACCGCTGATTCAAGCCGAGACACCCGGCGTCCCAAGCCAGGAGGGAGAACGGCTTCTGCGGGTGCCCCACGTCCAGGTGCGGGACGTCTCGCTTCCACCTGGGCTTCCCTGGCCCCAAGTAGCATCCCTGGCACGCCACGCGCAGCTCTGCACTCCTCCTGCCCCTGGAGCAAGCAGGGCAGTTCCCCGGAGCCGAGGCTCTCCTCCAGCCAGGAAGGTGCACGGCCAGCTCCAGAAAGAGGTGATTTGGGGGAACAGCAAGGGGAGAAAGAAACGAAGCGGGGGTACGGAGAGAGAAAGAAGTGGACTTTTTAACCGAGAGACCGCCTTACGGTACCTAGAGCCTGCCCTCACCTGGGCTTTAATCCCCGGGTCCCCATTGACATTGTACTTCTTCTTGTTCAGCATGGCGCGGCCACTGCCTGCTCCGCTTTCAGCTCCGGGGGGAGGCAGAGGGAGGGAGGGAGGTGGCTTTCGGGCGTCCCTTGGGGAACCCCGAGACCTCTGGGGGCACTGATTCCCCTTGGGGAACCCCAAGACCTATGGGGCTCTGCTCCCCGCGTCCCGCCGCGCGAGCCCTGCTGCTGCCCTACGCACGGCGAGCACTTTTATCGCGGTCTGCCTGGTGCGTGCATAACAATAGCCCGTTTATGTAACCGGGCCATTGCCACTTGCTATAATTAACTTGCTAATTAGGCTCCTTTTAACTCGGGTTCTCCCCCCACCTCTCTTTTCCCCGATGTCAGACGATTACGGTAGCAGAACCTCATTAGAACAAAATTAACTAATGGGTAACTAAACCAACGATGGCAAAGGGGGGTGGAATTACGGCAGCAGCCTGCCCAACGTCGCCCTTGAGGGGTCGAGCAATGGCTTTGCTTCGTGGTTGGAGCCGCTGCCCAAATGTTTTGCCCCTGACAATGCTCCCAAAACGATTTCTATGAAGAACCTCAAGGGCTGCGCCAAAGACGGGGCATCACCCATCGACCTCAGCGCTGGGCCCAACCGTATGCCTGTAACATTTTCTACTCTTTTTGAATGTTAAATGAAACCTTGAAATACTTTAACATCTACAACAGCCCTCGCAGTTTGTGCAACGTGTGGGGTTTTGCACTGCAAGAGTAGTATCCTTGTAAATTCTCTTCGCTTCTTAATTTTGCGAGCGCAGCGTTTTTGCAGCGCTGGTGTCTTAAATTTATTCTTATCCATGGATTTTTTTTTTTTAAAGGAACAAGGGCAGAAAGCAGCAGGGGCTACTAGCCTTGTAACTCACGTGGGCTCTACAGCATTGCTGACAGCCCGCAAATCCACCTGCCACAACCTTGGGAAACAAAGAGCAAGTGACGGAGCTCATTAAAATCCACATGGATACGAAACAAGACATCGAGTTTGTCATCTTCAAGAGTTGCTGCTGCTTGCTTATGCCTGTGACAAAGTACCCGGCCAGTCCTTTTCCAATGGAAAAGCTCATCTACCCATGCCTGCACATGACAGAAGGAATTTACTCGTTTTTCTAGAAACAGGTGAGGGTGGAGATTGCAAGGCAATAATTCTGCACCTCCGAGCAGACCAGCGGGGTCCAGTGCACCGGTTGTGCCGGACCTCCTCTGGCCAAAGGAGCAGCCACGGTGTTCCAGCTCTCGACCTGCTGCGCTGGTACCTTCATCCCTGCGTTTGCTTCCCCAGGAAACTGGAGACGGGCACGCAGACTGTGGCGCTGGCACCCGAAAGGCATCTGGAAATGAGCTGTGACCCTCAGCTTTCGAGTTTTGGGCACCTTCTGTTCTCCTAACCCACCTCCTCGCCGTGCTCAGGTTTCTTGATCATGTCAATCCAAGGGACTGCCCAAACCTGTGCAGTGCATTGCTTCACGCACCTGAAATGTTATTTCCGTACTGTTTCAAGGTGCTTGGGCAACAACGGGGTAGCTGGTGCTTTATGGCACCAACAGGCAGTCCGAGATGGAGAACACCTCCCGCCCCGGCAGGAGACACACAGTGCGCTCGCTCTTCTCGCTTCGTACCCCTGGCTGCTCCACCGGGTGCTGATTTCCCTTCTTTTGACCCCGTGTCCCTGCAGGGATGAGAAGCTCGTGCTACAACCACCCCCAGATGCTTTTGTGGGCTCCCCTGACTGCTGTGGGTACGCATTTGTTCGGTGTTGATGTTAAATCCCAGAAGGATAATGCGGTTTTTAATACCTGGCTAACAGCAAGAGGTGTGCTGTAGTAAGCACAGGACCTTGGTGAGAGCGCTGAGACGAGAGCGTAACAGACTGCTTGAGATAACGACCTTAATGAGGATGAGCATTTGGCAGCTTAGGCTAATCGTTATTTAAGATGCAGTTGTTCACTTCCACGTTGTCTTGAGAAACCACATAAAACACAAATCAGTCGAGACTGAAAATCTGCTACAGGACTTAATTGCGTGCTCCCTGTGCTCGATAGTGCAGCAGCTTCAATCCAGGTACAAAAGCATCCATCCACACCGGCACCAAACCCAACAGCATCAAGATTCCTGAGTCCTAAAGGAGAAAACCACAGAAAGTCACAGGGGGGGCAGATCTGTGGCGAGGGCTCGGTGCTTGGTTCCAAAGCGGGCTCCGCATTTCCCAGGGTGTGGAGGGCACCAAAACCCCCAGCTGAAGCAATGAACCAAGCACGATGCATAGTTCTTCACTGCCAGCCTTGCACAAAATCCATCTCCTTGTTGTCGGCAGCCGCGTGCCGTGGGGGCATGCCGAAGGTATCGCAGACCGCGATGACCGAGCACGTGCGAGCAGTAAGCGGTGATCCTCCAGGAGGCTGTGAAATGCAGCAGGCTCAGGACAGCTCCACGGGGGGTACAGGGGAACTCTGAGTCCAAATCAAATCCCCATGCAATTGTAGATAAAGGTGCTGAGAATACACCGCGAACACAAACCTTTTATTACGGTGACCTCAGTATTTTTAGAAGAGCCAAGAGGCACGGTTCAAAACCAGCAAGATGCGAGCAGAAACCCCGGGCACTACAACAAACACTGAGACCAAATGCCACGCTTCTGGAGCACCACGGCCCAAAACACCCCGCGCAGACCCTCGGGGGACACTCGAGGCTGCAGACCCGCAGCCTTTGCCTCCCAAGCACTGCCTGCTTTTTGGAGCGATGCCACTACACGTCTAGCAGCTTTGGGAATTCTTTCCATCAGAAAGAGGAAAAAAAAAAAGCCTGTTTCTGCATTTGCTAGCATCTGTTCCACCCCCCTTAGCCACCAAGGTGAAGCTGAGCAGCGCGCACGGCCCCAAGGTATCGGAGGAGCTCCATCAGCAGCAGAACCAAATCAGGTTCACCAATCTTTACCAAATCAGGTAAAAAAAAAAAAAAAAGCTAAGTAGCCCAAAAGATGGTAGTAGCCATGCTGGTCTTGCGCCCGATGAAATCCGGTGTCCCCAGGAACATGCTGCAAAGCTTCTCCCACTCCTCCTGCCCGCTGGCCCCAAACTGCTCTAATAATTATCTCTCAATATAACACACCCAGGGGACGGGGTGGTGCATGGGGACTGTCCCCTGTCCCTTGGCTGCTCCAATTAGGCAGCTCACGGCGGAGAACGGCCCCGAGCCAGCAGGGGAGGGTGTCTCAGATACCCCAATAATCCCCAGCTTTAACGATTCTCCTGCTGGCTGCACACCACCAGAGCTGTCCAAGCTGCACCCAGCTCCTCCCGGGAAAGGCACACTCCATCCTGGAGCTCAGCGATGAAGATAAGGAGCTCCTTAACTCACCATCCATGCTGGCACCTGGAAAGCAGAGGCGCGGGTGCTGCCGTCCCACTTCTTCTCCATCAGCTTGAGTTCTCCCAGCCGCTCGCGGGGGCTTTGGCAGCCGAACCTTCTCCCAGCAGAGCCCTTCCCTTCCGCCCAGCCCCGCCAGCAAGCCTGAAGCTTGCTCGGGGCCTCATTTCTGCTCCAAGATTGCCCAGACCCAGCTCATTTCTGCAGCCGCGATCCCGCGATGAGTTTGAGCTCAGAGCCTGCCTGCGGCCCCGGCCCCACAACACCAGATAGTGGGATCGACAGAAAATCAATCCATGCTGGGGAGGCACGGCTCTGTTCAGGCTACAGGTCTGGGACGAGCAGGAGGGATGCACCACGGCACGGCTGCCAGCAGAACACCCTGCCGACACCTCTAACACCGGGTGGCTCCCGGCATCAAACATATATACGGTCACAAACGGGCCGTGCGATCCCCCGGCTGCACGCAGTCAGATAAATATTTCTGAGCGACTCGCGTTCAGCCCAGTCCCAGGAAAAGCAGGGACGGAGCCTCTGGCTCGGCTGCAGCTCCCTCTGCTGAGCGCCTCGGCCCTTGCTCGGCAGAAGGTGCAGAGCTCAAGCTCCCGCTTCAAGGAGCTGGAAGCCCTCTGCTTCATGCAAGTAAGGGTTCAGCAGCTGGGAATGAAGGAAGCCTTTCCGACCCATTTCCTGAGCCTGTTTCAGGATGCTACCAGCACGTTTCCACCAACAGAGCAACCAGGGCGAAGTGAAGCTGGGGCTGGCTGGAGATGGCCAGGACCCTGGTGGAAAGCCCCCTTCCCCGCCTGGAAGGTCTGGCAGCTCATCCAACCACACCAGCACCTCCTGTTTTACCAAAATCCAGTGCAAACATGCTTTATAAACTCCACTTTCCATGCAAAGCTCGTTATTTGGGGCAGCTTTTTGCAGAAACCTCCCTTCACCGACCCCTTCCTTCTGCAAGGAATTTGGTCGCTGGCGGCCTCTCCACGGGTCCGTGCGTCCCACCGGGCTGCTGGCAAACCTGGTTGGGCAGAGCAGCCCCTGGGGTCACCCCTCGAGCAGAATCGGGAACACCTCCAAGTGCTGGGAAGTTTGGAGTTTGCTGCTTCTGGCTGAGGAAGGGTCGCAGAGGGGTCCAGGAGGGAAGGAGGGGTGCAACACCAGCAGCAAGTAAGAGGAGAACCAACACCCGCACGGCCGCGCGCAGCCCAAGCCGGGTGGATGTGCTTTGTCTGAATCACCTCCGTTAACAGAAACTGGGTAAAGTTTGTTAGTTTTTGGCAATATTTGCACGCTGCTGGCAAGCTCACCCTTTCCGACTGAATGAAGCTTCTGTTCAGCACTGCCTCCAAGCCTCGGGCCACTCAATTCTCCCCTCCAAGCAACACTAAGATTAACTTTAGCCAGAAAAAAGCTCTTTATCCAGGCATGCCCACGAGCAGTAACGCAGCCAGGCTGGGTCACCCCCGCCTCCTGCAGCAGGACAGACGGACGTCCAGCCGTCCCATGCCGGGTGGATGTCTCAGAGGGTCCCACCAGAGCCGCGCACCAGATGTGCCAGTCGTCATTTGAAAGGCAGAGCTCGTTCTCTGCGCACAGAGTTTGGCTCAGAAAGGACAAACGGCACAAAAGCTTGCCAAAAAATACTCCACCTGCAAAGCAGGCTGCAAAAATATACACGGCCTGGCTGCTGCAGACCCACGGGAGCTGAAGCTGAGCCCTCCTGAGCCATGATTTCCCAAAATCCCAGGCAGACAACTCTGCAGCAGCCAAGTCTTACTCTGCGACACCGTCGGCACAGGCATGGGACCGATCCTGCAAAGCATGGTGACGTGCCGGGTTGTTTCTCAGGAGCATCTTTCAGCCTTCAAAACACTTTAAATAAGGCACACCAACACTTGGCTGTCCCTTTTGACAAAATCAGAAGAATGCAGTTGGTAAAGGAATTTTTGAAGACCCCTGCCCCAGCCCCGGCTGCCCCCAGCCCCATCCAGCCCGGCCTCGGGCCCCCAGGGATGGGGCCCCCCCAGCTCCTTGGGGCAGCCTCCACCAAGCCCCGGAGAGCTTAACGCCAGCCCACGGGCTGCACAAACCCCACGCAGACACGAGGGGGAGCAAGAGCCTGAGGAAAAAAGACAACATTTGGGTCTTCACCGCTGAATAAAGTGATGAATTTTATGATAAAATGTTCACGCCGAGCAAACATTTAGTGTTCTTCACTCCTGGTGACCAGGAGACGTCTTCCTAAGAGGCAAGGAAACAGCAAATCCTCCCACTTCAACATCAACAAGTCAACGTCAGCACAAACGCGTGGTCTTCATGGGAGCTCCATCATCTTCTGCAGAACTTTTCAGTTCTCCCCACTCTCATTTTACCGTGACCGTCACCACGGGGAGGCACCGGGCCTAGCACAGCCACCCCTTCACTGCTCTCCCAATCGTCCTTGCAGCGAGCCAGGGGCGCTCCCAGCCCAAAACCATGACAGGCAGGAAGAATCACAGAATTGTAGGGGTTGGAAGGGACCTCCAGAGATCATCGGGTCCAAGCCCCCTGCCAAAGCAGGTTCCCTAGAGCAGGTTGCCCAGGTAGGCGTCCAGACGGGCCTTAAATATCTCCAGAGAAGGAGACCCCACAACCTCCCTGGGCAGCCTGTCCCAGTGCTCCGTCACCCTCACCGTGAAGAAGTTCTCTCGCGTGTTGGTGCGGAACTTCCTGGGCTCCATTTTGTGGCCATTGCCTCTTGTCCTGTCCCCACGACAGAAGATGAAGACACCCAGCTTGGTGACCGCAGGCAGGTCACTGACGGAAGCAGAAAGAGTCCCAGAGAGATGGGATATGGAAAACAGGGGGAAAAGTGAGAAAACCTGGATTTGGGGGGCTGTTTCCTTTAGGCTCTTCTGTGACACCTGTACCTGGACTTGCAGAACCGCCTGGCTGAGGCTGGTGCTCAGCCCCACACCCAGGTGGGTTTGGGGACCCCTCAGGAGGAGACCCCCCAGCCTCTGGTCCTGGTGCAAGGGCTCCGGCCCCCACCCAGCCCAAAAGTGCAGCTGGGGGCCAGGGGGAGCCTCCTGGCTCCAGGCTGTGCCCGGGGCCTCCGCTCCTGCCCTGGGCAGCGCCGCGCAGAGCCTGGCCCCATTGTCCTTCCACCCTACGTCTGCTCATGCCATTGCTCGTGTTTGCTCCCCGTCCTGCCCAGCTGCTACAGCTACCTACTGGGAGGCCAGGCCCCAGTTCATTTCTCATTTCTTCCACCTTTGGTGGTGTTTCACCCCTTGCCTTCCAGACAGCCCAGTTCTTGAGTACTTGTAAGCCTGTTGACTATCTGAACCATCAACTTCACTTGGTTAAAGTGTTTGCAGAAACTAAAGGCTGGAGTTTTACAGCAAGAATAACCTTCGAAGGCACGTGCAGCTCCTGGTGTCATGGTGGGAATGGAATGGTTGAGTTGGAAGGGACCCAAAAGATCATGAAGTCCAACAGCCCGGGCACTTCGGGGCTAGCCAAAAGCTAAATCATATTAATGAGGGCATTACCCAAATCCTCTCCAACACTGCCAGCCATGGGGCATCAATCACCTCGCTAGGAAGCCTGTGCCAGTCCCTGACCATCCTCACGGTAAAGACATTTTCCTGATGTCCCATATGAATACTATCGTTATAACAGTGCAGATAACTGTATAAACTTAAACGTAACAGCTTAGGTATCACGTTTCTATCTAAAAAAGCTGTTAGCTTGCACGAGGGGTTCAAGCGACACTATTTAACAGCCCAAAAGTTTGTCGTTAAACCTGTTCACGTCGCTCCCTTCCCACAAAGCACGGCCAGTAATGCTTTGAATACAGACCTGATACAATCAGGCTGCTTACAAGATCCTGCTGCTGGATTTTATCCTCAGAGGAAATCTCTTATAAAAATCAGTTTTCCCACGAGGCTTCAAGCACCCCGGGACACGAAGGCTTCTGCTGGAAGCCCCGACCTGGTTCCAGCAGGCTGCGGGTGCAGCAGGAGGCAGCCACAGGAATTCCTGCCATTCTTGACTTACAGGATCACCCCTGATAGAAATAGCTCCCAAAGATCACCTCTCGGGCACTGCGAGTAGCAGAGGAGCTGGCGGAACTGAAACGTCTTCTAAGCACTCCCTGAACAGTGAAATACCGGCGTTGGGCAAACCAGTAGGATCCTCCAGCAGGAAGAGGCGTCCTCTTAACACCCTTGCCTGCACTGGCCTTGTGCTTTCTCCGCATCTTGAAGCTCTCAAGGATTTCAAACTTCTCGGCATTTAACACAATCTCGGCACTCTGAGCATCAGAGAGCGGCCATCACCCATCGCCACGCAAAACCGCACATCTGAGGAGAGAAGGTGATCTGGTACATGCAGAGAGCCGTGCCCTGCTCCCACTGCATCGTGCGGAGGCTTCTCGGCTGAACAAAAAGAGAGGGAGAAGGCTGTGTGAACGTGGGATGGATCCTGCCCCCAGGAATTACAAGGAAGGAGTCCACTGGAATTTGAATTAGGAAGGGCTGAACCTGGGGAGCGCGGCTCTTCCATGGGTTCCGCGATGGAGCGCCAGCTTCTGAACTTTAAATTTCTTTAAAATCGAAGCAAAGGTCCAAGAAAGCTTCTGAGATCCAATGCGTGCAGGTGCAGAAGCTGTCCTGTGCTTTCGGGTCCCGTTTTTTGGCCACGTCTCCCATCTGGACAAGATGAACCGAGCTGGGCCAGGTGCAGCCCGCGGATGAGAGAAGGAAAGAGCAATGCTCGGCTTTGAGTGCGCAACAGCCGAGGCAACGGCTGAACATTACGAGTCATATTTCTACCGGAGGACTCCTGGTGTTGCTTACAGCACAAAACCATGATGGGAGACTCCCAGGAGAGCAGCGGTCTTGAGAGAAGACAAAACCATTACCGTGTTCCCGAGCTGGCAGCAATTCTAGGGCCAGCTGCCGCTGAGCCTCCTGCAGCCGGTGGCTCCACACGAGGCTCCTTGCTTGCCTTCAGCTTCCAGCCACGGCACTGCTCCCAGCCGGCTCTGTCTGTACAAGAAGGACCAAAACGTGCCATTTCCCAGGTGAGAAAGGCTGAAAAGCCGAGCAGAGGTCTGGCTCCCGGAAAAGATTAACTTTTATTCCATTTATTCCATTTATTTTTCCTCCAAAGAGGAACAGACGTGTTCGGAGGATTGTCGGCAGGCATGAGACGTGGGGACCGCCTGGTACTGCAAAAAATCTGGAAATTGCTATAGGAGAAGATGACGTTGTTAGCATGGAAGATACCAGGGAGCAAGAAGCTGCAGAAGCTCGATGGAAGCAAAATTCACAGCTCTCCTGGAGAGAGATGTGTCTGCAGAAAAAATCCTAAAAACGCAGAGCCTGCCTTTGCCGTGGGGCTGCCCAAGAGAGAGTGGCTGGGGCCATTTGGAGCCCCAGAATATCTGGTCAGGTGTTCTGACATCCCAACTGCAGATTCCACATCAACGCTGGCCAAAAGGCTCAGAAAGACACATTTTTGTTCGAAGCACATTTGGGGAAGAGGCGAGAGGAGGGCACGAAAGGCAGCGCCACCTCCCCACGGCCTCGCTGCCATTTGGTGCCAGAGCAGGTCACAGCCAACGCGTGATCAGACAAAAGAGAATTGCCAGGTGGAAAATAAAGTAATAATCCTACTAAATCCACTCACTTGCAAGTCTAAACCAGCGTTCTGCGCGCACCACCCCAGGCAGAGTGACCAGTTCTTCGAGATCATGCCAAAAACTCTGCTCTCATTCAGTAGCTCAGTGCCCATCTCCTTTCCTTCTCCACCTCTCAGCTTTCAGAGTCTGATGGCCTCCTGTCTAATTGGAACTTGCTAGATTGCCAACCTGCCACAAAAACCTGCCAAAAGAGGGTTTTTTAAAGCCAAACAAAGGCTTGGTGGAGCCATGGCACGGCCGACTGATCCATCCTTTGCAACGAGCCGTGCATTTCTGGAGGTTCACCTGAAGTCCTTCCTCGTGGGACGCCCAAGCCAACGCGACCCGGTGCGAGCGGTCAATAGGAACGGGAAGCCAAGAACCAACAGCACCCCTGGGGGCACAGCGAGGGTCAGATGTGCTCAGAAATCCCTCGTGGAAAGAGGTGCAGGGACAACGCACAGGATCCTCTTGCTACGTAGGGCTTGTTAACACGTCCTCCAGCAGCAGAGTTTGATAGCTGGTGTCACAGAGGTCCGTCCGCCAGGTGATTGGAACTGGGGATGAGCAGATTGCAGCTCGCCCACGTCTCCTCGCCGCATCTCCTCACTGCTCCGGCTCTTTCACCTCTCTGCAGTCTGCGTTTCAGTCCGGCAGAGCCACAGCGTTGTGTCACTCGGACAAGAATCAGAGATGAGAACTTGGGAGAGAGACAGAGACTTTCTTCAGGCTGCAGGATGTGGCGGGGAAGGGAAGGGTGAAATAGAAAATAAATACAAAAGGACTCCGGGGCCCTCTAACCAAATCGCTGCCTTACCTGGCTGCCCCATCGCTAACAAGAAGAGGGTGAACCAGTGATTACGTTCAGAAATGTGAGCTCTACATCTTGGGGGGGAAAAAAAGAGCACAGATAACAAGCTCGGGTAGAGCATCGCAAAATCTGAACCTCTGCTGTCCTGCGGAAAGACCCCAACCCAATAAGAAAACATGATCCAACACAGGACCCAGAACTTGGGCACTGGAGACATGGAAGCTCCCCTGGTCGCATGCTTCCAGCTCTCGGGTTCACAAGCACTATTTATTCCTGCCTCTGTGTGGCTCTGGTGGCTCGACACCGAAGCCCATCTCAGCAGCACGTGGGTAATGCATACAGAAGCGTTCCCGGTGGCAGTGAGATGAGGGCAAGGTCCCAGAGCGATCCCACCTCCCCTGAGACCCGCAGTGGCCTCAGGGGGGCCATGAACACCCCAGACCAGTGCTGGAAATGACGCTCGCTGCACCACGTGCGCTGCTTGGATGTCAGCGGAGCGGGGAAAAATGAAGTTAATGAGCACAGATTTAATCAACGGACCTTGGTGTAATCGGGAGTGGAGCTGCTTTGAGGGGTCGTGACAGGCCACCTCCCCCCGGCTCTCCATTTTCCCATGGGAATAAAGTTACAGCTCCTCAAATGGAAAAAAAAATACTGCTGTTTCAGTACTAGACGCACTTGTGTGGCAAACGAGCAGGTATGTGGTGGCAGAGACGCAGGCTGAAAGCACCCAGCTCTCCCGACGAAGGGCCCTGCTCTGCCCAGACACAACGGCTGGGTGCCAGGGTCCAAGCGCGTGCACCAGCCTTGGAGGATCTCAGAATAGTTTAATTCAGTTGGAAGGGACCTACAAAGATCATCGAGTCCAACTGCCCAACCACTTCAGGGCAAAACAAAAGTTAAATCACATTAACAAGGATTATTAACCCAAACGCCTCTCCAACACCAACAGCCACAGGGCACCAAATGCCTCTCCAGGAAGCCTGTGCGTGTCTGACCACGCTCACGGTGAAGACATTTATCCCAATATCAGGTCTGGGCCTGGCAAGGACCCCACTTGGACTCACGGATTGAGGTGACGCTTGCCAACGTCTGCCACCCAGCCCCGACTTGTGTCACGCCCACGCCACAGCTCTCTGCATGCCCATGGGTTAAGTTTTGCCATGAAGATGAGCAGAAGCCGCCACCAGCACCGTCGGCCAAGACAAGTCACTCTCCATTCCCTCCTCCTTTGCATCCTTTCCTCAAGGACTTACCGTGAGCCTCCCGTCGCAGCACTCACCTGCAGCTCTCACCACTTTCCGGCCCACCGTGCCCCTCGTTAGAGCCCCTGATTAACAAAATTCACTTCCCTCCCTCCCTATCTATGGCCATGGCCTGTGAGTGCTGTACAGAACAAAAACTTGGAGAGACCTGGCTCACCCCGCAGCTCTGGGCGTGCAGAATGAGAACAGCGTGATGACAGGAGCCCTGTGCAAGCTACCCACAATTTTTAAGCCACTTTATGCTTGTTTTTGTCTTCCAAAGAGTGAAACACTAAAGTATGGATTGGAGTTGTCAGCCTGCTATACCCGCAGCTCACAGAAACTTCTGGCTATCAGCCGTCCACCCGCATCCTTATCTCACAGGAGCTGCGGCACAGCTCCGGGACCCAAGCTCCCCATGCACACAGAGAGCCGCGGCGGCTCACGGCGCGCACCAACTCACTGAGCAGCACCCACTTAGCTTTGGATCCATCCTCAGCGGCACATCCGTGAGTCCAGGCCCACATGGGGACATCACAGACAGACCGAGGTCGCTGTGTTTTGCACCAGGAGCATCTTTTTGGCAGTTAGGACAAAGCGCTCCAGGGCAGGAGCTGCTGCAACGTGTCCTTTACCTGCCACGGCCCAACCTCGTTGTGCTACCTCCATCTTGTCACCAGGCTGCCAGCCTGAGGTCACCCGTGGGGGGGCTGGAAAGAAAAAAGCAGAATATGGGTGTGAAGCACAACCTTGCTTTATTAGCACTGATTTATCGAAAAAAAAAAAATCAAACCAACCCCACGTGGGACCGAATAAACGTGTCCAGAGAGGGAGGGAGGCAGTTGCTGTGAAAGAGACAGCCCAGCTCGCTTCTCGGCAGTGTCTCCAGGTTAACCAGGCCTCAGTGAAATCAAGTTTGACAGAGCTATTAACATCCGCTAATTTACGCATTTTAATCATTTAGCATCCAGCGCAACGAGAGCGACGTGCGTTGGCTGCGATCGCTCCCAGAGGAACAATAGCTGCGAGCCAACGCGTTCGTTAAACGCGCCTCGGTGCTTCCGTGCACGGAGAGCCCCGGCCAGCTCCCAGCCTGGTGCTCAGTGCTTATTTTCCAGGGCTCACCCTGGACCACCATGCTGATCAAGGTCAAATAATACAGACAAGGTCTAATACGCTTTGTCCCAGCCGTATCAGCCACGGTGTGACAGCATCAGGAGAACCTGCCCAAAACACGGTTTCACTGACCATATGGCACAGGACTGCCCGCGAGCGAAGGATGGTGGTAAACAGCTTTGCTCTCCTCTGTTCAAATTAGCTGCGTTGCTGCGGAAAGCAAGCACAGAGTGGCACGTTTCCATTGCATTAGCAGTGATCTCTGCCCCCTCCAGCTCCCTCTCTCAGTGCACCCGAACGCGGTGCTCGCAGGCGGCAGCACTGGCACGGCAGTGATTCAACCCCTGCAATCTCCTGCCACGGGGCTGGGGGAAACCCACACCCGATGAACCAAAACCTGACCTGTGCCAAATTGAAGGTGGTCTTTAGACTCTGAATTGTTAGGGAACTGCAGCCACGAGCCCTCGGACGGCAGCCGGAGCGAGCCTACATGCGCCCAACGCATCCAGCCTCATCAGGGCACGGGGAACGGGGAGCGCAGGTGAATCCGTTAGGCATTCTTCATGTGTGTGCAAAGATCGACAACACTTAAATCGATGTGAGATACTTAAAATTAGACTGACGAGGGATTACTAACAGTTTCTCTCAGAGCAGAACGCTCTGACAGATTAAAAGGCGAATGCTTTGTTACCGCGTACGTGGGCTGCGCGTGCGCTCCCACGCCTGGGAACGGGACAGCGGGAGGTGGCAGCCGCTCGCTGCGCCTGCGACTCGCTGCGGGCAGACACCGAGCTGTGAGGGATGAAGGAAGCACCAAAACCAACAAGAAGCCCTCCTTCACCGGGATTTCAGGATGGATGAAGAGCCTTCTGTGTTTACTTTAGTGTTTTCACCCTTCCATAGGAAAATCCCATGGGATTGTTTGGGTCGGGTCCCTACACCCCCGACACAGGGGCTATAGGAAACCTGGGGAGGGACTTTTTACAAGGGCATGCAGTGATAGGACAGGGGGTAATGACTTTAAACTAAAAGAGGGGAGATTTAGATTGGATATAAGAAGAAATTCTTTATTATGAAGGTGGAGAGGCCCTGGCCCAGGCTGCCCAGAGGAGCTGTGGCTGCCCCATCCCTGGCAGTGCCCAAGGCCAGGTTGGATGGGGCTGGGGGCAGCCGGGGCTGGTGGGAGGTGTCCCTGCCCATTGGCAGGGGTTGGAACCAGATGGGTTTTGATTACCGTTCCGACCCAAATCACTCCGTGGTTCTGTGACTCACCCCCTTCCCCACACACACCTACCTAATTGCTGTCATTACAGCACGCCTCTAATTGGCGCCCCACCGGCGGAGCAGCCAGCACATCGCACCGGCACGTGTTGTCCCGACGTGTGGTTTCTTGCCTCTGGCTGGCCTTGCTGTCTGCAGGCAGAATGCCCCACGGACAAACCTCTCCAAGGCACCGGAGTCACTGGGGCAGAAGGGGAGCCATCACTGCTGCGGCAGGAGCAGGATTCCCCCTGGGAGCTCCAGGCAATCAGCTAAAAGCTCAGATGTCAGAATCGGAAAGGGTTGGCTCTCTGCTTTAAAAAAACCTGAGCCACTCTGCCAAAGTTAATCACCTCCCCGACTCTGTATTATTTTTTTGAAATGTGCTTTGGGTCCCAGAGGCACTTCACGAGCAGTTTAGGAAACACCCGCAGTGGTGTGAGGTCACGAGAGCACGCGCATGGCCTCGGCTGTGTCTGACCTGGGAGCTCGGCGCACACTCACGGCAGGGTGGCACCGCAGCAGCCACGGGGCAGCTCTCGTCCCTGCTGCCCTAATGCAGAAGTAAACCATGGTGCAGTCAAAGGGCTCGGCTGGGCAGGCTGTGAGAGGTCCCGAATGACCCCAGGATGCTCAGTGCTCAAACACCACGCGGGCTGTCCCGCACCGCACAAATGCTAGCACCATGCTGAGTAAGACAGAGGCAGTAATTGGTGTAAAGGGCTTAAAAGTGCCACTACAGCTCCCTCAACCTTTACTGCCTTGGCTTATGACAGCAGCTGAGCCTGTAGATGAGCGCTGCCCCATAGCTAACCTGCGCAGAGCTGTCCCTCCATCAATCCACAGCAGTTAGCTCTGGTGTTCCAGCAGCCTTCATCGACGGTGCTGGGCTTCCATCCTAAAACACGGACAAATTTACTGTGCAGTAACAGCCAGCACAAAACCGATCCTGCAGCGCTTGCTCGCACACATACAACAGTGAGCGCAGCAGTTCCTCGCCCTGCTGGGCACCAGAAACATCCTCCGAGACACCACATCACACGCTGCAAGCGCTTGATCCGTCCTTCATCTTTGCTTCACCTGCAGCTTCAATCAAAGTGGGCGCACGCCGATGTTTCCCTGTGGAGACCCGGGCTGGCTCGTCGTGCTTTCCACCTTTGTGCCTCCTGGGCAGCTGGGCTCGATCTTTGCCGGTCCCTTCCAGCTGGACTGTTCTACTCTTCGTTAGGAGGAGCAATCAGAGCACATCCCAGGAAAGGAGGAAAGAGCCCGTGACATGCTTCACATAACTTACAAACACTTTCTCCTTGCCTTAACGCAGTAAGAAAGGCTTACACTCTTAAAACTCATCTTAACACAACAAACTGGAACTGAGTAACGTGGGGACAAGGCTGGCAGGGGGTGCCAGGGACCCGAAACCACTCGATAAAATCCGCAGCGAGCAGTAAGCGCGGTCCTGAGGTGTGCCCAGGCGTGGATTAGCCAACGTCCACGACACAAAGGCTCCCAGCCCAGGCAGCACAGAGGCACTGAGCACGGGGTAAGCCAGCACCACACCGCCCCACGCGTGGGCTTGCACATGCTTTAAGTGGAAAAAATTAAGTAATTTGTCCATTGCTTCACATTTCACGGAAAAAAACAACACCCCTTAACTAAAAATGGAAGCAGCGTCACTTCCCAAGAGCGCCTTGTAACTTCTTCCTCACCAAATCAAACTGAAAACTAAAGAGAAAGTTTACAATTATACCACAAGAACAGAAGTTTTTGAGTCCGCAGTGGAAATTACGGCCTGTAACGGTGGGAGGGCACGAGGCAATACTCCTGGTTGGGATGCCCAGAGGAAAGCTTGTTTTAACAAGGAAAGGCAGCCAGCCCTTCTACAAAGGAGTTACAGGCTCCCTCGCAGTTTGGTTTGAAGATAGCAATTATTTTTTAAAATAAACTCTGGCAGTCACACCCCTGGACAGCGGGATTCAGCAGGAGGAGATCAGGAAAAACTCCAACCTGCTCGGGATGAGGCTGGCGGGTGGGAGGCAACGTTAAAGGGTTGGGGTCCTGGTGGGCACCGGGCTGCAGCCCTCGAGTGTGCTGGGCAAAGCAGGGCCCAGTCGTGTGTCCCTGGTGCACGTCTTCCTACCAAGCCCACGACGGATTTCCTCGCTTTCTTCTCCCCTGTGCCTGTTTTCCCAGGCAGGCTCCCACGGCTGCTCAGCATCGGTGGCTGCTGCTGAAAAAGGCAGGTACCGAGCGTTAGTTTTGCACAAAGCGATGACTCAAAAACATTTTCCTGGACACGCCACATCAGCAGCTTAACCACCAGAAAAACACGGTCCTTCACTGTGCAGGGCTGCATGTGAGGCCCTCCCAGTCCCGCGGGATGGATGCACCATCAACCCGCCCAATTTTTGGGCTGGCACACACACGCAGAGCCAAGCCTCCATCTGGAGGCACCGGCAGCACCGGCTCCGGGTTGCAGATGACCTCTTACAGCCACCTTCCATTTCCAAGTGTCGCTTCCTCACGACAGCTCAAGCTCTTTCTCAATGTGCTTCTCATCGCGGTGCCTTGCACGAGGGCTCGCGGCTCGGACGTGGCACGGGCAGCGGCGACGAGCTGGGATTGCAGGGACCAAAACTGCTTCCAGCTTTCCTGCCTGCCTAGAATTAAAAGCACATAGTAATTTAAGCGATAAATAACAACCAAAGCTTCGCTGGGTCTGAGTGCTTTCCAGAAGTACTTTGTGTCCTCTTCCAGAGCTTCCCCCAATCCGTCGGTTCCCTCAAAACCGGCATCCTTCTGTCTGCTTTCCTCTGGGAAGTTGTTCCCCTTATGTACCAACACATTTGTAATTATGAAAAAAGTCGCTGCAGGAACCGAGCAGATGCCACACTTATCAGCTCTCACACAAAAAACTACCGATAAGAGCCAAACGCACCCTTCCTTTACAGGGCTTTCGTTGCCACGCGTGCTTAATTTATGCATCATCACCTCGTTTTTTATTGAAAAGATGTCAAAACACACAGTTTTTGGCAGATCAGGAACTTTGTGCTGCAGAACAGGGCCTGCACCCTCCTCTGCACCTCTGCACCCTGCTGACCACAGCCGGTGCCACCCCCGCTTGCTGGTACCCAAAAGCTGGCAGCTGCTCCGCGCTACCGGCGAAATATATTTGGGTGCTCCCGCTGCGATTTGATCAAAATGAGCCAAAGTGATTTACGCAGCGGGTTAGTGCTGAAGGAGCTTGCTCGGACACGCCTGTAGGCTCCAAAGCAAACGTCCACGTCCCCGGACCTGAAGGCGCTGGGGAGGTCGCTCGAGGCACGGACGACGTTTGCAGGCTTCACGAGGAGCAGTGGAAGGGGAACGGCACAGGCGAGCGCAGCACATTAACATGCATGGCAGGAATCGCAGCATTACTCATACGCTGCTTGAGACGGGGCTATTAACGAGAATCTCTATCTTGGAAAAATCCGCACACAGCTGCTACTTTACCCGGCTAAAACTGCCTGGATTCTTGGTGCGTTTTTTTAAAGAGTGGGTATTTTATATAAGTGCACCACTCTGAAACGTGCACCACGTTACTGCTGTGAGACAGCAGTGCCACGGGATGGGAAGGATCAACGTAGAGGCTCCACTCGGCCAAACTCCAGGCGTCAGGAGGGAGGGAGGACAAGGAGGACGCACCCGCATGGCACCTCAGCTGGCACGAGCAGAGCTCCCTCGGGGCCTCGGGTCTCAAATGCAGACCAGGGAGCAAAGGGAAGGCTGTAGAGAACGTGTGTTCTGGCATTTCAGCACGGCAGAGGCTCCAGCAAGTGATCCATCCGCACGTTCACCAGCAAACCCTTCCAGTGGAGGAGGCTGGGGCGCCCTTCCCCATGCCGGGCACGGTGAGCCCCAGAAGGCGCCTGCTGTGCACACACCACGATGCCTTCTCGTGCCCTCGTTGGTCAGGAGCATCTCTGGGTTACGCTGCTTGCATTTATAACTGGCGGTGCCAGAACACTTTGGTACTGCTGCGAAGGGATAAGAAAACACTCAGCGCACCCTTTGTATCCTTCTCGGTCACTGAATGCTGAATACGAGCCTGCTAGGAGGGCGTGCTACCTTTACCATCCGTTCCTTTGCACGAGCTGGTTTTAGGAGGCTGCTGCTGGACTCCGAGCTCCCTCCAGCATGAATCCAACCCTGGCCGGTGCTGAAGTCGCCCCTTGGACCTCCGCCGGTACCGCACGCGCCTCCCTCTCCCGGTGCGGAGGCAGCTGAGTGCTCCCCTGGGGACTTCTCTCCCCCAGAGCTGGGATCAAAGTCAATTCCTAGAATAACCTCTCCTTTTCTTTTTCTTGCTTAAGGTTTAAAAGATCGTGTTCTTAAAATAAATTTATTTCCTTTCTTCCCCTTGCTTTTTGTAGGTAATTGTTTCATTTTTTGTAGATTTTTGTTTTATAACCGCAATGGGTTTTACCATCAGCCGGGGTTCCGGCTCCTTTTCCTTCATACAGCCTGGCACGCTGTTCATATTCCTTAGGGGAAATAAATAAATAAATCTATTTAAGTTCCACGAGAGATGGCTTCACGGCACACCCGGAGCAAATCCGTTTCAGGGCCGTGCCCCTCACTCGATGGGACGCCGGCCGAGGCGCTCAGCTCGCCGCATTCCCATTCCCCCGGCAGGGCAGTGGGAACAGCAAACTCCAGCGGAGGGGAAAGCCGAAGCCTTCGGGAGCTGGAGGTGGCCCGGAGCTCCCCAGCCCCTTAACAGGAGGTGCCACGACCTCCCTGCTGCTCACGCGGAGCGGTCACGGCGCTCAGCAGCGCCCGCAAGAGCTCGTTTGGAACTGGCAGTTAACGGGGACGGCAGAAGGTAAATGGAAAGGAGCAATTTAAAGGACCAAAAATCCTAAGTAACGCCGGTTCTGACAAAGAATGTCCACGCATTTAAGTGTAACCCACTGGGATAATGGAGGAAAAAAGTGTGAAGAATCGAATGTGGGTGGGCTCCTCAAAAAGCAAAGCCTAGTTAAAAGTCCAAGCTAATGGGGAACGTGGGAAGAGAAGCAATCAAGACTGCCTTCAGCTCCTTCTGCACAAAAAGGTTAATAGCGGAGCCACTTGGAACATCAGCAAGTTTCTGTCTGTAATTTTCATGACAGGAGAGAAAGTATCTGACATTCATTAGCTCTCCTAATGTTCACATATTTTCTCAATAAAACGGCTTGCAGCTTGATTCGAGGTTTTTTAAACAAGCTGAAAAAAGGCTTCTGAACTACTCGCAACGCACGCAAAGCAACTGCACTACGCAAATACTGCCAATAGCAGGTGAAATCTGACTTAACCGTAGCTCACGATGCTCAAAGCCTCCTTCCACCTCCAGCACGGAGGGGCAGGAGCGTCCAGCAGCATCGCTGGCCCATCGGAGCGCACTGCGACCTGCTCCAGCCTCTGCAGGATCAGTGCCGGCAATGGCACAACGACGTATTGGAGCGTGGCGCCTCTTACGGATCTCGCAGACCTCAGGAATGGAGCCCAGCTCTGAGAAGTGGCCGTGCCTCCGTCGGTTGGGATCACTTGGGAAGTGGCTCGCCGTACCTGCAAGTGGCTCTGGGCTCAAGCAACGTGAACTTCAAGGCAGTTTGCAGTGAAGGGAGACCTTGCGAGAAATGCGCATGGATCCCCGTGCAGCCAGATGCAGGAATCATAGAGTTATGGAACAGCTTGGGTTGGAAGGGACCTCAAAGCCCATCCAGTTCCAACCCCCCTGCCATGGGCAGGGATGCCACCCACTAGACCAGGTTGCCCAGGGCCTCATCCAGCCTGGCCTTGAGCACCTCCAGGGATGGGACATCCACAGCTTCTCTGGGCAACCTGTGCCAGTGCCTCACCACCCTCGGAGTGAAGAATTTCCTCCAAAAATTCTCCTAAAGGAAGGTGATCTGCAAACAGCAACGCGGATGTGGCTCCCTCTGGACACGCAGACGGTGCCCCAGAGCCAGGGGCTGAGCCCAGGCAGGGCTCGTGCCGAGAACGGGAAGCGCGCGCGCGTGGTGTCGGTGCCGCACGATGCTCTGCGGGGTAGAGTTGGGGCAAAATCTGCTGGGATTTCTGAACACCTGCTCAGGTGAAGCTCTCTATCCTCCTGCACCAAGTGAAGGAGCTTTCTGGATGTCGAGGGATGTCAGAGAGCTCGAACCAAGTAAAGACAAGGAGAAGAACCTGTCCAACAGCGCTGCGCACCAACAGCACGGAACAAGACCAAGTGTGCAGCGCGGAGCCAGCGGCACGTCGCAGCGCTGCTGCTTGCAGAGGAATACGTCCTTTCGTAAGCACTGCTCGCTGATCAAGGTTGGGGTTTGTCCCCAAAACACCGATCTGAGCTGCTTTTCAGGGTCAAGCTCGTGTTCACACTCATTCTTTCAGAGGTTATACATACGTTAACAAACAATAATGTATTGTTTACAGGAACAAGGCAGCTGGCGATGCCAAGGCCAACAACAAGGCAGATAAATCAGAAGGCCTTTAGATTAAAGCCTCCCAGAAGCTGAAGCCAACAGGAAAAAAGAGGAAAAAAGGCTAACATTTCCCTCAGAGCAGCAAGAACCACATGAAGGGTACACACCGTGCAAGCACTGTGCAGAGGCAGAGCTGCAGGGGCCGGGAGGGGAGGGAGACATTGCCCCCGACTCATTTTAGGGACACACTAAGACCCCGAAGCACTGGCGAGGGCAGCTAAACCACAGAAACCCCAGCTCATGCTTTGGGAAGAGCCGTCAGCACTGCAGCCAGGCTGCCTGGCGGACAGGATGGCGTGGGGCTGCCTTGCGGGGTGCAGAATCCCCTCTTCTGGCTTTGCACGGGGTCAGAAACAGCCCCGGGACAGGAGGCAGTGCCCTTAAATTCAGATAAAAGGAACGGCACCGACCAGCTGCTCGACCACAGCAGCACTGATTTATTACCGGAGAGATGTGAGCGAAGGCAAGCCACAAAGGGCACTTCCAGATTTTGTCTGACTTCTCAGAAATGCAGAAGTACTGCGGTGGCTTTTGTGTAGAAATACCTCACCGGCGGGCCTCGATAGCTGCCCGAGAAAGCTCAAAGCGCTGCACCCACCCCATCGCCCGGCTGGCAGGGCAGCCAGGACGGAGGCTGTTCAGGTGGTAGCCCCGTGTGCCTTCCTAATTACATCTCGGGAGGGCAGCTCGTAATTCTACTCCACTCCTGAGCAATTACTTACACGACTGGGGCCGCAGCAAGACTTTAGGTTTCACTCGCCCAGCCACGCGTCGGGCTCGTCGTATACGCTCCACGTGGCTGTCATCGGCCCCAGAGCGAGACCAGGCTTTGGACATGTCCTGCAACATCGTTTAATGACTAGGTGCTGGAAGGAAAGCCAAGAAAAGCCCACCTTTGCTATGCATGTTGGTCGGATACTGATCTCCAGCACCTTCCCAGTGCATTAAAACCTAGCATTTTTGGTAGACCTTGTTCTCAGGCGTTACTCTGATGCATGATCCAAGAGGCAGCCAGACAACACCGCTCGTTACAACATGAACAGACACAAATGTCAGTTTTTGGTACGGAACTTGTATGTGCGTCATTCAAACCCAACCCGCTACAAGAGGCGTCTCCAGGAAATAAAGCAGCTCTTTGTTAGACTGCTCAGACAAAATTACTCCTTAACCCGAACGCTCCTTCCCAGTCTCTGAAGTCCCATCTTCATACGAGCACCGTTGTCTCTTCTTGAAGGATTTCACGAAAACGAAAATTAACAGAAATGCCAAAAGCAGTCTCCTCCCCTTCTCCGCCAGTTTTCAAACACTCCACAACAACTGAAGACGTTTATCACAAGACACGGGATGAAAAGGAAATCCCCACCATATTTCAGTGGCTATCAACCGCCCCGTTAAGAGTCCTTTTCTGCTCATCAGCGTTTTCTCAAAGCTCTCAGCAGAGAAAGGACCGCTACCCGGGATCACAACTGGAGCAGTTTGGCCACAAAAATATTAAAAGGAACAATGAGAAGTCTGGAAGCGCTGCCTTTGAGACAAAAGTTACCAAAGCTGATGGGCGCAGTGTTGCCCGTAATTATGCACTTTTTGCAACAAGAATGTTAAATGCTAGGATGCATTGCAGAAACTTACATCGCCACTCCCAATTTAGAGGACTCAAATCCAGATTTTGCTTGAAATAGGCTAACAACAAGGAGCACAGTACACTCGCCCTGACTTCCAACGGTCCAAACACTAAAATGTGTTTTTTTTTTTCTTCTCCAGTATGAGAAATCCCAAGCCAGCAGACTCTGAAACCTACTATAGGCAATGGGGCTTCCCTGTGCAAAACCCAACAAGGACCAAGATCAGAGAAATCTTACTCTGAGGCTTCTTGGCAGCCAGTCTAATTGGATGTGGCCCACACCTGGAGGGCACTAAATGGAGAGGGGGGGTTTCTGTGGGTCGTGCAGTCCTACCAGAGGCACAGCTGGAGCTGAAGAGTGAACCCAAGAGAGAACGTGACGAGTCTGGCAAGGAGGACGGGGAGGCTCCGCAGGGCGGCGCGGGGAGAAGCGCTCCTGTCCACCAGCCGCCAGACGTCGCACGCATCCCAAATCATACCTTCAGCGAAGGCAAGGAAAGAGAAGCGAGGAAAGAGAAGTCCTTGCACCACCACCTCAGCACTGCAGAGATGACAGTACGCAACTGGTGGCCGCAGAAAAGCTCTGCCGCAGCTTTCGGGCTGGTTTCCTGGCCAAAGCGCTGCGTTTAAGCGATATGCCGGCTTACCAAAACCAAGCAATTCAGCGCAGCGCTCGTGAGGAACCTTGCTTTCACGCTCTGCTTTTATACTTTGGCTGGGTCTTCAGATAAGAAAGAAACACTACAAAGCTTTGTGAAATGTCTTCAGTGACGCTTCGCATTTTGAATTTCGAGCAACGTCAGGTGTTTGCCACACCAGACAGACAAAATGTATTCCATTTTACACCAGGCCTGTTTTGTTTTTTCCTTCTGTTAACTTTAACTGAATTGGGGGCACGTCGCGAGGCATAGAAGAGCAAGTCCACTGTGGGCTAAGCCTCCAAACTATGCTTTTGTCAGGCACACCAAGGAAAACTGCTAAGTATCACAAGCAGATTTGAAGTTAATGGATAAGCAAATACTTCCAAAAGCCATTCATGGATGTTTGCAGATAACGATCTCACTGCCCTGGTTTCAGCTCAATTATCCGTTTGAAGACTCCGATGCCACATAAAAAAAAGACAAATGCTTTAAAAAAATATTAAACTCCTTCATAGCAAAGGGCAAGTTTCATGGTCAAAGCATGGGAATCCACAAGGCACTGCTCACACCAGGCCGTGGCTTCCTGGTGCTGCATGGTCTGGGGCAGGAGGGTCTGCGCTGAATCCACACCACGACGGAGGGGAGGTGAAGTCTTCTGCCTTCATGCAGCAGCTGCAAAGCAAGCCTCAGCCGTGGTGGTTCGCATGAGGATCCATCCACACGCCAGTCCAAGTGTCAAAGCGGTTAAGAAATCCAGATGGGGAGCCCAAAGCTGCTAAGAAACCCACACAGGGAGCTGAACAACACTAAGGGACCCGTTGCCCCCAGAGGCACCTGCTTCAAGCGATCCCTGTGAAATGCAAAATCACCAATTGCATTTTAAACAGCTCATTTAAACAACTAAAACAATCTTTGGATATAGAAAGGGGAGCCAAAGCAAACCGTGGTTCCTCAGCCTCCTCCAAGAGGAAGGCTGAAGCCTGTTTCTGAGGGCTGGCAGCACCAGCTTTGCGTTCAGCTTCCCGATTAACTGGGGGGAGGAAATGAAAATAAGGGCAGTTTTTTCACTCCTGGGTATGAAAAACACAGCCATCAAGTTATTTGCTTTTCCTTTCCCCCGCAGCCTGCCAGCCATCGGTAGGATTGACAGCACTTCAGCTGATGCAAGGGGATCAACCCCGGCTCGTTACACTGCGCTGCCCCGCTCGCTTTTAATCACCTTGCCAGTACCTCCGATGCCAAACACGAACCAGAGAGGAAAGCACTCGGGGTGTCCGGGGGTTAGCTCCGGTGTCCAGGGTCCAGGGAAGAGCGTGTCCTGTGCTCGGTTGGTCTCACGCTGAGGGGTCTGCACCATGCCTGGAATTCACCGCTGTGGCATCGCGATTTTTGCTCACAGCCCACGTCACCACGGGGCTTTCAGGCCGTCCTCACCTGGGCACATGCTTCTGATTATTACCCTCGATCTGTTTCAGTGACCACAAAAGTGATTTATATGCGCTACTGCAAGTTATTAGCGGCTGGTTCCTGGCTACGCTGAGGAAACGTGGGCGGCACAGACTGTGAATTTATTGTTATTCTTCCCAATGCAACAAGAACGGGGAGGTGCACCAGGGAAAGCACCCTGGAAGCTCTCCCTCAGCTGCCGGGCACGAGAGGCCGGTTCCTGGAGGAAACCAATAGATCCCACAACTTCCACTGAAGCAGAAGTAGAGGACAACTGTGCTGGAAGGTCCCGTGCATCCACGAGGACGGACAAACTGCCCTACGCCACCACAAGCAATGCAAATTGCAAGAAGAAGGATCAATAGCCCCACAAAGACCAAATCCCTCAAGCTCACCAGACACAGCTTCAGATTTTTGCTCTATCGCTCAAGGGGACGAGCGTTAGAAGTCTCTCTGGCGGTCTGCAGGGAGAGGAGAGCCCCGAGGCTCTCCCGCAGGCCGGCTGTCGCGATGTGCTGCAGCAAACACACGCCTCGCATCCTCAGAAACCTGCCAACACCATCCAGCATGGGCCCCGAGCAGCGAAGGTCTGCAAAACAACGAGCTTAAAACAAGTAATTAACACCCCACGCGCAGCAACCCACAGCACGTTTGTCGCTGCAGCGGCGTGCCTGCCAAGTAACCCTGGTTAGGTTCCCTTACACCTCTGCCAGGTTCATTTTCATCCTCTCCCCGAGGGAAGGCACCTTGCCTTTGGCACCACGGGCGCTGCACAGAGGGGTTCTGCCCTCAGAGGCACGGGAGCAGGGTTTTAGCAGCACCAGCACCGGCTGAAACACCAGCGTCAGCAGTGCTAAGCCGCAGTTGTCAGCCTTCTATCTATCACACCGATGGGGAATATTTGCAGAACAGCCCCCAGCGAACGCGTCCCGTTACAAAGAACCACAAAGTCATCGTGCTTCCAGCGATAAACAATGCCTTCTGCTCCGGAGAGCGGATGCGGACGAGCACAGCCTCCAGCCTCCATCTGTTTTTTCCTGCCTCGAGCACTCCCTCCTTGCCTGCACGGCTTTCTGCCCCTTAGCACGTGGCAAGCACCCAGCAGAGGCACCCAGAGGTGGTGGCCGGGGTGAGGCTGCTGGTGGCCATCAGCAGGAGGTGCCGAGCACTCCAGCAGGCCGTGGGCATCGGCACGTGGCGTGGACGTGGATTTTCTCCCGGTGGAGGCAGCAAAAGGGCTCCTGGCAGCAGGGCTGGAACCAGCCCTTGCAGCAGTTACCCCAGAAGCACAGATGCTTTTAGCGAGTGGAGTTTGACAGCTTCAGTGGGCAACGGGGAAAGATAAAATTATGATTTCGGCTTCCTGCTACACGCATCGGTTATAAATGCAGACAAAAATAAGGTTCGTTATGTTCTCACGGCTACATATTCCGACACTCTGTGCAAAATGTAATTTTCAAAGGCTGAGATTTATAGAAATGTGCCTGCTGACGGAGAAAACCCTCTAACGTAGCAGCTCCTTCAGCCACCACCGAGACGTTTGGATGTATGTTGGACAACACGGAAGAATTGCTTCTCCTGGCAGTCCCTTCCAACGCCACGCGGAGAGCAGCACGGAAAGGCAAACCTCCCCCGGCAAGGTAACATGGGGTGCTGGAGAAGACCCAACCAAGATCACTGCGCTGTCAGCGTGCGAATGTCTCTGAATTTCTGCGCCCCTCGCCTCGCTCCTCCTCGTCTGCTGCCCCTCCGAGGGCGAGCACAGCGGCACCCGGTCCTCAGATCGCGCCCGGTGCTCAGCCCTGGCGTCGCACTGCTGCTCTCGCCAGGAAATATCTCCTCATCTCCTCTCCTTCCACTGCTGCGGCCGCTGCCTCCCACAGGTTGCCTTTGCAGGCAAAGATGACAAAAGGTGAGGTTTGACCATTAAAAGGCAACGCATCTCATCAAAACGTCCTCACCCATGAAGAATAAAGCTCTTTTTGAGGCATTTCTAGTGGTAGCCGCCCACCACCATCTCCCAGAAACCTAAACTTCCTCTGCCATTACACGTACAGCAGGAGAACAGGAGGCAGGACGCTCAGCTCGCACAGCAGAGCGCATTACGAATGGGAAGAGAACCATCTCTTTGAAGAGAAACTTCAAAATTGCTTCTCAGTAACGGGGGAGTTGAGCCGCTGACACAACGAAGGTCTGGAGTGCCTGAAGAAGCAAGAGGGCCCATCTCAAAAAGGAATGTATTCTGGTTCTGAACTCCATCAACTGTGCGAGTGTAATTAAACTAAGGGATCCTTAAATAAAGGTTTCTCAGACCCTCTGCTTTTCTTGGAACACAAAGGAAGAGCTTAAGCACTTCTTCCACTTACTTCTCAGACCTAAGTAGAGGCGCAGCTGAACATACTCTGAGTCCCTGGGCTTTTCAGCAATTTTCTGACACTTCTTAGAAAAATGCAAAGCTTGAAGCCTCCAGCAACATCCTTTCAAGGCTCACAATACAATCACTGAAATTGTATAGCTAAACCTCCTAAAGCAGTTCCTATGAAGAATAATTCTGTAGTTGAGTAACTGCAGTTAAAGACCAGCAAGTTTCTGCCCACCCCCATGTTCCCTCCGCTCCACCACGCAGACCTTATGCTAAAGCAAAGAGGTTCTGGGACAGGGAAGAGAAATGAACGCTTGTGGGACAGAACATGTAGCTGGGCAGGCTTCAAGGACAAGCAGAAATGCACCAAAATGAAACCCAAAGCCCCTGCTGGCCTCCCTGCCTTCGTTCACGTCCTCTCTCCACACTGACTTCTTGCTGTATTGTGCGTGGCTGAAGGAAGTGTTGGGTTACGGCCTTATGCTTTTAGCATATTTCTAATAGAGGAAAAACTGGCAAAAGAGCATAAAAACAGACGTAAATAGAGGTTGGTTTGTCGGGATGGAAAGCCAACCAACGAGATGTTGTGCTCTGTTCTTTATGGCAAAGAATACGATGACCTGTCGCCGTTGTAAATGGTTGACTCCACTTGCGTTGGTCCAGAACTGGCAACAACGAGCCATGGTGTGGGGCCAAATCTTCCATTTCTGACTCAGCTTTTCAGTGAAGTCTGTGAAAGCGCTTGTAGGGACATTTGAAGGAGGAATTTGGTCAAAGGGCTTCATGTTTTTTAGGCTTGTTATTGTTTAAGCGTGCAAGTACCACGTGCTCCATACAGATGCACTTTGAAGGCAGTTTTGGGTTTTCCCCTAGGATACAGCCACCCACTCACACAACAGTTCTTGCAAAGCTCATTTTAATGAAAGCTCCAGCTACGGGCTCTCACAGCGGCATCTTTAAGGCATGAGCGTGTAAGATAGCAACCACATATCTAACAGAAGCCTTTTACAAGAAGAGAAACTTAATCCTTTCTTCTACAAAGGATTCCCTTGGTGCAGAGGGAACGCTGACGGCACACTTGCCCACTCCTGAAGCTGGAGTTTACACTGGAAACGTTGATGCCACCAGAGTCGAGACCAAAGCAGCAGACAGTACTGTAACGTGGCTACAAGCCTCAGAAAAACGGTTTTCTGCAATCATTATCTGCCAAGAAAAAGCCATAGTCCAAGCTGACGTACCTACAGGGAAGACATGTTTTCTTTCTCTATACATTTCTACAAGCACAAAAATCTGCTAAAATGAGAGCCGGAGGTTTTCTCCTCCATTTTCTCTTCACGTTTGTCAGACCAACATTTGAGGAACACAAAGGGCAGCGCTTTGCCAAGTCATCAGCTGGGACAGTGAAACACGAAAGGAAATCTCCAGGCTCACGGGGACTGAAATATAGGACACAGCTTTGTGCTACCGGGACTTGGTAGTGCTAAAGTGATGTTGCGTTTTCAGATGAGATCTCTGAAGTGTGAAGTTCAGAAGTTCAGAGAATTTAGAGGTGAATTCTTTCATAAGTCATGTCCTCTGCTGGAAGATAGCTCACAGACTTCATCATCTCCCAAAACACCAGACACGCACTTCTTTGGCGGGTTTTATTAACAGCCACTTTGGGGATGAAGCCTCCCAAAATCTGCAGGTCTCCTTTCCACTACCAGGTTCTTCCTGAAACATCTCTACTAGAAGGGAATTGAGCACTTTCCTGTTGGCTAATAAAAACTTCCCAAAGGCCAGAAAATGCTGTGCCTGCCTGTCGGTACTGCACGCATCCTGAGCAACATCACGACTCCACGCCTCAACAACTTCACTCTTGTTAGCTCAGGAAAAACAATTTGCCTTCCCTGAGGACCGTAATCCTGCCAGATCAGCGACGGAGATATATATGGTGTGTTTTTTTAAAGGATACCATAACATGGTTCTCTCCAGACACCTCTGCTTTGCGCTGTAACTGCATTCCGAGGCTTTTGACACCCTAAATTAAAATAAATAAAAAACCAAAGCAGGACGTACAGGCTGTGATATTGCACCGAGCCAACCAGCTTCATGTTTTCAGTGGCACCCTGAAGACTCAATGCTGCCCCAGCTCCAAATAAAATATTCCCTTTACTCCTCCTCATTTCTTTAATAAAATTTTAATTACCCCGAAGGCAGTTAGGGCTGCATACGAAGGCAGATGCCTCATAATTAATGTAACAAAACACCAGGATTATTGTCTAGCCACGCTCTGCAAATCTGAGAAGATTTCTATTGGGCAAAGTACTTTGGCAGCCACATTTTTGTGCTTTACTTCCTTTAACTGCTGCAAGCGTCAAGAAGTTCTCGCCCCATGAAACCCCCTGTGACACGTGGGCAGATTCTTCTTGTAATCAGAAAGTCCTTACAGCTGAAATCCTCCTCAGAAGGGCGAAGGCACCACAGGCTGGGATCGCTGCTCCCTGCAGCTCCTCCTGTAGCTCACCCACACCTCGGAGAGCCCCGCAGGATAACCACTATTTGCAAACGAATCCAAGGAGGAGCTTCAGAAACCTGTGGGTGATTAGAGGGGAATAAAATTTAGGGAGAACTACTGGGGGAGTGATGGAGAAGTGGTTCCACGGGCCATTTCCAGCGTGAAGCACCTTTAAACTGCTCTGCACTCGGGGAGCTCTAGTTGTCCATCTTGGCTGAGAGCTGGCCAGGGCAGGAAAGAGCAAACAAACTCTTCTTTTCCCTCGTGTTCGCCAGGTGAGAACAAGAATGCAGTTCACAAGGATGTTTAATTTGCTTCCTAAGGATTTATTTAACATTGGTTATGAAGTGGACAGAAATCAAGAGGCGAAGTCAAAACCCAACCACACACAAAGTAAAAACCACTCACCGAGGAGCGAGCTTTTGTTTGAAAGCCTGGATGTGGGCAGGTAATAAATAAACCAAAGCAGCAAGTGCTGAGGGAGCTACCGGGATAAAGTGACTTCTGACAACTTCTTCAGGTTAGCTACTGCCAAAACCTTAATAAAACAGAGACATTTGCAATCAACATAAAAATAGCATAAGCAATTTGGCACTGAGATCTGGAAAGCCTCAAAGCCACACGTGGCAAAGCCCAGGTCACTGGGAGCAGAATTTGTCTTTTGACAGCTAACAACTGATGCTTTTATCCACTAAGGGAAAAAAAAAAAAATATATATATATATATATATATATATATATATATATATATATATATATATAAGATTCAGACAGCAGTAGAAAATAGATGAGGAGACGATGCTAAGGGATGAGCAGGCCTGACCCAGAGAGGAGAAACACAGGCTACCCAGAGCAGGGCGAAGGAGAAGGCTGACGGTGCACCAAGGTGCAGACCGGCGGCTCGGCGCGGTGCACGCACTTACTGTGGGGAGGGAGCGCAGGCAGCCATCCCGCCCCGGCTCTGCCCAGCGTCCCGCTCCAGGAAAGATCAAGAAAGGGAATCAGGAGGCAGCCTCCAGAGCCCAGGATACACGGGCGACATCCTCATCACGCTGCAGTCCCATCCTACTGCCCTGAAAGCTGCTCAGACAGGAAAGCGCCGCATGAAGGAGCGGGGACAAAAGGGAAGCAACAACAGCCAGGTGGTTATGGGGCCATCCACACACTTCACGCCCCAGCCCCACACATGTAAGAGCTGCTGCGTCTCTGCCAACTGAAACAAAAGCGTGTGCGCTCAGAAGCCAGGCGGGTTTCTGAATTAAGGCGAAATTAAAGCAGAGCAAAATGGTCTAAGAGGGCATCAAGAGAGCGAAACCAAAGCAGTTTGTTCAGAAAACTGCCCGTCACCTGCGCTTTGTGCAGAATGACACCCCATCATTTTAAAGACAGCTAAAAGCAAACTGCATGGTTTCTGTTTAAAAGGTATGGTTGCATGGTTTCTATTTTTTTTTTTTTTATTTGCTTTGCTCCTTTTCCTACAGGGCCCGTGCTGCTTGGCCTCAAGCACAGGGCAGGCAGAGGAGATGCAGGCGCTGGAGGACGCCTCTGAGAGGTGGCCTCAGCTCCGTTTTCTGCTATCAGGACGGATCGCCCCAGGAGCAGCAGCTTCTTAGGAAGCACCTCCTTCATCGGCTGCGAACAGAAAAGCATGATATTGGGGGTAGTGCCCTGCTTTTTGTCCTGCCACAGCAGTAACAGCCATGGTGTGCCAGCCTGCTTTCCAAGGCCTCCGTTATGCCACGCTCCCATTCCCTGCTCCGTGTCCGCACGAAACCCAGGCCCCAACACATGGATCTAAACACAGCCAGCCCCCCACAACCCTCACCACCCACGGTGAGCACGTTTAGGCTCACCAAGGCCACCCCAACCTGCTGGGGGAACCAGGCTGATCTCTCTGCCACCTTCTTCCCCGCACCACTCAGGTCCCAGGAGGGCGCAAGGCTCTGCCTCCTCACCTGCAGCATCCCCGGCAAAGCCCCCGGGAAATCCAGGTCACCTACTGCGCCTTCCATCAGCTCTCGGTTATTTTAAGACCCGAATATTAGACGCACTGAGTCTATATTCAGGCAGCTACCTGCGTACCCAAACCCGCACACAATGCAACTGCTTACTGCAAGCGCCGTCCCTCCTCCTGGGGAAAAACGATGCAAACCTCAGCGGCACGAAGAAAGCTTTTACAGCATGGTACTCCTCTGCACATGTAGGTGTTTGCCAACCTAAACGCGTTTTTATTTGGAGGAAAACGAAAGGAATAGGGTCGGTGAGAGCCTCAAGACAAACAGGGGGTCAAAATCTTTACGGTGACTAATTTGATTTCTACCTGATGTATTATAACGTGCTGGAAACGCGCCCTTCAACTGGTTTTCTGCTTATTCTCTCCCTTCTATTTGTTTCTGAAATCTGTTCTATGACATTTCTTTTCCTCTGTTCCAAATTTCTCAGAAACTAACTAACGACAAGGAAGCTTGACGGCTCGGGAACTCTGCGTGTACGAAAAAACACTCAGGAATGAGTCAAGGCTGAGCCGCTAAGGCAAGAAGAGAGCAACGAACGCCGCGTGAGAAGGAACACCTAGCATTTCAAAGCTGACATTCACCTAGAGTATTCTTCTGGTTCTTTCTGACAATTTGAAAACGAATTTGCCTACACCCGATGCAGTCATCCTCGCTGAAGGGAACGTTTTTAATTCCCTGTCAGCCACCGACTCGTCAGCAGGGAAGCTGCAGAGAGAGGTACCAAACGACTGCAGGGATGCCGTTAATCGGTGCTGCGGATGAAGACCTGCTTGAGCTGGGCTGGAAGGGAAAGGCTGCTCTGCTCTTCCTCCGCTCGCCCTTCCTCCTCCTCCTCCCTGCTGGCCCGCACACCGCTCCCAACCCCGCCACCCCCAGCATGTTTTGCAAGACGAGACAAAAGGGACGAGGAGCAGCGAGGTGCTGGAAGGTGGAACCACAGGAGCACGAGCGGCATCCCTCGGGGCAGCGGTCAAAGTGATTCAGCAGCCTTGCCCAACCTCCGGGCAGAAGGGGAAGGGTGAAGTGGGAAGGGCGAACTGAACTCGTCGGGGCTCGCTGGCGCAGGACGCGGCCGCTGCGCGCAGATTTCTGCCTCGCCTTTCCGCCCGGGGTCACCCTTCCCACAGCAGGCTCAGCAGAAAGCGGCACGCTAAGCTAACTGAGACACAGGCGATGGCCACTTTTAAAAGCAGCAGCTTTTACGTTTTTAAGAGACGTCCACCTTTGCGACACCTCCAGCAGTGGGGAGGGACGGACAGCGAAGGGCTGCCACGTGCCTCACGGCGCTCGCCAGCCTTACCTGCCACGCACGGCTGCTCCTCTCTCTCCCCCCACACCTGCAAGAACAAAACCCAAACTTCTCCCCCTGCCCTGTCAAGGGGAGAAACCAGCGAAGGAGCAGAATTCCTCTGAGCTCGAAGACGGGGCCGTTTGGCAGAGCCCGTGGCACCTTTCATCTCCTGGATGAAGTCGGAGGACAAGTTTCTCAAAGACGCTTGGTTACTTTTTAACTGGGGAAGGGGAATCTAAATTCTGCTCAACGCTGGTCTGTGGTTACGCACAAATGTAGAGCAAGGCTGCCCCTTACCCTTCCGTAACACCCTTCTCAACACCCTTTTATCAGTGCCACCGTCAGTAAGCTGCTGTTCCTTTAAACTAAGGACAAAGCACAGGAAACAAAGAACAAACGAACGAACAGGAGAAAGAGCAGCTCAGAGTCCCTACGGTATGAAAAGAGCCTTGTCTGGCTCTGTCCGGGAAGCTCAGCGGGTCTGCGTGCACCTACTTGGTTTTGCCACTGGGTTACTGAAGGAAGAGCCTCCAGAAATCACACGTGCTCGATGAATCAGCCCGTGCTGCTGTCACAACTCCAGTCCTGCCTCACACGACTTCCAAAAACCCAGCTTTGTCAGACCTTCCACGCTGGAAAAGCAGCTGTTCTGGCATTTTCTAATTGCTGTGCCAGCAGCTAACGTCCCTCTAAAGAAAGATGAGGCAGGAGAAAAGGTCTCGTGCAAGCCGTATGGCGACGGACGTCGACTGAGAACGCTTTACGTGCTCAGGCGGCCCGATGACTCACTTGTGGTCATTTTGCTGCATCTGCTGCAGAGAACGCAGAAAACGTTTCAGCTTGCTTATATTAAAAATAAAAAAGTCAAGGCAAAACGAAAAGCCAAGCACAGCAAGTTCTTGGCATGGCGAGCCACCCAGCGGCGCACTCGCTGCGGTCGCCAGACAACTCGCCCCCTAGCCCAAACGCCTCCCGCGGGCACCACCTTGCTGCCATCGCCGCAAAACACGAAGCCCACAGCAATTCCTCCATCAGCTCAGCGAAGCAGCCCAACGCCAGCACGATTCAGGTGCTCCACGCTGCCTCTGAGGCACCGATTCCACGCTGAGACCCGCGAGAATTGCGTTTCTCAGCACCAGCCTCAGAACGCCGGGGCTGCAGGCGGACGCTCGGTGCTTTTTGAGGACGTTTGCTGGCTTTGCCTCCCCGACACGCAGTGCTGCAGCGATTTCAAACCACCAGCTGGGTTAGCACCAACCAAACCGTTTCCCTCTTTTTAGAGGGAAGGATCTTTTTCTCTCTCTTTTTAGAGGCTCAGGAGATATCCCGTGGGGCGCGAAGCCTCCTGGAAGAGCACAAGCATCAGGCAGCCAGGAGCACGGCCACTCTTTCGGCGAGCCCTCTGCACGCCCACACGCTCCTTCCTGTCCTCTCAGGGTGCATTCATCCTCTCCTGGATCTCCGTGGATGTCCAAAAATGAGTCCTGAAGACCACGATGGAGCAGGGTTTATGCAGGAGGAGGAGAACGGGTGGGAGAAGCGGTGGGTCAGCAGGCAGGGAGGAATCGGGAGCGTGGAGCGATGCGGCCACAGGACACGGAAGCGCTGCAGGAGCCAGAGCTGGGTGAAAAGCACTCCAGAAGCATCAGGAAATTATCCTTTCATCTGTCTTGTAGTTGCAGAGGGTCTTCGAACAGCGCTGTACAAATACAGCACGGAGCACTCGATAAAGCAGTCATCCACGCTCAGATCTGCTGGGGAGACAACCGATACTGCCCAATTTATCAGAGGAAGGTACAGGTAGCTGGAGCAATTGGCCCAAGGTCATTTTAATACCACAAGATAGCTCAGTTGGAGAATCACGTGGAGATTCTCTTTCTCTCATCCTTGCTTCTGAAAGTCTCTTCCTACCCACAGACCGGGGGGAGGTTGCATCCTGCACAAGGAGAGTTTATTTTCCTCTGCCACGTGGGTGAGAACACGTCCTTGGATATCTAGTCTTAAACCATAGTGAATTTCCCTTGCGCTGAGTTTCAGAGTCAGCTGAACTACGCAGTAACAAAAGGCTTTCAGGGCCACACTCGAGGCTGAGGAGCAAGCCAAGAAAACAGGAAGGAAACGTTTTTGTGACGGCCTCTTTCCATTAGGAGCCGACACTTCAGCCCTTCTGTGCCTGCTGCTGATGACAACAAACCATCCGGATCAGCTCCCGTGAAGCAGTTCCTTTCACAAGCCACATGCGATGGAGTATTTTTGCTTTGCTTCTCTTTTTTGCCTCTCCCGGGACCTGAAAGCGACTTCTGCTTCCCAGCACTCCTGTTCGGACCGTCTGAGGTCGCGCCGAGGTCTCTGAAGCCGTGCACTCGAGCGGGTCCCGATGTGCTCCACGCACCTCTCGCAACCCGCGCAGGCAGCCCAGCCACCAGTGAGCCTCCTGAGCAGCCCTGCGTGCGCTGCCTCTGCCTGATGCTGCTCGCTCGGTAACCACAGAAACGGTTTTAAAGCTGGATGAGCAGACACGCAGCCTTCAGGGAGCAAGGCTCGGGGCTCGGTTTCCACCTGGACAGGCCCGTTCAGCACCCGCTCACCTGCTCCTCCGCTAGCTCTGCCCGACGAAGCGCCCTTACCTCTCGGGATGCCTCTCACGTACGCGTCCCACGGGGATCTGCTCCAAGGAAAACGCTTCTTGTCTCCTGTGTGGCAGCAGCCCAGCTCCCTTCTGGAGGCTCCCTGCACTGCCGCGGATCTCCGCTGCCGTTTGCCCAGACACCACCACTTCAGACACAGCCTCGTGCTATTTCACAGCAGAGTTTGTTTACCGGGGGCCATTCAGGTGTCAGAAAACCGGAGCTGGAGCACAAAGACCCCAGCAGGGCACGCAAGCAGTGCCGTCAGTAACAAAGGCTGCTCTGCTTGAGCCACGCAGCCCTGCTCTTCAGGTGCCCGCGACGTGCCCGACGCCGCTCCTTCGGACGGCAGCGAGGCAGGCTGCAACCTCACAAACACGTCCATCCGCAGAACATCACTCCTTCCTTACTATTCTCGGCTCGAAATCGTTCTTGTTGCTGAGGGCTCCCCAGAGACCCATTCCTGCCTTCCTCCTCTTCCCCGCCAAGGCAACTGCCTTACTCCTTCGCGCAGCCCAGCAACGACTGCTAGAACTGTCTTTGCTACCCAGATGGGCTTCTGGACTTCTCCTCTGCCTCTCGAGTGACGGAGATTTAAGACAGGAATTTGCAGTGAAACTTGAAACGAGTTCAATTTACATATTTTTTTGTCCTTTTCTTTTTACTCCTACTGCTGCACCAATTTGGACCATATCCAGTTAAACATTACGGGCTACCACCTGTACAAAAGCTATTTACAAAACAAAAGCTTTGCAGAGCATTTCCCGGTGATAGAGGCTCCGTTACCGCGTCCTCACCATACCCTTGTGCCCACCAGGAAGAGCCACAGGTGGCAGCATCCCATCTCCTCACGTTCTCCACCAGGATGGAGCCAGCAGCATCCTTTTAGCCATGGCCTGTGCCAGCTCCCCGGTTAATAAGGGGCAGAAGACCAGCAGAGACCTCAAACATCCTCATCCTACTTGATGGCTAGGTCAGAGACACGCGAGATGATGATCCCAAGACACAGATGGTGAACGACGGCAGCCCAGGAGAAATGCTCTTGTCCCCCTCTATCCTCTGCCAGGATGAAGGACCCGTTTGAAAGGCAGCTGCTTGAGGCAGTGCAGCAAAGCGGCTGGTCCACAAACAGAAAAACGTCTCAAAATTCAGTGAGGACTCACCAGCAAGGAGCACTGACCACGCAAAGGAAGGTCGGGAGGCCGAACGAGCTCTGCTAAACGCATCCAGAGACATCTGTGGGTGAATCTTCACTCAAAAGTAAGACAACGTTCACATAAACAGGTAAAAATAATTTGAGAATGTTTTTCCCAGAGCCAGCAGCTGGCATAATTAACCCAAATTAGGGGATGTGACTGCGCACGACCTGGAGGAGCCACTAAGGACGAGCGGGCCACGTTCATCCGGACCCACAGGGTGCAGGATGGCTCGGGCAAGGAGTGCTCTGTGCCTTGGCAGCTCCGTGCTCAAAAACTGGACTTTTAGGGGAAGAAAGGCTGGAGAAGCACACGAGGAAGCCGGCAGCTTCATAGGGAAAGGCCTCGCAGCCCCGCACGCAGCGGCCTGGCGGAGGGCTCCAGCACCAGCCCGGGCTGCAGCCAAGGGCCGCTGCCTGAGGAAGCCGATTTTAATGATAATAGTTGCCATGGTTACCTTAATTCCATCACAGCTCCAAGCAGTCTTGCAACTCAGACTCCACACCGCTAATCAGGAGTCTTGCATAACATTAGCACTGAATAACCCAATTTAAACCAACTTAAAAGCCTGGATTGTTGCAGAGGTTGTTGACGCAAAAAGGAGGAAAAAAAAAAGAAAGGGAAAAACACAAACCTGTTTTGTTCTGGGAACTGCTGCTTCTGCATCTGTCCCCAGCAAGCGCTCCGCTGCTCTTGTCTGTACGGAAGCTGGGGGTAAGCCAAAGCCAGAGCAGAACCAAAACTTTTTGTTTGTTTAGTCAAGTGTAGACTGCTCGGTTTGCTTACGGAGGAAAAGTAACGGAAGTATGGTGACATGGCATCAAGTCAAAGGGGCTGAAAGAAGGACTCCTGGCTATTACTGGGAGAATAAAACAACATGACATGGCAATCCTGGAATAGGAAACATGGGAAGTGCGGCGTAAGAGCATGTCAGCTGCAGGAAGAGGTCTCCAACTGCAGCTTCCAAGTTCCTCCTTTGACCGCTGCCCACGGCGGGGCTGGCAGAGTTGTGTGGAAAATATTCCTGTAATTTAAACAGAGCCGTAATAAGCTCAGCTGACCTTAGTCGAGACAGAAACTCTCCCAGATCTATTCCAGTTTGCCTTTTGGGTTTCGGGTCCTTAAAGTTAGGCGAGGAGCATGAACCCTGCGAGTTCAGAGGAGGAGACGGGCGCTGCACCACCTGCAGCGCTTCAGCAGCTCAGACGTGAGCACCTGGACACACGACGGGCTGCAACCCGACGTGTCAGGGCATCGGGGCAGAAGTCTGCAGCCAACAGAGCCCGGGGCCCCTCTGCAGGAGCTCAGAGACAGGAGGGCTCGAGACAAGGCCCCCATCTAGTCGTCAAGTCTCATGAGAGCAAAGCCAAATATGTTTTTTCCCCTATTAAAACACAAATGAGTTTCTTCTTCACTCCATTTTTTCCACCCTCAAACTTTGCTGTCAGAAGTTCCTCCTGGACCCGCAGGACCCGTGGCCACCTTCCCGGGTACAGCAGCACGAAGCTCTGCTTCTCACCCTGGGGAGTGCAGGAGAAGGTCACATTTCTCTTAACCCCCTTCACTGTCCAAACCCCAGCATTCTCCCCAAAGGCAAAGCAAGGAGCAGCAAAATCTGACCTTTAACGGGACCGGCTTTGGTGACCTGCCCTGCAGACTGCTTTCCGTACAGCTGAGTATGATCCTGTGTTAACTTAAAGGCAGAAAGAGAAGTTTTTCCGCGGCTGTGACATCCCACCAGGGCCAGAACAGACGCAGCCCCTCGCACACAGACCTCAGCCCCCCAGGAGCGAAAAACAGAGGCTTTGAAAAAGCTTAGGTACTTGGGTGTCCCACAAAATCCCGTTTTCTACGATGCCCACAAACTTTGGATGAGCCACACGGACCAAAATCCGAGCAAAAGACCTTATCTGTTGCTGGGTAAACAGAAGAAGTGAGAACCGTAAGAGCTGGCAACGTCTGCCACCTCAACGCGACGCCTCCCGTTAGCAAACCCCAAAGAGAAACTAAGCGGCATCTGTAGGACGTGCAGGCAGCCCCGGCCGGGCTGGGGCCGCGCACCCCAGCAGCACGGGGTGGGAAGGCAGCGCGGCAGGGCGCCGCTCGGGCAAGGAGGCACAAGAGCAGTGTAATAGCCTTCCCCTCCCACGATTCTTGTGCTGAAGCCTAATTTGTTCTGCTTGTGTTGTGCTCATCTGCGCATTATTTAAATGCGTTACAAAGTCAGGCAACAAAAATCAGGGGTAGGCTGGTATTCAGCACTTCTCCCCCCGTTTATTTTGTTGCTTGGTTATTCTCCTCTCCGGGGTTTTTCCCACCAGCTAAAATCCACGCTTCTGGTAGGAAATAACGATAATTGCAGGAGAGCCGAGGTGGTAACGAAACCACCCCCCCCACACTCCTCCATTTAAGCCTGAAATGAGATTTTCCCAGAAAGGCTGCAGGTATTTCAGCAAGACATAACAGCAGCGTTAAAAAGCTGCAGTCTGAAATACCTCCGTGCTACGCTGCAGTCCTCCATCACCCGTCCTCGCGGCAGCAGGCTAGATCACAACATCCATCAGAGCAGGAGAAATAGATCGCAGCCGTTCACACGAAGCAGGAACAGAGGAGATAGCTGGTGTTCTGGCAGAGCTCCGGCACGGTATCAGTGCTTTGTTCCTGATAGCGAGGAATCTCACATTTCTGGCCCCTACAAAAAGCTCAGGGGCAGCTCGGACAGGTAAGGCGTTAGGACTTGGGGTGTTTGGTCCAGACATGGAAAAAGGAAACTGTTTGGAAGGCTGCAAGGTGTAGGGCACTGGGTAAGTTACCACCTATAATAATAAAGCATTTCGTGCTGTTTGGCCTTTACAGGAGTCGGTATGTTCTAGAAGAAGGGAAAATTGCTGGCTAAAAGCTGACGGAGAAAGGCCCATGACTGATAACCCCAATCCTCAGGAGCGGTGCCTCGGCACGGGCTCGCCAGCACCAAGGGCAGCAGGCTGCGTGCTAGCACAGCTCCAAGCTCACCCAGGGAGAGGGTTTCGGCATGCCAACACCCCGCCACGGTCAGCCTGCCCAGGGCATCACCACCCAGACAGCCTTAGGAGGGATAAAGGGCAGCTCGTGGGGCGATGGCACCAACCTCCTTCAAGGCAGAAGGGCAGCATGGAAGAAGCCCAAATGTCTGTTGGCATCGAGGATGGTTTGGGGGCACTGACTTCCAAAGGGGAGAGCAGGAGACTGAAAGGGCCTGCGGATAAGGGAGGTGACAGAGGGGAGGCCAGGGGGCTTGAGCTGGTCACGGAGCCACCAGGAGCACCACGTGCGGGGCAGCATGCTGGGGGGACAGCAATGGAGCAAGATAAGAGGGTATTTGTCCAAAATCAGGTACGAGCACAGCACGTACAAGTTCTGCAAGACTGTTTTCTGCCAACCGGGTGCCCTTGGGCAATTCCCTTCGGGATGGCGCACAGAACCTGGCCACGGCATGGAAGGACAAGGCAGGGTACACTCGGGTGACACCTCCATCCGCCGAGGGGGTAATTTCCCCTGGCAGCACTTAACGGAGCCATAAGGCCCCCGTCTGCAGTCAGCCTCCAGGGCCGAGGAAAGGCACCGGCTCTGTTCTTGAAGACAGATCTTCCTTCCCCTCCTACCTCTTTTCACAGTGCTGAAGAGCTCGCTAGGTTCACGCTAAGGCTCTGAGAATCAGTCCTTGCTTTTTCCTACAGAAATAAAATCTTAGGATTACACATACGTATAGTGTCACATGTAGAAAAAAAAAGACAAACCCACAGTGAGTGCTTGCCTCTCGACACCTTCGCTCCCTTTCAGCTTTGAAGGATAAAACACCCATTAATGCGTGCAGAAATAACAAAAACCACGATTTGATGCCAACTACCACAACGTCCTGAGATTTAATTTACTTTCGGGTCACTGTGATCCCAAAGGCCCCGTTCCCAGCAGGTCTGGGGGCCGGAGGACGGGCCCTGCCGCAGCAGAGCTCGCGCCCCGGCTCAGTCCGCACGCCGCCGCAGGACGTATCACCGCCGTGCGGCTTTAAAAAGCAGCCTCGCAGAACTCAAATTCTCCGAGGGGTGACGGCAAATGTCACCGAGCCCGGTGAACTTCTCACCTTCCCAGCACGCGGCCCAGGCAGGCAGCCACCCGCGGGACACGCAGCCGCGGCTCTCCGCTCGCGGCTCCCCAGGCTGTTTGCCCCAACTCGCCACGTGGCTTATGGCAGCCCAGAAACATACTTACACAGAAATAAATGTACACGCCGTATCTCTGAAACATTACCCCTCGCCTCCTGGCCTTTCCCCTGATCCCCACCTCCCCGACCTGCTGCTGCCTCAGGAGAGGCCGAGGGGAAGCCAAGCAAGCGGAGGGAGCTGGAGCGCACTCGTTCACACCGCGGTTTTCTGCACTGGAACCCAAAATACCGGCTGCTGGAAGCACACCGAAGTGCTAACCCCTTACGCAGCCAAATATCTTTGAGAGAATCAGCTACAGTTACTTGGAAACAAAAGGGATTCGCTTCCTGACTCCTGAACGCGCACACTAAAGGCACATAGCAAAACTGGAGCGGGATTTGGTGCAAGAGCAGAGAAATTGTAGCAGCTCAGTACGACAAAAAGCCACTTCAATCAATGCCTAACTGGTCTGTGTGAAACGCTGGAGTTTTGGTAGTAACCTCCCCATCCCACAATGTAGCAGGTTTTTGGTGGTTTTCCCTTTTCTTTTTTTTTCTTTTTTTTTTTTAAACCCACATCAAGCCATTCCGTGCACTCTGCGAACAATAGGAATTATCTCGGCCAATACCAAAGCTGACCCGAGCAGATTTCCCCGCCTCCGTAAGCCCCAAAGTCACGGAGAGAACACCAAATGTGAGTCAGCGAGCGCTGGGGTAACTGGAAGGCGAGCTGGGAACAGACAGCAGCAGCCCGAACCGCGGCAAGCCCTCTGCTAAATTGGTCCCCGAGTCATTTTGATGGGAACGGGCCATTCCCGGGATTTTCTCACATAACTTCGGGATTAAACGCCGATCACCTCGTGCCCCGTTAAGTAAATACCAAGCACAGCCTCCTAACTGTCGGGTGAAGGCATGTTCATACTCCTCCAATTTTTTAAATGCTTGCCTTTGGAAGAAAATTTGAAATAGAGTGGTTCAGCAGTTCTGGACAGCCAGCTCGTTTTTCGACTGACTTTCCTCTCTTCTGACACTCACGAAAAATGCAGCGGGCTGCCTATCTCAGGCTCCGTCAGGAGGAAAAACACCCGGGGATCCACCGCTGCTCCGCCTGCGATTTAAAGCAAGGTCAAGCAAGCAGCAAAACTTGAATGTTTCGCCTGGCAAAAGGCTAAAAGTGCTTTTAGGAGACCACCGAGGCTGGAGAGCCGAATCGCAGAGCCGAGGCCTGGTGCTGCTTCCCGGGGAGCCACCTCGGGCAGCGGACGGGATGTGGCTTTGGGGCTGGACTCGCTGCCACCCGGCTTCGCCCCCGGGCAGCCACAAAGCACATGGAGCAGGCGGCGAGAGCCTGCAGGAGCAGGGGTTGGGCTCGGCTGCTAAACGCTGTAATTACACCGTTTTTCTGCGATGAGGCTCCTACGAGCAAGTCCACGCAGGCGGGTGCGGGCAGAGCAGAGCTCGAGCCAGGCGGACGCCCGCCAGCTCCGGTGCAGGAGCTGCGTGCCTCGAAGAGCACGAGGAGACCGGCGCAAGCCGCGCTCTGGCAACACGACCTCCATAAGCTTTGCACGCCTGGCTATGAACGGGAGAAGTGTCGGTTATCTTCTTGTGGCTTGGGATCCGGGCTGACGGCAGCGCTGCGCTCGCTGCTCCAGTTGATGCTGGGGGGAACCGTGCCGCTGCAACAGCTCCGCTCGGCAGCAGCAAGGCACCGGGGAAAAAGGTTGGATCTTCCCCATTTCATGGTGGGAACCCCAAACATACTGGTAGGCGATCCTGATGTCGGTGCAGCCATAACCCAGCTCCAAACCCGAGACGGAGCAGTTTTATCTTCCAAAACCAGGAAATCACGGAGCCTTCCGACGCGAGGGTGAGCTTTCCAGGGGCGTAACTCCCAGGCTCTCACCTCTCTGTGCGTATCCCACAGCATTCCAACGCCACGTTAGCAAAACGCCTTCCATCCCAGACATAAAAAGGAGGCGGGCACGACCGTGCCATTTGATTCTCTGAAGTCCCTGCAAATGTCACCCGCTTGTGCTGGTCGTCTTCCGGAAGCTCACTCAGAAGGCTCCGATCTCTTTAGTAACTACTCCACTTGAGATATTTGAGCACGTTTCTGCTAAAATAAGTGCTTCAGTCCATATTTATATAGTTATACGTGCACTTTTTCCCAATAACAATACTATAATAAGTTAAAAACAGTCAAAGGTTCTCTCCCCATAGCGCAAACTGTAGGAAAGCTTACGCTGCAGGAAAAGCACCGCAAATCAGACCATCGGTGTGGCCAGCTTCACGTATGTTTTTGCAAAGTAAGGAACAACTTCTGGCAACCTGAGCATTCTTCATTCTGTGCACCGTACTTCGGAGAGAGCACAAATTAAACGAGCTGCACCTGCAATACGTAGGAAGTTTGAAAGTTTGGCTGGGAAGCCAGCAGTTCCTCGGCAGCCCTGTCTCCAGGCAGAGTTTCTGCTGCGCTCCAGGAAGGGACGCAGTTTTTGATGCGAGAAAGGCCAGGCCAGCACGTTTAGGTACTGCTGGCCTCCCAAAATACCATAAGGAACAGGAGGTGCTCAGCGCACAGCCTGCAGGAGCGTGGCAGCAGGTGAGCTCTAGGCCTGAAGCTAAGAAGCAGTCAGTTGAGAAGCATTCCCTAAAATTAATATTAAAAAATAAATAAAAATCCTTGACCTCGAATCCTCAAGGCTCCCCAAAGAGCCGCTATTTCACGTTCCTCAGGCGTGCTTTCTCACGTGCTGCCTTCTCCCCCTTCAGACCTTTTTTTTGGAGGGGCTACAAATGCACAGCATGACCCGCGTGGAGCCCGGTCGGTGCAAGGCTTAAGGTTTATTTTATCCTCCGCGCAGCCTTTTCCTCCCAGTCAGCCCTGGAACCCACCAGTCCCGCTGGGACCGAGAGCAAGCGGCGCCCGGCATCGTTCAGGGGCTGGAGCTCGTTTCTCAGGCTGCCCCCTCCATCCACCACGCAGGTCCTGCCACGTGCCTGCAGCTCCTCCCCCTACCAGGGGCTTAGCGGGACGTCAGCATGCGACCGAGGTTCTACCCTTGGACCCCTGGCTCGAACCTGCAAAACCGAAGAGGAAAAAAAAAATAACAAAGAAGAGAGCGAGGCGGATGCTTTCTGCACCCTGCTGCCGCGGTTTGGAGCAATTTGGAGCAATTCTGTTCCTTCAGCCTCGTTGTTCTTCAGCGTACCCAACGCTGCAGGCTGCTCGTTTGTATGGAGAGCCTGCCCGCTGTCTGAGCTACCCAGCTCGCTGCTTTATTCTCGGCTTCATCTGCATCGCCTTGTCTGAGCTAAACCATTACATTGTTTTACAACGCACCAGACCGAGTTAAAAAGAAAACCTAAAAGGTCAAACACGGCCCCGAAAGCCGTAATTGCTTTACCTGGCTCATCCTTCAAGTGTCAAGCCAGGGCCAAAGCTAAGGCTGAGCTTTTAATTGCTTGCGAATTCAAGCACCAGGCTGCTGTCCCCCCGGGAAAGGCGCAGACGCGAGGATCGTTAGGTGATTTTATTCCCGAGGGGGGCCCAGCACCCTCAGCACCCCCATAAAATGAGGGTTTGCTGTTCCATCCCGAGCGCTGGGCTCCTCCTTTCCACACTTGGCCACCCGCTCGCGTCCACCGCCGTTCTCTTCCGTCCCTTCCTTCCTGTTGCGCTGCCTCCACGCCGAAGGCCGAGCTATCGACCCTTCCAAGCAGCGGCACCCAAAGCGCCTCCCAAAAATCAGACGCCGCACGTTCACAGGGGGACAGACCCCGGAGCATCACACGCAACGAAAGAGCACGGCCTCCAACCACAAGATTTCATTAAGCGGCGCTCAGACCGCGCTCATTAGGAGCGGCGCTTGGGAGCTCGGCCCCGGGGGAAGCGTTCATTACCTCGCCCAAGTGAGCACCGCGGATTAGAGCGGGATGGGAGAACACAAGAGGGACGCGCAGCTGGGAATCCTAGAGCCGAGGTCAGAGCCATCGCCTGCACGAGCCGCGGGAGGGGCGTTTGGAGTCTCCGCAGAACAAAACCTCCCGAGCAGGAGGCGTTCATTTGGGGGAAATCGCAAGAATCGTGCGGCGGGGAGGTTTTGGGAGGTTTCCCTCCAGCAGCGCCGCCCTGCTCTGCACATCAGCGAACCGCCCTGACTCCAAACCCTCCAGGTAACGCGGCCGCACAGAAAGCACAGCCCGAAGCTCCGGCTTCGGGGGCTTCAGGGGTAACCTCTTGCTTTGCCAAGCGGCAAACGCTCACCGTAAAACTTCGGGGCTACACAACCACGGCCATCGGAGCTCCCCAGCCGGGGTTACGCGCACCCACCGAGCCCTACGGCGGGTCAGGAGCCAACGCGTCCTCGTTGCGGCCCCCGTGCCACGCACACCAGCACCACCGTGCCCACGAGTTGGGCCGTTCCTCCTGGGCTTTGATGTGGGGACGGGCTGAGAAATCACACGGAGCAGGAGCGACCGTGGCAAGCAGCCGGACGCCCTTACGAGCTCAGACACGAGCCCGCGAGCTGCCGCCACCGTGCTCAAGTCCAGCCAGGAGGCTCGAAACCTCCACCCGTCCAAATGCCTCGGCAGGGACACAAAGCCAGCCGGATGACCCGGCTGAGTCCAAGCCGGCGCAGAAACGGGTTCTAAAACGAGAGCGGGGTCACAGGAAAGAGCTGCCGCGGCTGCGTACCGGGACCTCTGCGCCTGGGTCGGAGCTGCGTGAGCAAATGTTTGCTCAGACATTAAGAGCACGCATTCAAATCTCAGTAAAAACAGAAAGCACAACGCTTTCAACACGTAAACCAGTCAAAAAGAAAAACAAAAACAAAAACCAACACATTTTTTCGGCCCGACTAACTCCAAGAACTACAGCTGACTTCACATCTCCAGGATTTCGGTACGACCTTGCCGATGTATTTTCACACAGACCCTTACTACGGGTACTAACGCTAAGTTCTACTGGATTTGACTACAATTTTCATCCGCTTGTTTTACGCTTGTTTCTGTTTTAAACCTCCCAGCAGTCGCGGGGCCGCGAGCGATTTCCTGGGTACCAAGCGCGGGGAATGTATTCGGGTGCCAGCGCTTCCCCGGCAGCCGAGGGGAGGACCCCGGGTTTGTACACCGAAAACGGAGCGCCCGAGAAGCTCTCGCAGCGCCGCGAGGCGCGCGCTGAAGTCGCTGGAAGGCGACGGCGTGGAAGGAGAGAGAGGAGAGAAGGAGCGGCTCGTCCTCCCAGGCACCACCGACGCCGCTCGCCTCCTCGGGGGAGCATGAGCTCCCCAGGAAACCCGGCACCTCCGCTGCCCCGGGGGTGCGTCCGGAGAGGGGATCCCTTCGGGAACTGCTGGGAGCGGCCCCAAAACGAGCCCATCAGCCGCACCCTGCCCTCGCAGGTGGTGAGGCGTTACTGAACGCCGCGCTGCTCGCTGCCGGAGGAGGGGGAGCGCTCGTAAAGGAGCCAGAAAAGAAAGGAGGGCGGTATGGGGTGGGCAGGGAGCATCGAGAGGACTTGAGAAGAAAATATGGGCACGCTGGGGGGGGGTCTCTGGAAGCCGAGAGGTGGGACGGGGGGAGGCAGCAGCAGAGAGGGCTCCAGGCACTCGGAGCGCGCGCGGGCAGCTCGGGATGAAGCTGTGGTGCCCGCCGGCAGGTGAACCTGGCTTGGCATGGCGAGAGAGGCAGCTGTGGTTCGGCGGCTTGCACGCGGGGGTCAGCAGAGAAAACAGGGCCCCCGTGCGCCAGGGATAACCCAGGGGAACCCGACGGAGGAGAGAGCAAACGGAGCGGGGAGAGGGTGAGGATGAGGAGGCTGTCCCCTGGGAGGAAGGTCTGCCTTCAGCGGCGTGCGCCTCTCCTCCCTGCCTTCCCCGATCGCGCCCCCCTGGGGAGAACGCCCCCTCCTGAGGATCCTGCAGCGAAGGCCGCCAGGCTCCCAAAAACTCGGCTTCCCAGAGATTTCCCACTCGGGACCTCTGCAGAAAACACGATTCCCTCCGTGTGCCCGCGGCGGGGACACACGCGGGGCCGTCCCTGCGCCTGAGCGTGTTTGTACCTGCAAGGACGCCCGTGCCCGCACCCGGGTAGGGACAGACGTGCAAAGGGACAGGGGCGCGCGGCGCACGCGTGCCTACACGCACGGGGTGCTCGTGTGCACACGGGCGTGGGTGCCCGTGGGGGTGCAGAAACACCTCCCGTCAGCGCCTGTACCGCCACAGCCACGTGTGGCACACCTGTACGCACGCCCGTGTGCTCCCCGGTGCACGCGTGTGCACCCGGCCGCATGCCTACGTAAGTGTGAACCCGCACAAATGCTTCCTTGCACGCGCAGGTGCGTGTCAGGTGTGCGCCTACAGCACACAGACACCTGCAGGCACACACACCGATACACGTGCGCGCTGGTTCGCCGGCCAGCGTGCATCACGTAGGCGTGCACGCTCACCTCCACGCTCGTGTGCTCACTCCCGCGTGCACAAGCGGGTGGATACCCGTGGATACGGCCATGCCTGGGTGCCCTCACACTGCGTGAGCAAACCAAACACAAGCACGTGCACACCCCCACGCGCCGGGGGCACACCCACGAGGCGACGTGCAGATCTACAGGGTACGTACCCACGCACGCCCTGTAGGGTACGCGATCCACGCCGGCAAGGGCCAAGTCCGGGGCCGTGCCCCGGCACCCCGGGGCGTGGGTGAGCGTGCAGCGACACAGCCACACGCACGCGTGCCCAGCAGGGCCACCGCGGCACCCCTCCCACGTGGGGCGGGTTGTTCAGCGTGCTGTTATCCGGCTCACGGCCGTATCTCGGAGATAACACCGGGGCCACGAAGCCGAGACGATGCCGTGGCCCGGTGCCCGGGCACCGGCATCTCCGACAGACGCCCCCGCAGGTGGGCGTGCACAGCTGCTCCCTGCCCCCCCCCCCCCGTGCACACGCACGCTCTGTGGTGGGTGTGAGCGTGCAACACAGGGGCCGCACGGCACGGGGCGTGCACCGGGGGGGGGGGGGGGGCACAGGACCCACACAGGGGCACCCGTGGGTGCACCTGCACCGTACGTAGGTGGGATAGGGGCAGCCCCACGCCCAGGCTGGATCACGGGGTGGGGGGGGGCCGGGTGTCCCCACACAACGTGGTGGTGGCCCTGTTTTTTTGGGGGAGGGGGGTGTCACCTGAGTCCCCGCACACCGTGACAGGGTCCACACTTGGTGGGGGTGGGGGCACCCGAGTCCCCGCACACCGTGACGGGTCCCATCTGGGGGGTGTCACCCATGTGCCCACACTGTGTCGGTGCCCCCATTTAGCGGGGACAGGGGGGGGTCACCCCATGTCCCCACACCCCGTGACAGGGTCCCCATTTAGGGGGGACGGGGGGGTCACCCCATGTCCCCACGCAGTGACAGCGTCCCCACTTGGAGGGGGGCACCCTGAGTCCCCACACACCGTGACGGGTCCCATTTTGGGGCTGTCCCCACACACCACGACAGGGTCCCCGTTTTGGGGGGGGGGGGGGGGGGGGTGGGCCGGGGGACACACCCCATGTCCCCACACACCACGACGGTTCCCATTTGGGGGGCGTCACCCATGTCCCCACACCGTGTCGGTGCCCTCATTTAGGGACAGGGAGGGGGGGACACTGACAGCGCCCTCATTTAGGGGGGAACCGGGGGGGGGGGTCGCGCCGTGTCCCCACACCCTGACAGGGTCCCCATTTAGGGTCCGGGGGGAGGACACCCCGTGTCCCCACACCATGCCGGTGTCCCCGTTTAGGGACGGGGGGGGGGGGGGGGGGGAGCTTGACGGTGTCCCCGTTTAGGGGGTGACCGGGGGGGGGTCACCCCGAGCCCCCACACCCCACCCCACACAGGAACACCCCCCCCCCCCGGTACCTTCTTAACGGTGCGCGGCGCCTCGGTGACGGTGCCGTCGGGGCTGACGAGCGCCTCGGCCGCGCCGCCGCCGTTGTTGTCGCCGCCGCCGCCGCCGCCGCCGCCGTGGTGGTGCCGGTGCTGGGGGAGCAGCGGGTCGCTGCGCTTCATGGCCGAGGCCTGAGGCACCCTGGCGGCGGCGGCGGCGGCGGCGACCGGGGGCGTCGGCGGGGGGGGGCAGCCGCCGCCGCCGCCGCCGCCGGCGCCGGGGGGGGGCCGCTCGGCCGCCGGGACCGCCTCACGCTCGGTAACGGGCACCGGGCACGACGGGGGGGCCGCGGCGGGGCACGACGGCCCCGCTGCCTTGTCCATGGGGCCGCCCAGCTCCTTCAGCTCCACGGCGGGAGCCGCCACCTGCACCGACATCGCTGCTGCCGCCGCCGCCGCCGCCGCCGCCGCCGCCTCCTCCGGTTCCCTCAGGGACCGCCCGGCCCGCCCCGGTCCGCCCCCGCCGCCGCCGCCGCCCGCGGGGCACGCTGGGAGTTGTAGTCCCGCCTGCCGTTGCCATGCCCCGCCCGCGGCCGCGCGGGGACTACGAGTCCCGGCGGGCAGCGCGCCGCGCCTCGGCCGGGGCCGCGCGGGGGGTTATGGGAGATGTAGTCCTGAGGAGGGTGAGGATGAGTAAGGGGGGAGGAAGGCGGGGGTTGTGCGCCTCACAGGGCTGAGGCGCGGAATGGCGGCGCTGGGGGGACGAGGCCGGGCACCCCGAGCCGTTCTAGGCCTCTTGCACTGCACCAAAATTCCATTTTATTTCGTGGTTTTGAAGAATTCAATTTCTGCCTGGTTATTTTTAGTGGTTTCGAAGAATTTTGAAAAATTTCCCGCACTGCTGCCCTGCCTCCCGCTCCGTGGCCCCCCCTCGCCACGGGGAGGCTCCCCACGGGCCGTCCATGCTCCCGCGAGGCCACGTCTCCAAGCTTTGGCCTGCCCTGGGCTGGCCCCAGTGCGTCCCAGTCCATACTGGGACACGGCCTGGGCAAACTGGGGGGAGCCCAGGAGGAGCTGCAGGGCCCGGAGCGAGGAGAGGCTGCGGGAGCTGGGGCTGCTTGGCCTGGGAGGGGGCGGCTCTTGGGGGCTCCCCCGCATCCATCCTGCTGCCCCCAGCACCACTGTGGCTCTCGTAACCTTCCCCCGGAGCGCTGCGGATCCTTCCAGCAGCACCACGAGCCTTCTGTGCCTTCTTCGAACCATCATCTTCACCTCCTGGGCCACCTCAAGGCACCAAACCTCCCCAGCACCAGTTCCAAGCCTCTCTCCCGGGCCTGCGGCTCCACCACTGGCAAAGCCCCGAGGAGCAGGAGCTGAGACGCGCTGGCAGAGCAGCACCCGAGAGCCAGGAAACTTGCTGTTCTGCCAGGTTCCCCGAGCCCACAGATCCCCCCCTTTGTGGGCGAGCATTTGTGCAAACCAGCAAACAAAAGCCTGGTAACAATCTGCAGCTTTCTACATCCAGTTCTTCGGGAAAGCTCCTCATAGGGAAGTGAAACTCGAGCTCGTCCTTGGCTTTTTTATTGCTATCGTTATTGGGATTAATGCAGGATATCTCTGGGCCCAGGACTGCTGATATTGTTGATGTTGCAGGTGACTGCATCACTGGGTATTTAAAAGCCCTAGCCATACAATCTCATCCTTACATGCCGCATGCTCCGGAGGCGCAGAAGTCAGAGGTGCAGCCCATCTACTGATGGATAAATTTCCTTTAATTAGCTCCTTCTACGAGGTTTCTCATTTTTGCCATTCTTCAACCCCCCCAACTTGCTCGTGCATTCAAACTCTGCTTTTTGATTTTTTTTCCTCTTCCCCTCCTATTTTATACTGTTCTGCCATTGCTTTTGTCCACGTGCACACGAGGACCGACGCAGCAGCAGGCACAGGGGAGCGGGGGGCTCCAGCAGCATGCACTGCCCTGGCACAAATTTAGAGGTTTAGGCACTGCCATCCCTTTTGCTGCGTGGTGGGGGTGGCTGGGGGAGCTGTGCCTCTTCTGGTACAGCCTGGCAGCACGACGGTTTTGTTTTTAAGCTATTTCCTTTCCCTAAAGTCCATATGATTTCCATTCTGTACTCGTCAATGTCAACTTATTCGAGGCTCAGCCTCTAGCCAAGGATTTTTGGGGCTGTGCAAGCACCGGGCAAAGCCCAACGTTGCCTTCCCGGTGGAGAAGCAGGAGCTGCGTTGGCTGGAGGTAAAAGGATCCCGTGGTTCTTGGGCTGTGATCAGCCAGGAGAGGTGCGGAGCAGGCTGGAAAAAAGCCACCAAGTCCCGCAAGCTTGTGTGGAGTTTCAGGACCCACCAGAACAGAAATGCCAAGGTTAGGCCGGCGCAGGGGAAGCAACCTGCAGGATTTCGACGAAGCCAAAAGAAGAATTTCGCGCTTTGAGGGGAAGAACCCAGTCAGCAGCCGATGAAGCACGAGCACGACACGCTGCGTTGGTAAAAAGTCACCGGGGACGGGAGGAAAAACGGTTTCATTATGTGCCCGGGTGGCAGCTGGACTGGAAAACGCTCAGGGGAGAGGCGAGGGCTGTAAGGCATTTAATGGGCTCGGGAAGCAACGCGGAGAGGACGACGGGAGGAGCGTGAGGGGGGCGAAGTTAAAGAAACACACGGCTTTGTGCGTGGAAAGCGCCCAGAAAAGTCCCATCTTCACTGAAAAAAAAACATTTTCCTGCTAAAGCGAAATCAGGATCTGTCTCACAGCACATTCCTGCCCCTCTGTCGGAACAGAAAGCTCAGTCTCAGGCAGCTTTCGGTCTCAGAAGGGGCCTTTGAAAACAAAACTCTTTGCAAACTGCTGGGGGAGGGATTTGGGGTGGCAGCAGATGGAAATCCCTCCCCGGCGCTGCCTGTTCCGCGCAGCCGCCAGCCGGCTCCATGCGAAGCCCTGGATCCGGCAGCATCCCGGCCCCGAGCAGCACGGGAGGGGGGCTCATGCCAGCCTGGGGGCCAAAATCCCCCCGGTGCTGCCGATGGCTCCGCCGGTGAGAGAACGCCCGATGCGGGGGCACCAGGCACGGAGCTCGGCACCACCAGCACCCAGCCGCGCATCGCTTGCCCCGCTTGCCTTTTGGAGAGCGGCCTCATCCTGGGGGTACCAGGTTGCTGGCAAAGCCACAGAGTAATCTCAGCGCGGCCGAGCGCCCCAGCGCTAATTAGTAGCCACTAATTGGGCACTTCATCACACCGGGGCGTGCACTGGGGATGCCCGCGGAGGGAGCGGGTTATACCCCGGTTTGCCAGCGCTCCGGCCGCATGGCACCAGGCCGTGCTGGAGGATTTATCTGGGAAAACAGCGGATATCGGGGAGGAAGGGAGAGGCCGGCGGGTAGGGAGGGTTCTGCCGCTCAAACAATCGGGGCTCTGTGAGCACGGGGCAGAGCGGTGCTGCGTACGAGCTGTGCCGGGTACGGGGACACGGGACAGGCACCGGTGCTGGGCCCCATGCCGGGGAACGCGGCCCCCAAAAGGCGAGGATTTCCCCAGCCTGTGGCCACGTGTAGGTCTGCACGGCTGACAGCCAGGCTCGGGAACTGCTTCTCTTACAAGCGATGACCACAAACAACATTAGATGAAATAGCACGGTCGTTTCATCCTGCTCCCTCGCACAGCACATCCCCAGCGCACGGTAAGAGAGGGAAGGGCAGAGGAAAAGCCCAGGCAGACGCCGAGCTTTGATCCTGCACAAACGAACAAAACCTGGGGGTTTCTCCTCCACTACCTTGGCTGCAAAATTAAACGTGGCCAAGCCCTTCGGCTCAGGAATTGCCCCACCACCCGTGGTCCTCCATCCCCGTGCCAAACTGCTGGCGCCTGCACAGGAGGCAGAGCTGGGTACTGGGCAGAGCCCCCGCTGACCACTCCACGGGCTGGATTTGCCCATCCCCGTGACATTTGGTCCTAAAAGCAGCGGCCACGTGGGTGCTGGCCTTTGAGACAGAGCATGGCAGCAGGGCTGCTTGGCAGAGTCGGTGCCAGCCACTGTTAACCGGGAGGGCAAAGGCTCCTCCACGACCGCAACGCCGCGAGCATCGCCCCATGCCACTGCGAAGGCTGATCCCTCACACAGGAGGAAAAGGGGAAAAAATTCCATTTACGTGGAAGCTTTTCAACTCCCTGGGACTTCCCGCTGTAAGCCGACAGACAGCGGTCGTCTTGCCGGGATGTATTTCATAGCAGACGTCAATAGGAGCCCGCAGCGTTCGTTAGCTCTTCTAATTGCAGCTCCTGCTCTACAGATTTAAGATGATTCAGCCTACTCCTGCCTAATGGCATGCGGACATTCGATACGAGCAATCCGATTGTACCGCGGCTATTGATTTGTTCTGGCAATGTCCCCGGGACCGGCCTGCACTATCGCAGCCTTCGTTCATTTAATTAAGGCAAAGGCAGCCAGAGAGCGCCGACACTTGTCCCCGGGGGCGGGCGGCCGCGTGCGTTCGGGGCAAATATTACCCAGGCTCCTTGAAACCGCCCTGCCTCGCCCGAGCACTTTAACCTCAGGTTTACCTCCGGTGCCTCCCAAACCCACGTGAACGCAACGCAGACGTTTTTGGGGGGCTCCATCCCCGTCTCTTCTTCCAAATGTGGCCGCCGCCCCGATGCCACGCGGGCGATGCTGTCTCTAGGGGACACGTGCAAGTCGTGGCTCTCCCCGTGCCCGGCCTCGCAAAGTCTCCACAGCCTCAACCAGGAGGACGCCCGACAGACACACGGACAGGAAACGGCTTGAAATAACAAGAACTGGAAGATATGAAAGCTTTTTCACAACGGGAGGGCAGGCGGGAGGAAGGACTCTTGCCCATTTCCCTGCACTGAAGGGGAAAGGATCACAAAGAAATGCGGTCACTCGAGCTCTTCCCTGCCCCTCCGAGGATGTCACCGAAGGGGGATTTGTCCTCCCAGCCTTTCCAACTTGTGCCTCCCCCCTTGCAGCACCCCTGGCCCAGCCCTGATGCGAGGGACGCTTTGGGCACGTGGACACTGCTCCTGCCGGAACGGGTCAGCGATGGAGATCCCCGCAGAAAGCCCAGGAGAGGGGAGGAAATCGGTGCAAATCCCCCCGTTTTGGGGCTGTCTTGAGCCCCGCATGAGGATGATGCGGCGCGTCCCAGGATAAATGTTTTCCCTTCACTACAGAAACGAGTCCTTCTGCCTGCGTGCCAAACGGGGGGGGGTTGGTCTGCTGCATGGGGGATGTGTTGGGGTCAGGCCCAACACGTTTAGCTTTTGGTTAGCTTGACATCTCACGTAGGAACTTTTCATTCAATGCTATTTTCTTTTAAAAAAGAAGCTCACAGAAAGAAATCCCTCAAAATGAACGTTTTCTTTAGCCCCAGACAAACCAGCCCTACCCTGGCTGCTTTGCACACCCCAGCCCCACAACGGCTGCAGAGAGAGCTCGGCCCATCCCACCCACCAAAACCATCAGGAAAATGCAATTCCACCCAAATTTAAGACAGGACCAGGGGTCAGGGTAACCCATAACCCTGAACACGACAGTGCGTGAGCTTCCTCCTGGGCCAGATAAAAAAGGACACTTCCCAAAAGCAGCGTCTATCCCCAAACACAGATCTGTCCCTCCTGTCGCTGCGGGACCCCGCTCCGGTCGGAGCACCCAAGCAGCACCCTAAAGGGACCACCCAACCCCTGGGTTTGGGGATATTTAAGCCCATAGTGCCATCTGCTGGCAAGGGGCCCCCCAAACCCCCCACTTTGCTGCTGGTTTAACTGCTCAGCATCCCCAAAACAGCCCCTGGAGCACCCGTGGCCATTCACAGCCGTCGGGGACGAAAGGGCCGGGATGGGGGCTTCAGAGCAGTTCCCCTTGCGGCTAAAGAGCACCCACAGAACCCAGATAGTTTCACAGCCTTCCCCATTTCTACCATTTTCACCCCATTAACACAGGGGCAATCCCCGTGGAAGCTTCACGGCGCAGCTGGCACCATCCCGGAGCCCTTTAGGAGAAAGGAAAAACCCCACAGCGCTTCCCCGCACTCAATACCCCCCCCAAAAAAAAGTCCAGGGCAGGCGCTGGCAATGGAAACTTGGCAAATTTAATACTGATACAGGAGGGTTTTGCTTTACACAGCAAAAATTAACCCGTGGAGGTCACCAGGATAGCGAGAAAGCCAGGAGCCTACCAGGATTTAATAAACACTCAAGACATTTACAGGGCTAACGGGCGGATACAAAGCACCAGCGAGGACGGGGCGTCCTCCTACGTCGGGATCGCTGTAATCAGGTCTTGTTCTTTTTTTTAAAAAAAATAGTAAAAAAAAAAAAAAAAAAAAGCTTGGCTCAGGGGTTGCTGCACCCAGAGAGAGGCGACCCCGGGAGCTGGAAGGCACTTTGGGACCCCTGCAGAACTACGGGCGTACCCCAAAAAAACGTGAGCACCGCGGGGACGCGGCCGCAGCGCCCGAGTGGCCGCCACGTCCCGGTGTGTTATACAGAGTAAAAAAAAAAAAAAAATAGTCGTAGTAAAAAAAAATCCCTATTGGCACCCAATTATACACGAGCGTGTATAAGCTCTACGTACCATCTAGCCGTGGGGCGGTGGGGCAGAGGGCGAGCGGGGGGCGTCAGCGGGGTCCTGGCACCCCGGGACGCAGGAGGAAGCTCCCCAAAATCTACCCTAACCTACCTAGGACCGCTGTCCCGGGGGGCCGCCCGCTCCTGCCCCGAGCGGGTGCGCAGGCAGCATCCCCAAATCCCCGCAGGACCTGCGTGGGGGGGGGGGGGGGGGCGTTGCTCCACCAGCAGCACCCCGTTTCTCTTCTCCCGGCGATGCCGAACGCCTTTCTGGCAGCGTCCCGTTGGGCTGGGACGTGCATTGAGTTCATCCGGGTGACACGGGGACAGACACCACCGTCCCCGAGGAAAAGCCACCCGTGGCCACGCTCGGGACCGGCCCCGGTGTCCCCTCGAGGCTGTCCTGATGTGGACACCATCGTCCCCACGAGCCCCTCGCAGCGTCCTGCCGGGCTCAGAAGTCCGAGTCGGCGTCCAGCAGCTCCGCGTCCACCAGGTTGGTCCGAGAGTGGATAGGGGCCAAGCCGGCGCGTCGGCCCCAAGTCCTCGTCCCCACACCGTTGGGCATGGCCTCGGGGGGCCAGCGGGGACCCCCGTTGTGCTGCCAGCCCCCGCCGCTGGGGCCGGGGCTCTCGTCCTCTGGGGACGCGCTCTCGGGGCAGAACGGGTTGCTGATGAGGTGGGGGACGATGGCTCTGCGGCTGCGCCCATCCCATGGCCCCCCGACGACGCTGCCTTCGGGCCGGCCGCCTGCGAGCCCCTGGAGGACAGCGGGGACGAAGGCGTCCCCCCCACAGCGGCGGGGCACGGCCACCAGGCAGGGCTGGAGGGGCAGCCGGGGCAGGCGAGGCACGGCGCTGCTGGAGGCCGGGGGGTCCGCGGAGCCCCCAGTGCAACGCTCGGGGCCCGGGCACACCTCGTCCTTCTTCTTCTTCCTCCGCTTCTTCTTCCGGCTGTGCTTCTGCAGCTCCGGGGAGACGTCGGCCTCCACCACCCAGAGGTTGGCCCTCTCCTCCGGCGGCACTGTGGGACGGACACGGGGCCGCTGAGAGCGGCCGCATCCTGCCCCGCGCCCCCCAGCCCCTCACCAGCCCCGCCGCCCCTCTCATCCCCCAAACGATGCCCCCAAGGACTTGCCAGGCGTCGCCACGGGTGTCACGGAGACGTCCTGGGGCAGGATGGCCCCTCTCCTGGCCACCATCTTGGTGACGTGCTGGGCCCACGCCGAGGACACGTCGGCCGAAGGCTCGTTGATGTCAAACGCTAAACCGGCTGCGGGGACGAGGAGAGGGGGGAGCCACATCAAGGGGGGGGGGGGGGACAACAGGGACCCCCGCGGAGGTGGCCCCATCCCGCCCCGCCACCGCACGTACCCACGGGGCCGTCGTGCGAGACGGTGTGCATGCTGAAGGACAGCTCCTGGCCCGGGTCCCGCAGCAGCTCCTTGCGCTTGGAGAAGGCTTTGGCGATCATCTTGCTCTTCTTGATCCTCTTGGGCTGGTCGTCGCTCTGCCCCGTCAGCCTGGGGACACGGCGGTCACAGCAGGGACGTGGGGTGGCCCCGTCTGGGCACGGCCATGTGGAACGGGGCACGCACAACCCCAGGCACGGCACCTGTGCGCTCAGGGACCCTCCCCATCTGGATGGGGCGCACCAAGGGCTGGGGACAGCGCGGGATGGACGTGCCCTACACCCCCCGCTCCCCTCCCACTACCCACAACTCATTGACCCGGTGGACAAAAGCCTGGGGACAACCTCTGACACCTCGGGACGCCGGATGGGGCGCGGGGTGACATCCCCGGGGTCCCACCTGCACCAGGTGCGCTTCCAGATGAGCAGGGTGGCCTTGGTCCAGACCCAGGTGCTCATGGAGACGCCGGTGCCGAACATGGCGAAGAGGTTGATCTTCTCCACCAGCAGGCTCGGCCGGTTCTTGATCTCGCACTCCGGGATGGGCTTGTTGGTCTGCGTGGCGATGGTCACGTTGGCCTCGCACCTGCACGGGCAGACGTGGGACCGTGAGGATGGGGACCAACAACGACGCTCAGCACCCCAAAAGGAGCTAAAGAGCACCACGAGCACCCCACCCCCATCCCACGCACAGGACGTATTCCCGAAAGCTGCGCTCCCACTCGGCCTGGTTGAAGAAGTCGTAGAAGTGGCAGCCGAACGTGATGAAGACGAAGCCGAAGGCCAAGAAGCCGAAGATGCCTGGAAGAGAAGCGGGATGTCCCCGGCTGAGCCGGACCCCAACAGTTCTGGGACAAAGATTCCGCGCCGGGACCGTGCCACCACCAACGCAGCTTTGTCCCTTGGTGCTGAGATACAACCACCTCTGGGCAGGCAGGACAGGTCCGTCTGGGTTCAGGGAACCAAACGTCCCCATTCCCACATGAATTTCCCCCAGAAATGGTGCCGCCCTTACCCAGCCGCAGCATGGTCTCGTTGATCTTGCTGGCCGCCTTCTCGCTCAGCAGCCCGGGGTGGTTGCTCTTGATGGAGAAGAGCGTCATGACCCCTGCGGCGGAGGGACGCGGCGGTGAGGCTCGGGGGGGACACACTCATGGTGCCCCCAGCCCCGTCCCGCACCTACCCCGGATGAGGAAATAGCCCCCCACGATGAGGACGAGCCCGATGGGCGCCAGGACGAAGCCGGCGCGGTACCGGTAGTTCTTGTACCCCACAAAGCAGATGCCGCTGACGGAGTCGCCGTCCACCTGGTAGAGACGGGGACCGGGAGGGGGTCAGCAGGATGCGGCCACCACCACCCCCTCGAGCCGGTCCACGGGCTGGCGGCCCTGTTACCTGCGCCACGGCCAGGATGGCCACGGTGAGGACGAAGGGGATGGACCAGGTGATGAGGTGGAAGTAGGAGGTCTTGCCCAGCAGCGGCTGGTAGGTGGTGCCCAGCGCCTTGAAGGAGGTGTGCCAGGCGTAGGTCAGCATGACGAACCAGATGACGCCCGACATCAGCGAGTAGTAGACGATGACGAAGATGATGACGCAGGACAGCGTCTCGTTGGAGCTACGGGGGAGGCGAGGCAGGGACGTCAGCCGGGAGGGGACGCGGGGCAGGAACACGCAGTGGGACGGGGACGCAGGCGACACCTACGTGGGCTCCCCAAGGCGCATGGTGCCGTCGGCGCGGCACACGATCTCGTCGCGGGCGCCGTCCATGAACTGCGCCAGCCAGCCGATGCTGCCCACGAAGAAGCAGGCGTTGACGTAGAAGAGGATGACGGCGGGGTAGCGGTTGGAGTTCCTCCAGTCGGCGACGAACGTGGCCTGGACGGGGGAAAAAGGGACACCTGGGTGGCCGGCCCCCTTTTTGGGGACACCTCTACGCGTCCCCCCACAGCCCTGTAGCGGCGGCGCGGCTCACCAGGGTGAAGAAGGTGCAGAAGATGGTGACGGAGCTGAAGGCGGCGATGTAGACGTGCATCTCGCGGTGCTCCTTCTCGGTGAAGAGCGGGTTCTGGCACTGGATCCCGCAGCCCTCCACGTCCTCGTACCAGCTCTTGGGGTTGTCCGTCCGCACCAGCGGCGCCTCGCACTGCCCCGAGTTGTTGAACTTGATGTTCTGCACCTCGTTCTGCCAGAGGCGGTGGGCACCATGAGGAAGAGGAGGAGCGGGGGGCACGGCCACCCCACATCATCCCCCATTCCAGGTCCCGGGGGACCCAGAGGCGTCGCGGCAGTGCCCCCCGCACCCCCACCGTACCGGGCAGCCCTCGGGGAAGCGGTCGGGCGTGCACTTGAGGAAGTCAGGCCAACCGCGCTCGCGCTCCACGATGGTGCAGGGCGCGCGGGTGGCCTGGCAGAGGGTCTGGCTGGGCAGCTCCACCTGCCCGTCCTCGCACTTGGGCATGTAGACGGCGCACAGCAGGGGCTGGATGACATCCCAGCAGCGCGGGGCATTGCGCAGGCCTGCGGGGACAGCGCCGTCACCCCCGGTGCGGGGACGCGGGGTGGGATGGGACAGGATGGGGACGCCGGCGGTGCTGAGCCCCCGGCTGCTCGGCACCCCCCCCTGTAGCGCCCGTGGGCGCCATACCCCTTCCAGAACCCTGCCGATATTAATCCCCTTCATGTTGCCCCCTCTTATACCGCCCCCACGCTGCTCCCCTTCATGCTGTGCCCAGCCATACTGTTCACCTCTATGCTGTGCCCATCCTGCTCCCCGCTATACAGCTCCCCTCTACTCACACCCATCCCAGCGCCCTGCTATACTGCGCCCATCCCGCTCCCCTCCATACCGCACCCATCCCGCTGCCCCGCTACGCTGCTCCCCCCATACTGCACCCACCCTGCTGCCCTCTATATCGCACCCGCTCCACTCCCTCCGGCTCTCCCTATACTGCGCCCATCCCAGCCCCGCTATACTGCTCTCCCCATACTGCACCCCCCCACACCACTCACCTCCGTTCTGCTACCCCGTACTGTGCGCATCCTGCTCCCCCCACACCGCATCCACACCGTTCCCCCCACACCGCTCCTCCTCCCCATACCGCACGCGTCCCCAGTATCCCGTTCCCCTGTGCACCACCCCCTTCAATAACCTACACCCACAGTGCCCCTGCCTACAGTGCCCCCACACAGAGCCCCCCCTCTACAGTGCTCCCCCATAATGCGTTCCCCTCCATGGTGCCCCCCCACAGAATAGTGCTCTCCACTCTATAGCGCTACCCTCCATGATGCCCCCCCCAGATCTCCCCACTATTGTGCTCCCCTCAATATAGTGTCCTCCAGTCTATAGAGCCCTCCCGTAACACCCCCCTTTATAGTGCTCCCCACTCTATAGTGCCCCTCTCTACAGCACTCTCCTCCATGATGCCCCCCCAGAAGCTCACCTCTGCAGCTGTACCCCCATAATGCTCCCCTCCATGGTGCCCCCCCCATAGCGCTCCCCGCTCTATAGCGCCCTCCATAACACTCCTCTCTATAGAGCTCCCCTCCATGGTGCCCCCCATAAGCATAGAGACCCCCCCCATAATACTCCTCCCTAGAGAGCCTCCCCATAACGCCCCCCTCCCTACAGAGCCCCCCCATAATACTCCTCTCTATAGTGCCCCCCATAACACCCCCCTCCCTATAGTACTCCCCCCATAACTTCCATGGCGCCCCCTCCGCATAGTTATCCCCCCCCCAAGAGTTACCCCCCCCAGGAGTTAGTTACCCCCCCATAGCTACCCACCCCATAGCAGCCCCCCCCAAGAGTTGCCCCCCCCCAAGAGTTAGCCTCCCCCATAGCTACCCCCCAAGAAATACCGCCCCCAAGAGTTACCCCCTCCCAAGAGTTACCCCCTCTCAAGAGTTACCCCCTCCCCCAAGAGTTATCCCCCCCCCAAGAGTTATCCCCCCCCAAGAGTTACCCCCTCCCCCAAGAGTTATCCCCCCCCCAAGAGTTATCCCCCCCCCAAGAGTTACCCCCTCCCCCAAGAGTTATCCCTCCCCCAAGAGTTACCCCCTCCCCCAAGAGTTATCCCCCCCCCAAGAGCTACCCCCCCCCCACGAGCTACCCCCCCCCCAAGAGTTATCCCCCCCCCAAGAGTTACCCCCTCCCCCAAGAGTTATCCCCCCCCCAAGAGCTACCCCCCCCCCAAGAGTTACCCCCCCCCCAAGAGTTACCCCCCCCCCAAGAGTTACCCCCTCTCAAGAGTTACCCCCTCCCCCAAGAGTTACCCCCTCTCAAGAGTTACCCCCCCCCCAAGAGTTATCCCCCCCCCAAGAGTTACCCCCTCCCCCAAGAGTTATCCCCCCCCCAAGAGTTATCCCCCCCCCAAGAGTTACCCCCTCCCCCAAGAGTTATCCCCCCCCCAAGAGCTACCCCCCCCCCAAGAGTTACCCCCCCCCAAGAGTTACCCCCTCCCCCAAGAGTTATCCCCCCCCCAAGAGTTATCCCCCCCCCCAAGAGTTATCCCCCCCCCCAAGAGTTATCCCCCCCCAAGAGTTACCCCCTCCCCCAAGAGTTATCCCCCCCCCAAGAGCTACCCCCCCCCCCAAGAGTTACCCCCCCCCCCAGGAGCTACCCCCCCGTTAATTGCCCCCCCCGCCCCGTACCGGACCACAGCAGCAGCTTGCCGTGAGCCTCCTCCTGCGAGGCGGAGTCGGCGGCCAGCAGCGTGGAGGTGGCGGCGTAGGGCAGCGCCGAGCCCAGGCACGCTCCGAACCGGAGCCGCTCGCAGGCCGCGGGGCGCCGGCACCGCTCGGGGGGGCCCGAGGCGTTCACCGGGGGGGGGGGGGCGGCGGCGGCGGCGGAGGGAGGGGGGCGGCGGGGGGAGCCCCCAGCGCTAAGCCCAGCGCCAGCGCCCACAGCCAGCCCCCCACGCCGCCCCCGCCGCCCCGCCGACACGGCCCGGGCCCGGCCACGGCCCTGCCGCCCCTCCCGGGCCTCCCGGGCCCCGCCGCCGCCATCCCGGCCCGGCCCGGCCCGGCCCGGCCCCGTGCGGCGCCCGCCCGAGAGCGCGGAGCGAGGGGAGGGGCGGGGGGGGGGTGTGTGGGGGGGGGTAAAGGGGGCCGGGGGTGGGGGCGGGAAAGGGGGAGGGGAAAGGGGGGGGGAAGGGGAGGGACGGAGGTGGGGATTTGGGGAGGAATGTTGGGATTTGGGGAAGGTGGGGTTGGGGAGAGAAGTTGGGTTTGGGGACGAAAGTTGGGTTTGGGGAGAGAAGTTGGGTTTGGGGGGGGGAAAGGGGTTTTTCGGGAAAGAGCTGGGTTTGGGGGGAAAAGTTGGGTTTGGGGGGGAAAGTTGGGTTTCGGGGGAAAGTTGGGTTTGGAGGAGGACTGGGGATTTGGGGAAGGAAAGGGGGTTTTGGGGAAAAAGTTGGGTTTGGGGGGGAAAGTTGGGTTTGAGGGGGAAGTTGGGTTTTGGGGGGGAAGTTGGGTTTGGGAAGAAAAGTTGGGTTTGGAGGAGGACGGGGGGGTGGGGGAGGAAAGGGGGTTTGGGGGAAAAAGTTGGGTTTGGGGGAGGAAAGTTGGGATTGGGAGGAAAAGTTCGGTTTGGGGGGAAAAGTTGGGTTCGGGAGAGGACGGAGGGTTTGGGGAGGAAAGGGGGTTTGGGGGAAAAAAGGGGGGTTTGGGGTGAAGTCACTGCTTTGGGGAGGGGAGTTGGTGTGGAAGGAAAAGTTGTGGTGTTTTTTTTTTCAGAGAAAAGTTTGGTGTGGAAAGTTTGTTTTCAGGAAGAAAAGTTTGGAAAGTTGTTTTCGGGAAGAAAAGTTTTCTTTTGAGACGGGAAGTCGCTTTTTTCGGAGTGAAAAGTTGTTTTGGAGGGAGCGGGGGGTTGGGGAGGGGCGAGGGTACTTTTTGGGGAGAGAAAAGGGGGGTTTGGGGCGTGAAGGAACTTTTTTGAGGAGAAAAGTTGGTTTTCGGGGCGTTAAGTTACTTTTCTGAGGAGAAAAGTTGGTTTTTGGGGGAGAAAGGTTGGTTTAGGGGGGTGAAATTACTTTTTTGAGGAGAAAAGTTGTTTTTTGGGGGGGAAGTTGCTTTTTTGAGGAGAAAAGTTGGCTTTGAGGGGGGTGAAGTTACTTTTTTTTGAGGAGAAAAGCTGGGTTTTGGGGGCAGAAGTAGCTTTTTGGGGGGGAAGTTGCTTTTTTGAGGAGAAAAGATTTTAGGGGGGGAAGTTGCTTTTGGGGGGAGTGAAGTTACTTTTTGAGGGGAAAAGTTGTTTTTTTCAGGGGTTAAAGTTGGTTGGGGGGTTGAAGTTACTTTTTTGAGACGAAAAGTTTTTTTGGGGGGGAAGTTGCTTCTTTTGAGGAGAAAAGTTATTTTTCTCTGAGAGAAAAGTTGTTTTTGGGAGGCTGAAGCTACTTTTTTGAGGAGAAAAGTTATTTTTCTGGGAGAAAAGTTGTTTTGGGGGGGCTGAAGCTACTTTTTTGAGGAGAAAAGTTGTTTTTTGGGGGGGAAATTGCTTTTGGGGGAGGAAGTTGCTTTTTTGAGGAAAAAAATGTTTTCTTGAGAGAAAAGTTATTTGGGGGGGGTGAAGTTACTTTTTTGAAGAGAAAGTTGTTTTTTGGGGGGTAAAGTTACTTTATTGAGGAGAAAAGTTGTTTCTTAGGGGGGAAGTTGCTTTTTTTGAGGAGAAAAGTTTTTTTGGGGAAGAAAAGTTGTTTGTGGGGGGGGAAGTTACTTCTTTGGAGAAAAAAGCTGGTTTTTGGGGGGAGAAAAGCTGCTTGGGAGGGGCGGAAGTTGTTTTTTGTGGGGAGGACAAATTGGGGTGGCAAAAGTTATTAAAGTTATTTTGGGAGAAAAAGTTGGTTTTTTGTTTTTTTTGGGGGGAAAGGTTACTTTGGGGGGCTAAGAGTTTTTTGGGGGGGGCACTGGGCCCAGCAGCGGCCCCAAGGGGGCTGCTTTGGGGCAAAAAAGGTTCCTTTTGGGGCAGGAAGTTGCTGTGTGGGGGAGAAGAGTTTTGGGGGGGCACTAGGGGGGAGCAGCATTTTTGGGGTGAGAAGTGGTGGTTATGGGCAAAGAGTTATGTGGGGGGGTGGTTTGGGGGGAACAAAAGTCACTTTGGGGAGGAAAAAGGGGAGAAAAAGGTTGCTTTATGGGGGTGTTATGGGGGGGGGGGAGAACTGCTTTTTGGAGGAAAAAAAAGTCATCTTTTGGGAGAAAAGTTGCTTTTTTGGGGGAAAAAGCCACGCTTCTGGGGGACGAAAGTCCCTTTTTTGGGGGGGGAAGTCACGTCTTAGAGGAGGATCTTTTGGGAGAAAAAGTCGCTGGGGGGAGGGGAGGTTATTTTGGGGGAAGACGAGTCACGTTTTGGACAAAAGCCACTTGGTGCAAAATAAGTGAGGTTTAGGGAAAATAAGCCACTTTTTTGGGGGGGGGGGGGAGTCACTTTTGGAGAGAAGCCACTTGGGTGGGGGAGAAAACCTGCTTTTGGGGAAGTATTTGGGAGAAAAGTCAGGTTTTGGGGTGGGGAGAAGTCACTTGGGGGGGGGGCATCACTTTTGGGGGATGAGATCGCTTTTTGGGGGAGAAATTCCTCTTCTGGGTGAGGAGTTGCATTGGGGGCGGGGGAGAAAAATCACATTTTGGGGGGGCGGGGGAGGGACGCGAAGCCCCCCTGGCGCTCCTGGTTCCGCACGGAAGCGACGGAGACGTCACGGACGGACGGACGGACGCGGGGACACCCCCCCCCGGACAGACGGACGGACGGACAGCAGGGGAGGGGTCCGGCCCCAAAACGGCGTGTGGCACCACGGCGCGACCGCTGCTGCCGGTGGCACCAAGTCCCCAAGTGTCCCCAAATGTCCCCCAATGTCCCCAGGCATTCCCCGATGTCCCCAGCGTCCCCAAGCGTCCCCCCATGTCTCCAGGGGTCCCCCGATGTCCCCAAGTGTCCCCCAATGTCCCCAGGTGTCCCCCGGTGTCCCCAAGCATCCCCCAGTGTCCCCAAACGTCCCAGGTGTCCCTGATGTCTCCAAGCATCCCCCACTGTCCCCCAATGTCCCCAGGTGTCCCTAAACATCCCCGATGTCCCCGGGTGACCCCCAGTGTCCCCTGGTGTCCCCAAGTGTCCCCCAGTGTTCCCAGGCTTTCCCAGGTGTCCCCTGATGTCCCCAAGCATCCCCTGGTGTCCCCAAACATCCCCGATGTCCTCAAGTGTCCCCCAGTGTCCCCAGGCCTCCCCCGGTGTCCCCAGGCCCCCCCCAATGTCCCCCAGTGTCTCCCAATGTCCTCAGGCATCCCCAAGTGTCCCCCAGGTGTCCCCTGATGTCCCCAAGCATCCCCCGGTGTCCCCAAATGTCTCTGATGTCCCCAGGTGTTCCCCGGTGTCCCCAATTGTCCCCCGATGTCCCCAGATGTCTCCCAGCATCCCCTAGCCTCCCCCCCCCACGTGGCTCCGTCCTCTCTCCAAGCACCACCGGCTCTTCCCGCAGGTGACCGAGGAGCCACCAAACGTCACCGCCGCCACCGTCCCCGTCCCCATCCCCATCCCCAGGGGACACACCGGTGGCAGCGGTGGCCTCGCGGCGGCTCAGCGCCAGGGCTCGGCGCGGTGGTGCCGCTGGACCTGGTCCTTCACCTGCCTGAGGAGCACCCGGGCCAGCACGATGCCCACCAGCTGCGGGGCGAGAGGGCCACCGGCGTCACCGCCACGTCACCGTGTCACCGCCGCGCCACCGCCACGTCCCACTGCCCCCCGAAAACCCACCCCATCTCCTGGGGGGCTGGCCCCCGGGGCCGTCCAGGTGGCCCCATCCCACCACCAGCTCCTCGGGGCTGCCCGCCGAGGTGACACCCCCCCCCTCCCCAGCCCCCCACCCCCCCCCCCAAAAAAAAAAAAGTGTCCCCACCTGGGGGAGGGCCAGCGCCAGGGCGATGCCCCCCAGCAGCACCAGGTTGCGGTGCAGCCAGCCGGCCAGCTCGGCGATGCAGCCCGACGGGTGGATGGAGGCGCTGGCCTCCGCGTAGCTCCTGGCCTGCGCGCCCTGCCCGCACATGGTGTTGATGACGCCCTAGGGGGGGGACACGGGGAGGGGTAGGGACATTGGGGCACGCAGGGGGGCACGGCGTCCCCAGCACGAAGGGACCCCGTGGGTTGCGTCGACGCCGGGACTTGAGCGATGCCCCCACGCCCCGGGTGGGGTTCAGTCCTATAAACAGCCCCATGGGGGTCCCCGGGGACGGTGGGGGACCCCGCTGGGGATGTCCTCACCCCCCTGGGGACGTCCTCACCCCCTTGGGGACGTCCTCACCCCACTGGGGACACTCTCACCTTGCCGGGGTCGTGCAGGCAGCAGGAGAAGGGCACGGAGCAGCGCTCGCGGCTGGGGTTGGCGGCGGAGCAGTTGAAGTAGACGTTCCGGGACCAGTCCCTGTAGGAGACGCCGCCGCAGCAGCGGAACTGCGGGGACATCGCGGGGACATTGTGGGGACATCATGGGGACATCACAGGGACATCACGGGGACATCGCAGGGACATCACGGGGATGTCGCTGCCACCACGGCCCCGTCCCCTGGTGTGGCTGCTCCGGGACGGAGTGCGGGCAGCCCCAAGCCCAGCCACGTCCTGCTCACCCCGTCACTGTTGTCCCTATGAACTGGTGGTGATCCCCTCCCAACCCTTCTCCCGCAGTTTTAGTAGGTCCTACATAAACACAGGCTGCATGAAATGGTGGCCAGGTGGGCTACTCCCACACCAGCCCCCCAAAACCTCTCCCTGCTCCAGGCTGGGCTTCGCCACCACCACCAGACCCTCTTGGGAAAGCCCCGGGGGGGGATCCCCGTGGATTTTGGGTGGCAGCCAAGCCCCCTTGGGGGCGGGTGGCATCCCCCCGGTGTCCCCCCACACCTCCTTCTGCCCAAAGTCGATGAGGTTCTGCAGGTCGGGGTCGTCCCGGTAGTGCACGATGGCCGCGTTGATCACCTCGCTCACCCTCCCGCGCGCCTGCGAGGGGACACGTCACAAGGCTGCCACCCGAGGGGACAACGCAGTGGGGGTCCGTGTCCTCCCGTCCGTGCCCCCCCCTGGCCATACCCCGTCAGAGAAGACGAAGCCCAGCGCGCCGGCTGCCAGCTGCAGGAGGAAGATGACGGTCAGGCAGATGGAGAACTGCGGGCGAGAGGAGGGCGAGGGTGGCACCGCGGGGACGGCCACGGCCAGGGGTGGCCGGGAGGTGACGAGTCCTCCTGGGATGGTGTCCTCCCATGGGACGGCCACCTCCCCACCTCCACGTGGGGACAGTGACTTCCACATGGGGACAGTGACCTCCACATGGGATCAGGCACTCCCCTCCATGGGGACAGCGTTCTTCCCCATGGGGACAGCGACCTCCCGCCACAGAGACAGCATCCTCCAGATGGGGACAGCCTCTTGCCCACGGGGATGGCCACCTCCACGTGGGGACAGTGTCCTTCTCATTGGGACACCAGCCTCCACATGGGGACGGCCTCTTCCCCACGAGGACAGCATCCTCCACATGGGGGTAGCGTCCCCCTCATGGGGATGGCCTCTTCCATACAGGGACAGTGTCCTCCACATGGGGAGAGCCTCTTCCCCATGGGGACAGTGTCCTCCACATGGGGATGGTGTCCTCCTCCTGGGGATGGTCTCTTCCTTACAGGGACATTGCCCTCCACATGGTGACAACCACTTCCCCACAGGGACAGCATCCTCCACATAGGAAAAGTGTCCTCCCCATGGGGACAGCCTTTTCCCCATGGGGACAGCATCCTCCCCATGGGGACAGAGTCCCCCTCATGGGGATGGCCTCTTCCTTACAGGGACATTGTCCTCCACATGGCAACAGCCACTTCCCCATGGGAAGAACCCATAGAGGACAGCAGCTTCCCCATGGGGACGTCATCCTCCACGTGGGGACCGTGTCCTCCCCATTGGGACACCGACCTCCACATGGGGATGGCCTCTTCCCCGTAGGGACAGCAACTTCCCCACGGGGACGGCATCCTCCGGATGGGGACAGCCTCTTCCCCATGGGGACGGCCACCTCCACAAGGTGGCAGCGTCCTCCCCATGGATGCAGTGTCCTCCACATGGGGATGGTGTCCCCCTCACGGGGATGGCCTCTTCCATAGGACAGTGTCCTCCACATGGGGACAGCCTCTTCCCCATGGGGACAGTCACTTCCCCACGGGGACAGTGTCCTCCACATGGGGACAGTGTCCTCCTCATAGGGATGGCATCTTCCCTATGGGGACAGTGTCCTCCACATGGGGATGGCCTCTTCCCCATAGGGACAGCACCTTCCCCATGGGGACAGCATCCTCCACACGGGGACAGTGTCCTCTTCACAGGGACGGCCTCTTCCCCATGGGGACATTGTCCTCCCCATGGTGATAGCCTCTTCCCCACAAGGACATTATCCTCCCCATGGGGACAGCGTCCTCCCCATGGGGACCGGGTGCACCCCTAAGTGTCCTCCCACCCCAGGGACACCCGGGATGGGGACACCAGGCTGGGGACACCCCAGGGACGCGCCCCGGCCCCGCGACACCACGCACCGCCTGCAGCAGGCAGATGTTCTCCCGCAGGGCACCGACGCAGCCGCAGAAGGTGACGAGGAAGACGAGGACGCCGAGCAGCAGCAGCAGCAGCGCGGGGTCCAGGGCCAGGCACGCCACCGCCGCCTCCGCCTGCTTCAGCAGCCGCGCGTAGAGCCCCACGGCCACCAGCCCCAGCGAGACCACCTGCGGTGGCACCGTGGGGACGTGACCCATGGGGTCCCATGGGGTGACACCCTTGGGGTGCTGTGGGGATGTCATCTGTGGGGTAACACCCGTGGGGTGCCACAGGGATGACACCCATGGGGTCCTGGGGGATGACACCCGTGGGACACTGTGGGGATGTCACCTGTGGGATCCCACGAGGGGGGGGTGACACCCATGGGGTGCTGTGGGGTGACACCCGTGGGACACCACGGAGATGCCACCCATGGGACGCCGCAGGGATGTCACCCATGGGGCACCGCGGGGATGCCCGCTTGCACAAAAACTTCCCCAAAACACAGTTTCAAGCCCTCAGCCCAAAATCCCCCCCGAAATCCCCGTTGAAAAAAAAATCCCCAACTCTCCAACCCCTCCCAACCCCCCCCCCCGACCCCTCGGGACAAGCGGGCGGCACCGCCTGGGGACACGGCCACGACCCCTTCGGTCCCGGTGCCCGGTACGGGGCGGGGAGGACAACCCAAAAATAGGCACGGGGACCCCAAAAAGGGGCGAGGGGGAGGGATAAAGACGGGGGGGGGGTCGGATCGGCGCTCACCCAGCCGAGGAGGTTGAGCACGAAGAGCGCGGAGCGCAGCGCAGGGCTCACGGCGGGGGCGGAGGCGGGGGCTCGGCCGGCCATGGATGGGCTCCGGGGCACCGGGGGGCACCGGGGGGCACCGGGGGGCACCGGGCACGGCCGGGCCGAGCTGGGCTGAGCCGGGCTGAACGGGTCCGGTCCGGTCCGGGTCGGGTCCGGGTGCGGGTCCCGCCGCCGCTCCCGGTGTCGGTGTCGGTGCCGGTGCCGGAGCCCCGCGCCCGGGAGCCCCACCCCGTGCCCGTCCCACCCAACGGCCCCTCCCCGCCCTCCCGTTGGCTGGGGACCCTCCACCAGGTCTCCGTGGCCAACATCAGGTCCGTGGCCAGATCCCTGCCCGCCCATCAGCCGTGCACCCAACCACCACGTCCGTGTGTCCGTCCCCCAGGCCGTGTGTCTGTCCACCACCACGTCTGTGTGTCCACCCCCCAGATGTGCCTCCCCACCGCTCACCGTGTGCCCACCCATCAGATCTGACACCCACCCCCCAGCTCCACGCACCCACCAGGGCCGTGCCGGCACCCACCACTTACACACCCCTGTGGGGGACCCTCTGCGCCCACCCAGCACCCCGACGCGTCTGCACATGGACCTGCGCCCACCCATCAGGTCCATGCCTCCACCCCTCGGCGCCCACCCATCAGATCTACACGTAAGGTCTACACATACACCCATAGACAAACACCCGCACCCATCAGGTCAATGTGTGCACCCATAGGGTCAACGCGTGCACCCGTAGATCTACGTGTGCACCCATAGACCAACGCGTGCACCCATCAGGTCAACTCGTGCACCCATCAGATCTACTTGTGCATCCATAAGGTCTACATGTGCACCCATCTTGTCAACGTGTGCACCCATAGACCAATGCACCTACCCATTGGGTCAATGCATGCACCCATAGACCTGCGTGTGCACCCACAGACCAATGTGTGCACCCATCAGGTCAATGCGTGCACCCATCAGATCTACACGTAAGGTCTACACATGGACTCATAGACCAACACCTGCACCCATCGGGTCGAGGTGTGTACCCATAGGCCTACATGTGCACCCATAGACCAATGCATGCACCCATCAGGTCAACGCATGCACCCATCAGATCTACTTGTGCACCCATAAGGTCTACATGTGCACCCATCGGGTCAATGAGTGCACCCATAACCAACACACCCACCCACTGGGTCAACGCATGCACCCATAGATCTACGTGTGCACCCACAGACCAACGTGTGCACCCATCGGGTCAATGTGTGCACCCATAGACCAATGTGTGCACCCATCAGGTCAATGCATGCACCCACCAGGTCAACGCGTGCACCCATCAGATCTACTTGTGCACCCATCAGGTCTACATATGCACCCATAGAGCAATACACTCACCCATTGGGTCAACGCATGCACCCAAAGATAAATGTGTGCACCCATAGACCAACGTGTGCACCCATCAGGTCAACACATGCACCGATTGGGTCAATGCGTGCACCCATCAGGTCAACGGGTGCACTCATGGACCAACACACCCACCCATTGGGTCAATGGATGCACCCATAGACCTACGCGTGCACCCATAGACCAACACGTGCACCCATCGGGTCAACACGTGCACCCGGTGGGTCAACATGTGCACCCATAGACCAACGCGTGCACCCACCAGGTCGATGCCTGCACCCACCAGATTTACGCCTGCCCCTCAGCCCCCTGCAGCCCCCCACCGGCCTGATCCATCCCCACGTGGGAGCTGCGCCCACCCACAGAGCTATGCCCCTGCCCGTGGCTCCATGCCCCCCGCGCACCCGTACAGCGCCCACCCGCCTGGTGTCCTGGTGTCCCTGTCACACCCGTAGGGCACCCACCTGCCGTGTTCCCCCCCAACACCCGTACAGCGCCCACCCACTCCATGCCCCCCCAGCAGACCACGCGACCCCCCCAGCTCCTGCCTCTCCCCCCACCCATCACTGACCCTGTCCCGTCCCCAGCGGGCACGGAACTGAAGGCCACGAGGCTGGGGGCCCGTCTCAATGGGCTGGTGGCCCACATCTGCAGTCTGGTGGCCCGTCTCTCCAAGCTGGTGGTCCATCCCTACAGGCTGGTGACCACATCTCCAGGCTGGTGGTCCATCCTTCCAGGCTGGTGATCCATCTCTCCAATCTGGTGGCCCCTTCTCTCCAAGCTGGTGGCCCACCCCTCCAGGCTGGTGGCCCACCTCTCCACCAGGTGGCCCACTTCTCCAGGCTGGTGGCCCATCTCTCCAACCTGGCGGCCAATCTCTCCAGGCTGGTGGCCCATCCCCCTGGGCAGGTTGCCCACCCCTCCACACCAAGACCACCACAGGCTGCCTCCAGCCGCTCCCCCCAGCCCAGCACCCCCCAGGCACCTGCTGGGGCCACCTCCCTCCATTTCCCCCTTGCCTCACCACCCACCCCAACAAACGGCCCCATGTGGCCCCTAAGGGGATGCCCCCGTCCCCTGGTGACAGCCGGGACACCTCCTTCATCCCACATCCTCCTCCTCACCAGGATGGCAGCTGGGGGCTCTGGGGTGGGGGCATGGATGGGGGGCGTCAGCCAGCAGCAGGGATGGGATGGGATGGGATGGGATGGGAATGGGGATGGGATGGGATGGGATGGGATAGGATGGGATGGGATGGGATGGATGGGATGGGATGGGGTGGGATGGGATGGGATGGGATGGGATGGGATGGGATGGGATGGGATGGGAGGGGATGGGATTGGATGGGGAGGGATGGGATGGGATGGGATGGGATGGGATGGGATGGGATGGATGGGATGGGATGGGATGGGATGGAGATGGGATGGGATGGGATGGGATGGGATGGGGGGATGGGATGGGATGGGATGGGATGGGATGGGATGGAGATGGGATGGGATGGGGATGGGATGGGATGGGATGGGGATGGGATGGGATGGGATGGATGGGATGGGGATGGATGGGATGGGATGGGATGGGATGGGATGGGATGGGATGGGATGGGATGGGATGGGGGATGGGATGGGATGGGATGGATGGGATGGGATGGGATGGGATGGGATGGGATGGGATGGGGATGGGATGGGATGGGATGGGATGGGATGGGATGGGGAGGGATGGGATGGGATGGGATGGGATGGGATGGGATGGGATGGGGATGGGGATGGGGATGGGATGGGATGGGATGGGATGGGATGGGATGGGATGGGATGGGATGGGATGGGATGGGATGGGATGGGGATGGGATGGGATGGGATGGGGGGATGGGGATGGGATGGGGATGGGATGGGATGGGATGGGATGGGATGGGATGGGATGGGATGGGATGGGATGGGATGGGATGGGATGGGATGGGATGGGATGGGATGGGATGGGATGGGAATGGGGATGGGATGGGATGGGATGGGATGGGATGGGATGGGATGGGATGGGATGGGATGGGATGGGATGGGATGGGATGGGATGGGATGGGATGGGATGGGATGGGATGGATGGGATGGGATGGGATGGGATGGGATGGGATGGGATGGATGGGGATGGGATGGGATGGGATGGATGGGATGGGATGGGGATGGGATGGGATGGATGGGATGGGAGGGATGGGATGGGATGGGATGGGATGGGGATGGGATGGATGGGATGGGATGGGATGGGATGGGATGGGATGGGATGGGATGGGATGGGGATGGGATGGGATGGATGGGATGGGATGGGATGGGATGGGATGGGGATGGGATGGGATGGGATGGGATGGGATGGGATGGGACTGGGATGGGGATGGATGGGATGGGGATGGGATGGGGATGGGATGGGATGGGGATGGGATGGGATGGGATGGGATGGGATGGGATGGGATGGGATGGGATGGGATGGGATGGGATGGGATGGGATGGATGGGATGGGATGGGGATGGGATGGGATGGGATGGATGGGATGGGATGGGATGGGATGGGATGGATGGGATGGGATGGGATGGGATGGGATGGGATGGGATGGGATGGGATGGGATGGGATGGGATGGGATGGGATGGGATGGGATGGGATGGGATGGGATGAGATGGTATGGGATGGGATGGGATGGGATGGGATGGGATGGGATGGGATGGGATGGGATGGGATGGGATGGGATGGGATGGGATGGGATGGGATGGGATGGGATGGGATGGGACTGGGATGGGATGGGGATGGGATGGGGATGGGGATGGGATGGGGATGGGATGGGGGATGGGATGGGATGGGATGGGATGGGATGGGATGGGGGGGATGGGGATGGGATGGAGATGGGGATGGGATGGGATGGGATGGGATGGGATGGGATGGGATGGGATGGGATGGGATGGGATGGGGATGGGATGGGATGGGATGGGGATGGGATGGGGAGGGATGGAGATGGGATGGGATGGGGATGGGGAGGGATGGGATGGGATGGGATGGGATGGGATGGGATGGGATGGGATGGGATGGGATGGGATGGGATGGGGATGGGATGGGATGGGATGGGATGGATGGGATGGGATGGGATGGGATGAGATGGGGATGGGATAGGGGATGGGGATGGGGATGGGGATGGAGATGGGGATGGGGATGGGGATGGGATGGGGATGGGGATGGGATGGGATGGGGATGGGATGGGATGGGATGGGATGGGATGGGATGGGATGGGGATGGGATGGGGATGGGGATGGGATTGGATGAGATGGGGATGGGGATAGGGGTGGAGATGGGGATGGGGGTGGAGATGGGGATGGGATGGGGATGGGGATGGGATGGGGGTGGGATGGGATGGGATGGGATGGGATGGGATGGGATGGGATGGGATGGGGATGGGGGTGGAGATGGGGATGGGATGGGATGGGGATGGGGGTGGGATGGGGATGGGGATGGGATGGGGATGGGATGGGATGGGGATGGGATGGGATGGGGATGGGATGGGATGAGATGGGGATGGGGATAGGGGTGGAGATGGGGATGGGGGTGGAGATGGGATGGGGATGGGGATGGGATGGGGGTGGGATGGGATGGGATGGGATGGGGATGGGATGGGATGGGATGGGGATGGGGGTGGAGATGGGGATGGGATGGGATGGGGATGGGGGGTAGAGATGGGGATGGGGATGGGGATGGGGATGGGATGGGATGGGGATGGGATGGGATGGGATGGGGATGGGGATGGGATGGGGGTGGGATGGGGTGGGATGGGATGGGGATGGGATGGGATGGGGATGGGGGTGGAGATGGGGATGGGATGGGGGTGGAGATGGGGATGGGATGGGATGGGGATGGGATGGGATGGGGTGGGATGGGGTGGGATGGGGTGGGGACAGGTTCCCCTCCCCCCATTCCCACCACCCGGGGGTCCACGTGCCTCAAATCCCCCAGGGGCGGGGCCTGAGCCCAGGGGGCGTGGCTGAGCGATTGAGGGGCGTGGCCAAACAGCAAGACTGGCGCGCCACACGTGACCCATGGGCGGGGCGGGGGCGTGTCCGTGGGCGGGGCTTTTTTGGGGGCGGGGCCGGGGCCGGGGCGGGGCCGGGCGGGCGCAGACAGGCGCGGGCAGGCGCGGGCGGGCGCTTTATTCCCGCACGGCCCCGGACACACGCGGGGAGGCTCGGGGCGTCCTCAGGCGCTGGGGGTCTTCGGGTCCCCCGGAGGCAGCGCTGCTGCTCCTGCTGCTCCTGCTGCTTCTGCTGCTCCTCCGTCTGCAGCCCCGGCTGCCCGGGCTGGGCCCCGCGGTCAGCAGGGGCTCTGAAACCCCCCCCCCCGCGACCCCCGACCTCCCCCCTCGGCTCGGCTGCACCACGCAGGGCAGGGAGCGGGGCACGGAGTCCCCGCATGGAGCTGATCCTGGTCTAATTCCTGGCCCTGTTCTTGTGCTCGTCCCTGGCTTCTTCCCTTTGTCACACCCATGGCTGTCCCTGTCCCCATCCCCATGCACAATCCTACTGCCGTCCCCATCCCATCCCCATCCCCACCCCATCCCTCTCCCCAATCCCACCCCCATCCCAATCCCATACCCATATCCATCCCAGCCCCAATCCCATCCCACCCCATCCCAACCCTGTCCCTATCCCATCCCCTTCCTCTCTCCAGCCCCAGCCCCATCCCCATCCCACTCCCATACCATCCACATCCCATCCCAATCCCATTCCCTCCCTCTCCCCATCCCCATCCCCATCCCCATCCCATCCCACCCCAATCCCATCCCCACCCCATCCCCAATCCCATGCCCATCCCCACTCCACCCCCACCCCACCCCATCCCGTCCCCAGGCCCCATCCCCACGGGGTCCCCCCGTCCCCACCTGCTCGCCCCCAACAGCGCCTCCCGCAGTGGAAGCAGAACACGACCATGATGGCCACGGCCACGAAGGCGGCGGTGAGGACACAGACCAGCACCATCGTGTCCGGCGCCACATTTTTGGGGACCTCTGCAAGGCACCGCAGTGACAATGGACTTTAGGGTGAGGGGGACCCCCTGAGGATGTCCCCAGGGCTTGGTTTGGGGACGGGGACAGGGTGGGTGGCAGCAGGCAGGAGGGAACCCCGTTGGACCCCCAAGGGATAATTAAGGGGTGTTGGGGGCATCGTTTTGGGGGGACACTCACGTGGTGTGGCTGAAGCCGTGGCCACTGTCACCGCAGAGCCAGTGGGGGCCCCACGGGTGTCCCAGCCCCGGTCGGGGTCAGTGCCAGTCAGGGCCAGGAGTGGGGCCAGCGCCCAGAGCACAGTGCCAGGGACCAGCGCCATCCTGCTCCCCTGCCTGGCCGGAGCCAGGAGGAGACGGTGACGTCCTCATCCCCCACCCTGTCCCCGAGCCCCCAAAACCAGCCTCCGGCATCGCAGCGAGGGGGGTGACGTGGGGGTGGCCACCCCATCGGTGTCCCCGGGTGGGCTCCTGGGTGCGAGCAGGGAGGGGCTGGGTGGGACTGGGAGCGGCAGTGGGGCAGGATGGGGGAGCTGGGCAGGGCAGGGGGCTGGGTGGTTATGGGGCAGGCTGTGGGGCAGCTATGGGACAGGGGACCGGGGCAGCTCTAGGACAGGGTGTGAGGCAGCTATTGGGCAGGGCTCCAAGGTGGTTATGGGGCAGGGGCGGGCTGTGGGGCAGCTATAGGGCCGGGTGTGGGGCAGCTATAGGGCCAGGTGTGGGGCAGCTATAGGGCAGGGGTTCAGGGCAGCTATAGGGCTGGGTGTGGGGCAATAATAGGACAGGAGTCCAGGGCATCTATAGGGCATGCTATAGGGCTGGTATAGAATGGGGTAGTTATGGGGCAGGCTGTGGGGCAGCTCTAGGGCAGGCCCTACAGATGCAGCCCCCCCCTCAGCCCCTCCCCGCTCCCCGGGAAGCACGGGGATCCCCGCCCCCCCTTTTTTTCCCCTTTTTTCCCTTTTTTTCCCCTTTTTCCCTTTTATCCCCCTTTTCCCCTTCCCCACCCTCTTTCCCCCCGTCCCCCCTTCCCCGGGCAGCGGGGGGCCGAGCCCCGCGCCCCTCACCGCGGCGTCCCGGCTGCCGCCCGCCCGGCGCCGCTCGGAGGCAGCGGGACCCGCCCCGGCCCCGGCCCCGCCCGCTTGGCCCCGGCCCCGCTCCTGGCCCCGGCCCCGGCCCCGCGGCGCTGCTGGTGCTGCTGCTGGTGCTGCTGCTGGTGGTGGTGGTGGTGGTGGTGCTGCTGCTGGTGGTGGTGCTGCTGCTGCACCGGGCGGAGCCGAGGCACGGAACGGCCCGGAACGGCCGCACCGAGGGGGGGGGGGGGGGGGGGGGGGAAGGGAGTAAGAGAAGGGACCGCGCCCGCGACCTCGCCCGGGTGAGATGCTGCCCCCACCCCCCCCAAGATGAAACCCAGGCTCATCCAGCTGTGGCCCATCCAGACGTGCCACCACCCCACCCAGATGTGCCCCGTCCAGATGTGCCCCCAACCCATCCAGATGTGCCCCATCCAGATGTGCATCCGCCCCATCCAGATGTGCATCCGCCCCATCCAGATGTGCCCCATCCAGATGTGCATCCGTCCCATCCAGATGTGCCCCCACTCTTCCAGATGTGTCCCATCCAGATGTGCTTCTGCCCATCCAGATGTGTCCCCATACGTATGTGCCCCCATCCAGATGGCTCAGCCCCATCCAGATGTGCCCCATCCAGATGTGCCCCACCCCATACAGATGTGCCCCCACCCCATCCAGGTGCGGCTTGCCTGGCTCTGCCCATCCAGGTGTGCCCCAGATGTGCCCTGCCCTGACACACCCCCTCCAGATGTGCCCCCAACTGTGCACACCCCCTCCAGATGTGCCCCCCCCATCCTCAGCTGTGCACATTCAGCTGCATCCCTGCACCCATCCAGATGTTTCCCCATCCAGCTGTGCCCCCCACCTCTGTGCTCATGGTGCCCAGCCTGGGGATGTCCCCGGGGGCACTGAGCCCCCTTGCCATGAGCCATGGTCCCCCCCCAGCCCCCTCCTGCTCCCCACGGGACCCCAGTGCCACGGGAATGGGAAGGCCAAGGGCACCCCCAGAATTCCTGGCCTTCCCTTGGGGTACTGCAGCTCCATGCCCCATTTTTGGGGACATCCACGAGGGCAAGAAGAAGAGCTGGTGGAGGGGAGACCCATTGCTGGGTCCTCCTGCTGGGTTTCCCGCCGCAGCAGCCCCCAGGATGCGATGGGCTGGTGGCACCCAATGTCCCAGCGCTTTGGGAGCTTCTGGGACCCCCTGGGGACGAGGTCCAGGACCACCAGGGAGCTCCTGGCACCTCCTGATTGCACCTCCCCAGCCCCAGCAGAGGGAGGTGGTGCCCACCCCTCGCGTTGGGGCGAGCGCAGCCTCTGGAGGAGGTGAAGGACGGAGGCCGGCGACTTCTGGCACCAGGAGGAAGGCGTAGATGTGCGATGGGATCCCCGTCCTCGCAGCTGCAGAGGGGACAGAACACCAGAGCATGTAGGGCCACCGGGAGGAGGTAACTGGTGGTCACGGTGGGTGGTCACGGTGGGTGACCTGTTGTCCAGAGAGGTTTGGTGCCCGTGTCCAGGATGGTGCGGGATGTCTGGAAGTGGTGCTGGTGACACGGCTTTGGGGCCCACAGAGCCTCTTGGAGGTTGTGGTGGGGTCTGGGCTGCCTCACCAGGGAGGTCAAGTGAAGGAAGCCCTCTAAGGACAAGCCCTGGTCCTCATGGGGGTCTTCAGGCACCCCAATAGCTGATGGTGGGACCACAGCAGGGCACAAGCAGCAACCCGGGAGGTTCCATCATCAGTGATGGTTTCCCTCTCCAAGGGATGGAGGAGGCAGCAAGGAGCTCTCCCAGACCTCATTTACACCTTCAAGGAGGGCAACGGGAAGCTCCAGGGCAGCCTTGGCATGGTGGAGCTCAGGATGGAGCAGTGAGGAGGGCGCACGGCGAGCTCGCAGCCCTGGGCTTCGGGGAGACTTCGGCCTCCTCAAGGTTCTTCCTTGGAGAGTCCCGTGGGATGAGGCCCTGGAGGAAAAGAGGCCCAGGGGAGCTGGGAGATATTGAAGGCTCAAGGCTTCAAGGCTCACCTCCGAGCTCAGGAGCTCGTCCCAATGATGAGGAAGTCGGGCAGAAACGCCTGCATGGATGGACAAGGAGCTCCTGGCCAAACCCAAGCAGAAAATGGAGGCCTACAAGGGGTGGAGGTGAAGACGGGTGGCCTGGGAGGACGCAGGGGGCTGGCCGAGGTGGGTGCGAGGCCGCCCTCGATAATCCTTGATCATGGCAAGAGGGAGAAGTGCTCACAGGTGGGAGGAAGGCCAACGTCCCTCCTGTCTTCATGAAGGGCGAGGAGGGCCTGGGATCAGCCTCACCCCGTCCCCGGAGCAGCTCGTCCCGGACACGGGGCCCACGGCCTCCAGCACGGGGTCCAGGAGAGCTGGAAGAACGGGGAAATTGGGGAAATCATCCAGGAAAAGCCAGCTTTTGGCTGAGGGTTGGGGAGAGCAGCGAGCGGCAGCCGCCGACCTGCGCCCTCTGACGTCGCCACGAGGGAAAAATGACTTTTTTCTGCCCAAAATGGAGCTTCTCGCTCATGGATTTCGTTTTCCATCTGGGATTCCCTCCGGGATTCCCTCTGGGATTCCCTCCCGATTTACCACGGGCATGCGGTGTCCCACACGTGTGTTCGTACACGCGCGCGGAAGCAACCGGCCGGCCGCTTTTTGCTGTGTTTTGCTGCTTTTTGGCATTAAATTCACGGCAGCCCCCGGTACTGGCTCAGACAGGCTGGTGGTGGTGGTGGTGGGCGCTGCTGCTCGCTGCCACGGGGCTGTCGGCTGGAAATTGTGAATATACTGAATATCTCACACACACGGATACGGGTATTTGTTTTCTTCTGGCTTGGGGCAGCCACAGCAGGGGGAGCAGACAGACCCCGAGAGGCCCAACGATGTGGGCCTAGAAAAGAAAAAAAATCCAGAAAAAAAGGAGAGAGAAAAGGAAAAAGGAAAACAGAAAATGGAAAAAAATAAAGGAAAGGAAAGGAAAAGAAAGGATGAAAATAAGATTGGAATGGAATGGAATGGAATAAAATAAAATAAAATAAATAAAATAAAATAAAATAATAAAATAAAATACCCCCACAGTCCTCTGAGTTCTTTAGCACAAGCGTGGGGCCCCAGTGACGCTCAGGGATGGGGACAGGAGGAGGAGGAGGAGGAGGAAGAGGAGGAGGAGGAAGATGGTGATGATGGTAATGATGTAGGGGAGGAGGAGGAGCAGAAGGAAGAGGCTGCTGCTGAGGAGGAGGAGGATGGTGATGATGATGATGGTGGTGGCAATGAGAAGGAAGAAAAAGGGGAGGAGGAAGGCGGTGGTGGTAGTGGAGATTAGGAGCAGGAGGAGGACAAGGAAGATGGGGTCCCTGGGGGGTTTGGGGGACTCCTGGGGGGGCTTTGGGGTCTCCTGGGGGGCTTTGGCATCTCCCTGCAGGGCTTTGGGGCCCCTGTGGGCTTTAGGGGGCCTCCAGTGAAGCTTTGAGGTCTCTGTGTGGGGCCTGGGGTATTCCTGTGGACTCTTCAGTCTCCTGTGAGGATTTGGGGTCTTCTGGGGGGGGCTCTGAGGTTTCCCTGGGGCTCTGGTATGCCTCTATGTGGCTCTGGGGTCTCTCTGTGGGGTTTGGGGGTGTCCATACGGGGTTCTGTGGTCTCCCATGGGGTTTTGGCATCTCCCTGTGGGATCTCTGGAGGATTTAGGGGCCTTCTATGGAGCTTTGGGGCTTTCTATGGGGCATTGGGGCCTTCTATGGGGCGTTGGGGCCTTCTATGGGATGTTGGGGCCTTCAATGGGGCATTGGGGCCTTCTATGGGGTTTTGGGGGCCTTCTGTGTTTTTTGGGGGGCCTTCTACGGGGCATTGGGGCCTTCTATGGGGCATTGGCACATCTCTGTGGGGTTTAGGGGTCTCTCTGTAGGGCTTTGGGTTCTCCCTGCAGGGTTCAGAGGTGTCCCTGTGGGACTCCAGGGCCTCCTTGGAGCCTTGGCATATCTCGGAGGGTCTTCGGGTCCCCCCACAAGCTTTGGGGTCCTGCTGGGAGTCCCTGGAGTCCCTCTGTGTCACCTTTCCGACCCCAAACATCGACAACCTCAACCCAGACATTGGGCTCCTTTTGATGGACAAAACCTAAAATTGGGAACGAAATTTGAGTGTTTCAGCTTCTTTGTCTGCAGCAGCCCCAAAACGTGCCGGAGGTGGTCCCCGTGCTGGCTGTGCCCCAAAAATCCTCCTCGTGGCCCCCAGGACCGTGAGGACCCACTCCCCTGGGTCATTTTGGGGTGATTAGTGCGGGTTTTCCTCACTTTTGGCAATTAACCCCTGGGGTTAATGGGATCCCCTGGGGTAATGGGGTCCCGTAGGGTTAATGGGATCCTCCTGGGGTGATGGGGTCCTCCTGGGGTTAATGGGATCCACTGGGGTTAATGGGATCCCCCTGGGGTTAATGGGATCCCATTGGGAATGAGGAAACCCACTGGGGTTAATGGGATTCCACTGGGTAAAATGGGATCCCGCTGGGGATAATGGGCTCTCACCAAGGATAATGAGATCCACTGGGAGTAATGGGAGCCCACTGGGAATGCAGGAACCTCCTGTGGATAACGGGATCCACTGAGAACAATGGAGCACCATTTGGGACAATGGGATCCCACTGGGTTTGATGGGATCCCACTGGGTTTAATGGGATCCCACTGGGCCAGGCTAATGGGGCTGCGGCCACCGGGCCTCGCACCACGGGGGCAACTGGGATGAGTGGGACAACCGGGACAACTGGACAACTGGGATAATTGGGATAACTGGGACAGCTGGGTAACTGGAATAACTGGGACAACTGGGATAACTGGGACAACAGGGATAAATGGAATAACTGGGACAACTGGGATAACTGGGACAACAGGGATAACTGGGACAGCTGGGTAACTGGGACAGCTGGACAATCAGATAACTGGGATAACTGGGATAACCAGATATCTGGGACAGCTGGGAACTGGGTTAACTGGGACAACTGGATAACCAGGATAACTGGGACAACTGAGTAACTGGGACAACTGGATAACTGGGATAATTGGGGTTACTCGGACAACTGGACATACGGATAACTGGGATAACTAGCATAACTGGGACAACTGAATAACTGGGTAATTGGGATAACTGGATAACTGGAATAATTGGGATAACTGGGATAATTGGGATAACTGTGACAACTGGACAACCAGGTAACTGGGATAACCAGATAACTGGGATAGCCAGGAACTGGGATAACTGGGACAACTGGGATAACCAGGATAACTGGGAAAATTGGGATAACTGGGATAACTGGATAACTGGATAACTGGGATAATTGGGACAACTGAGTAACCGGGTAACTGGATAACTGGGATAATTGGGATAACTGGGACAACTGGACAACCAGGTAACTGGGATAACTGAGATGACCAGGTAACTGGGATAGCCAGGAACTGGGATAACTGGGACAACTGGATAACTGGGAAAATTGGGATAACTGGGACAACTGGGACAACTGGGATAACTGGGACAACTGGACTACCAGATAACTGGGATAACTGGGAACTGAGATAACTGGGATAACCAGATAACTGGGACAGCTGGGTAGCTGGGATAGCTGTTAACTGGGCTAACTGGGACAGCCGGACAACCAGCTAACCGGACAACCAGCTAACTGGGCTGACCGCTAACTGCTCATACTGGGCGACCTGGGCGAACTGGGCGAACTGGGCCGCCCCCCAGCGGCCGCCCCTCACGGCCCCCCCCCGGCCCCGCCCCCCCGCTTCCCGCCGCCTCCCTTCCGCGTGGGGCCGCGGCGCACCCGGCCCCCTTTGCCCGCCGCACCCCCGGCGCCGCAGCGCCACCGTTCCGGCCCCGAACGTTCCGGCCTCCGCTTTCGGGCCCTACCGGGAACCGCGCGGGCGGCGGCGGCGGCGGGGGAGGGAACCGCGAGAAACGGGGAAAACCTCGGGGCAGGAGCAAAGCGGCTTCGAGGCCGGGAAGCAACGGGGAGGGCGGCGGTGCGGGGCGAGGTTTCCGGGGGGGGGGCCGTTTTGCGGGGTGCACCGCCGCGTCCCGGTACCGGCGCGGGGCCAGGAGATGGCGGCGGGCGGCGGCGGGCGGCGCTGAGGGCGGCCGAGGAGGCGCCATGGAGGGCGGCGGGGCCAAGCCCAGCCTGCAGCTGGTCTACCAGGCCGTGCAGGCCCTCTACCACGACCCCGACCCCAGCGGCAAGGAGCGGGCGAGCTGCTGGCTGGGAGAGCTGCAGCGATCGGTCAGCGGCGGCCGGGGGGGGAGGGGGCTCCGGGGGGGCACCGGGAACGGGGGGGGGGGGGAGGGGATAATGAGGTTTGTGGGGGGGGAGGGAGTGGGCCTGGGGGGGTGGGTACCGGGTATGGGGTTGGGGGGGGGCTCGGGAAGGGGCCTGGGGGGGCCTCGGTTAGGGCCTGGGGGGGGGGGGTACCGGGTATGGGGTTTGGGGGGGGGGCTTTGGGATGTGGGGTCTGGGGGGGGTCAGGAACAGGCCTGGGGGGGTGGGTACCGGGTATGGGGTTGGGGGGGGGCTCGGGAAGGGGCTTGGGGGGGGCCCGGTTAGGGTCTGGGGGGGGGGTACCGGGTATGGGGTTTGGGGGGGGGGGCTCTGCGATGTGGGGTCTGGGGGGGGTCAGGAGCAGGGCCGGGGGGTCCTTGGATCCGGTCGGGTCGGGAGATCCCGGATATGGGGTTGGGGGGGGGTCAGGAACGGGCCCAGGGGGGTGGGTACCGGCTATGGGGTTGGGGGGGGGGGGGGGGGGCTGCGGGATGTGGGGCCTGGGGGGGTCCAGGAAAAGGCCTGGGGGGTCCCCAGGTTCTGGTCGGGTCCGGAGCTCCGGGATATGGGGTTGGGGGGGGGGGGGACAGGAACGGGCCTGGGCGGGTGGGTACCGGGTATGGGGTTGGGGGGTCTCGGGAAGGGGCCTGGGGGGGGGGGGGCCGGTTCGGGGCTGGGGGGGGATTCCCGGTTATGGGGTTTGTGGGGGGGGGGCTCTGGGATATGGGGCCTGGGGGAGGTTTCAGGAACAGGCCTGGGGGGGGGGGGGTGAAGTTCTGGGGTGTGGTGTCGGGGGGGGTCCCAGGACCAGGTTTAGGGGGAAGGCTCTGAGATAAGGGGTTTGGGGGGGCCCTGAGGTATGGGGTTTCTGGGGGAGCAGCTCTGAAATATGGAGTTTGGGGGGGTTCCATGATATTGGGCTTGGGGGGGGCGGGCAGGATCAGGTTTGGAGGGGACACGATATGGGGTTTGGGGTTGTGCTGGGGGGGGACGTCCAGGATATGGGGTTTTGGGGGGACCCCGGGTTGAGCCGGGGGGTGTCCAGGATATGGGGTTTGGGGGGGCTCCAGGAACAGGGCAGGATTGGGCTGGGTGGGGGGGGGGGGTCTGGTTTTTTTGGGTTGGGAGGGAGCCCCCATGACGTTGGCTTTGGGGGGGGGGGTCCCGGGATTGTCCTTGGGGGGGGCTCCAGCGCCGCCGCCTGCTTTGGGTTCGCTCGGGTCGGGCTCCGCCGATCCCCCCGGTTCCCCACCCTGCTCCTCCCGCACCCATCCTGCACCCCCAGCACCACCCCGAGCCTTCCCCCGTTGCCCCCAGTGCCCCCCAGGACAGCCCCGGTGCCCCCCCCCCACTCCCCCGCAGCCCCACGGGGCCGGCTGGGGAGCTCCCCGAGCCCCGTTCCAGCCATCCCATATTAATCCCCCTTTTTCCTTCCTGGAGGGGAGCCGCGTGGCAGCGCCGCTGGGGGCACGGCACAGCACCCCGAGCTGAGCCCGACCCCCGGTCCCCAAAGGAGCACCCCAAAAACCAACCCCGGCGTCTGAGAGCGGTGCTCCGGCAGCTCGGGGCCCATCCCAGCGCCCAGAACCTCTCCCTAACCCCCCCCGACCCCCCCCGTCCCAGCCCCAGCGGGGTCTCGGGGAGCGGCCGGGGCTTTCGGGGCAGGAGGAAACCCCAAATTCCTTCGCCCCTCGGTTCCAGAGGCGTCCCGGGGGGCTTCGGCGGCGCGCTCCGAGCGGTTATTTTGGGTCCGGCGAAGCGCCGAGCGGGGCTCGTTTCGGTGCCCGACCTCTCTGGGCGCCTCGGAAGCAGAAATAACCGTGTCTTTTTTTTAGCCACAAACCGCTTCGATTATTTCCTTACGGCCAACGTAACGCACCCCCAGGTGTCCCGATGGCTTTCGTTACTCGTCGCGGCGCTCCGGAGGCTGGCGGTGCCCGGCCTCGGTCTCCGGCCCCGTTTCGTGGCCGCTCGTTATTCACGGAGTGAGCCCCGCCGTAATGAGGCAAATCGTAGGAGAATCTGGGGTTTGTTCAAGCCGAAAAGTCAGCCCAAAACGCCGGGATTGAACTCGTTTCGGATGCTCTCAGTCCCCCGAGCCCGATGCCCTGAGCGTGCAGCAGACGAGCTGCGGGGAGCTGGCGCCCGGTGTCTTTGGCGAGGGGTTGCCGCAGCCCGGGGCGCGGTTTGGTGCCGGTCTGTGAGGATTTGAGGTGCGCTTGCGGGGATTTCGGAGAGCTGGAGCTGCACGGGGCTCGTGGCCGGGCGGGGCTCGCGTAAAGGAGTTAATTCTGGGGCGGTTGTCCCCGGATCTGTCCCCGAGGCTTCCTTGGATCTGTCCCCGAGGCTTCCTTGGATCTGTCCCCGAGGTTTTTGGCCTCCCCCACCTGAAATAACTCCAGCACCACGGGGAGGGGAGCCTTTGGCATGCCTCGACGCTCTGAGCTGCTCTCACCTCAAGCTTTTGTCCCGCTCAGCTGGGTCCTGCCCTGACCCCAAATCCCTGACTCAGGCCACCAGCGGAGCGCCGGGCGTGTGAAACCCGCGGGTTCTCGTCCATCCCTCGTGCCCTGCTGGGAGGACGTGGCTCGCTCCAGCGGTCCGTGCCCACCAGGACACGCAGAGGCCCCTTTCGGCACGGCTGAAGGCACCTCGGGTCCTGCGGTGCCGTTTGGGACGTGCCGGGGGCCTCCTGCGGTGCGCCGATGGGGAGAGATGTGGCTGCCCCGTTCCTCGGCCCCGCGGCGTTTCCGTGGCGGAGACACGGAGCAGGACGGGGAAGCGGGCTCGGGGCCACCCCAGGATTGTGCCCGCGGGGTCCTCGAACCAAATCTTGAGGGCTTTGGGTCGGGAGGGACCTCAGAGCCCCCCCGGTTCCAGCCCTGCCCCGGCGGCTGAACGCGGCGCTGGGAGCTTCGGGGCAGCGGCGGCTCCTGGGGCAGGATCCCAGCAGGATCCACAGCCCGCTCGCTCTCTTTGGGCTCCGGCGGCACCACGGAGGTTCTGTGAGCGAGGAGTGGGCACGGGCGGCCCCTCGGGGCCTTCCCTGCTCCGTGCCCGGACTCCTAAAAATCCCTCCGCGGGCTCTCCGGCGAGGCGCGCGTAGCCAAACTCTGCGAGTTTGCCCTCGGTTTCGCGTCTCGAGTCTCCCGGTGCCTCAGGTTCCCCCTCGAAGGGACGGCGAGCGTCCCGCGGCCCTCCGGAGCCAAATTGCAGCTCTCCAAATCGCCGCCTCTGCCTGATTTTGGTGATTTCCTCATCTCTGCCTTCAGGCGCCGCATCCCGTGAGCGGAGGACGCGCCGCAGCCCGGCTTTGGGAGCTGCCGGTGGGGTTTCCAGCCCTCCCGTCCGGGTCCTGGTCCTCCTGGCCTCCAGGCAGGGCGCGTCCTCCTTCCACCGCTCTCAGGCCACCTCTGAGGGCTTGGACGACACCGTCACGAGCACTCCGTGTGCTGAAAACATCCGGGGCATCACCCGCCACCTTTCTCTTCCCTTGGAAGAAAATTTGCCCTATGATTATTTTTTAAACCCGCTGCTCCGACGCCTCTCCTGCACCTCGGTGCCTGCGGGACAGACGCCGCACCCCGTCGTGGTGCTGACGGCCCCGCTCTGCACCGCCGCCGCTGGGACTCGCTGCGCCTCGGTCGGCCCTCGCGGGAAGAGCGTTGGGGCAAAACGAGGAGAAACCCCCTAAAAACGTTGTGGATGTTCCCGCTTCGAACCTCCCGGGGGCTCCCGACGCCAGCCGTCCCCAAACCAGCGCCTTCTCCCGCACCCGTAGGCAGAACGGGCGGAAACGCCGCTTTCTGTGGGCAGGGATTTCTCTCTTTTTGCGGCTTTTCTTCCCCGGGCCCCGTACGCCCGCGTCTCCTCCTGCTGCAGCCCTGTAAACACCCGGCTCGCGTTTCAGAGCCGCGCTGAATGCCAGCCCCAGGCGCTGCGCGGCCGCCTTCGCCCCGGGGACTTGCCCGCGTTTGTCCCTTCGGCGCCGGGCCTGGCGGCGGCCAGGGCTGGAGCGGGCGTGGGGGCTCGTGCTCCTTCTCCCCCGGCTTAATTCTCGCCCCCCCAAAATATTTTTTGGAAGCTCCGCCGTGAAGCTGGGCGGCAGAAGAAAGCCTGAGGTGCAAAAGCAGGGCCTCGGGGACAGGGGGACCTGAATTCACAAGCAGAGCCGTGGACCCGGGCGCGTTGTGGTTGTGGTTGTGGTGCCGGGCTGGAAAGCGGAGCTGACCCCTCCTCTAACACCCCGGGAATACTCGGGGGTCCCGCGCCCCCCAAAACGTCCCCGAATCTCCTAAATTCAGCCGCGCTCTGAGCGGTCTCACCCCCTCGTGGTGAGCTTCGTCCTCCTCCTCCGGCAGTTTGCGCCCGGTGGCACCGTGCTCCCGCACCGTCAGGGCCCTGGATCAGTGCTACAGGAACTGCAGTTTCCAATCCCTCTACCAAATCCCACTGTTTTCCAGAGTAGGATTTCTCCTCTACCATACTGGGAGTCCGCCTGGAGAGCCCACCACCCGACTTACTTCAGCCCTCGAGGGGTTTGCGTCGTTTCTGAAGGAGCTGCGGGAAATCTGGGCACGGGGGCAGCTTCCCTGAGCGCTGCCGGTGCTGAGCGATCCCAAAAGCGGCGCTAATTGTGCTGTCCTCGCCCAAACGGGGACTTCCAGGGGGAACGCCTCTCGGGTTGCTGCCTGCTGGGTGCGCTCTGCTCTCCCCCGGGGGAATTGTGTGAAGGGTGCCGGACACCGGTCTGCCCGCTGCAGGCGTCGTGTGGCCGTCCCCAGCCCGGCACCGTTGTCACCACGGCTTGAGATTTAGGGGCAGCGAGCTCGGCGTGGGCGTTTAGGGTGGAAGTTGTGGGAGGGGAGGTGTCTGCAGGGGTCCGGGCCGGCTCCGTCTCCGCGCGGGGAGCCCCCTGACGCCGCGGCTCGCCGCAGGTGCACGCCTGGGAGATCTCGGACCAGCTGCTGCAGATCCGGCAGGATGTGGAGTCGTGCTACTTCGCGGCGCAGACCATGAAGATGAAGATCCAGACGTCCTTCTACGAGCTCCCCACCGACTCGCACGCCTCCTTACGGGACTCCTTGCTCTCCCACATCCAGAACTTGAAAGACCTCTCGCCGGTCATCGTCACCCAGGTAGGCGCTGCGCTCCGCGGCCAGCCTGGGGCCACCCTGGGGGTTAACCACGGCCGGCTCCGTCCCGGTCGGGGGCAGCTGGTGGCCAGGCTCCGTCCTTTCTCGGCGCAGGAGCTCGCGATACCACGGGTCGTGCTGCTCGTGGCCACCTCCGCCTTTGCCACCGCTGATTCTTCCCCGAGCCAAAACCCTCGGGTGTCCCCCGGCCGCTTTCCCTCCAGCTCAGAGCCAGGAAGCCGGTTGCTGCAGGCAGCCGGCCGCCTCTCCCAGCGCAGGATCCTCTGCCCTTGCTCGTTCCCGATTCCTTTATTTGCCACCCACTTTATGTCCCTGCTGGGAGACGGAGGGAGCAGGGAGAGCCGTTCCCGGGGCGTCTTCCTGTGCTCAGCGTGGGGACGCGGTGTCGAGCTGCCCCACATGGACGGGGTTCTTCTCTCTGGGAAATCCCTTCCTGCCCGTTGTTGTCTCATCCACACAGCCCTGCGCGGCCTGGGGCAAGGCTTTAAATCTTTAAATAACGCAGCGGAGAGGGTCACACGCTCCCGTTGCGCAGTGCTGCTCCGCAGTCTGTGTGCAGGATGATGGGGACGATAATTTTTAATTTACCTTTTTTCCAATACCCAAGACCTTGGTTAAGCTGGTGGCATTGGCAGAACTCTAAATGAAGGGAGCTGGCAGCACACCTCCTGCCTTCAAAAGCCTGAAATAATTTTCTCTAGCTGGGAAGGATGGGGACAGAGGTGTCTGACGGCACGGGAGGGTCGGGCTTTGTTCCCTGCTCGGCACAACCGCGTGCGGCACCTCCGGAGGAGCCAAGGGGCCGGCACGGCTGTGCCAGGAACACCCGATGAGTAGAGGTTTGGAAGTTTTGGGACTCCCTGTGGCTAAATTCGGCAGCAGCAAAGCGTAAGGTGCCGATACCACTCGGGTAGCCCCTTTCCAAAGGGACTGTGCGTGGTGTGGGGCCCTGCCGTGCACATGCGGTGGGTCTCCGGCACGCTTGGGTGGCTTTTGGCGGTCGCCGCTCTGAGCCGTGTTCTCTCTCCCCTTCCAGCTTGCGTTAGCGATAGCAGACCTTGCCCTGCAGATGGCTTCTTGGAAAGGCTGCGTGCAGACACTGGTTGAAAAGTAAGTAATGTTTACGGCGTTAAACTCCAAGTTATTCGTGGAGTAAGCAGCAGTGGGAGGACCCGCGTCGCTCCACGTGATCCGACAACAGGGGAGATTTTGTTTCCCGATCAATAATGCAAAGTGCCTCGGGTGGCCGGAGGAGAGGCTGCTCACGGCCCTGTGTGATGGAAGACGCGGCTCCCTGAGCCTCAGGGGCTTTTCTCATCCCTGGCTTTGTTACTTTCCAACCCCTCGCGGCGTTATCCCGCTGTGCAGGACCGAACAGCAAGGTCGGGTTGTTTGCCACTGCTGTGCAGCGCCCTGGGCTCGCTGTTCGTGTCCAGAGGCATTCCCTTTACCCGCCCGATTTTGCTCACGATGGCTGATTTCACCAATTCCACCAATTCCGGCTGCCGCCCGCCTTCAGCCCTTGTCCGTTTTCTCCTCCCAGGTACAGCAACGACGTCACGTCGCTGCCCTTCCTGCTGGAGATCCTCACGGTGCTGCCGGAGGAGGTCCACAGCCGGTCCTTGCGCATCGGGGCCAACCGCCGCACCGAGATCATAGAGGACTTGGCTTACTACTCCAGCACGGTCGTCTCGCTGCTGGTAAGAGCGGTGGCACGCGGTGGCACACGCGGCGGCCGAGCGGTGGCCGGCTGCTCAGGGGGCTGGCGCAGCCGCTTCTCCCTCTCCACGTCACCAAGTCAGGTTGCTCCAGGCTGGACGTGATCAAAGCTGGAGGGAAAAAAAAAAAAAAGGATCAAAACTTCTTTTATAGGGCCGGTGCCGAGCAGATGAAAGTCCTAATCAGACACAGTCAGGTTCCTGTTAGTGCTGGGCTGAGAATTGAGGGAGTTACGGTGTTTTTGTCCTCTCCGTTGGGCTCCCCACTGCCCTCTCTCCACTCCACTGTCTGGTGGCGCAGCGTGGAGGCTCCTGGAGGTGCCCGAGGCCAGGCTGGACGGGGCTGGGGGCAGCCAGGGCTGGTGGGAGGGATCGTTCCTACAGCAGGGATTGGAGTTAGATCATCTTTGAGGTCCCTGCCAACCCAAACCGCTCCGGGATTCGTCTGGCACTGAGTAAGTTCAGGAAAATGTCTTCAATCTCACAACTGGGGTCCTGCGGGTGGCTGGGACCCGGCTCCTGCGCAGGCTGCGGTAGTTTGGGGTTAGTCCACGGCCAAACGGGAGTACCCCAGCCCGTTTCGGGGCGGGTGTGCGCACACATGTATCGTCACCGACCTGTTAGAAGGGCGTTCAGGTCCTTAGGGGCTCTGCTTTCTCTTCTCATGCCCCTTCCAGCACGGTACGCTCCTGATTCTCACCCTCGTGCGACCAGCTGAGGCTACGTATTTAGCTCCACGGCGTGTTTGGTACTGCCTGCGTGGCTTTGCTGTGACCGTGTTCAAACCGTCCCCGTGGCAAGGCCGGGCAAACCTCCTGGTTTGTCCCCAGGGGCTTCCCCTTTCGCACTCCCTGGGATCCGGGTGCTGGGAGCCTCAAAACGGGGCGAGTCGGGGGAGCAGAGGGTGAATCCTGCCTGCTCCGTGCTGGCTCCCTCCTTTCCTGAGAGACTTCTCGTGCCCTTCGGCGTTGTTTGAGTCCCGTAGACGAGCAGCCAGCCTGATCCCCTGGCTCAAATGAAGCCCGTGCCCTAACTTCTTGAGCTTCCCGTTAGTTTTCACCATTTCACGGTGCGTATTTAAAGAGGGAAAGGTAACGTGCCCCCTCTCACCCTCTCCTTTCTGGGGAGAGGAGCGGTCGTTTCCCCTCGTCAGCCGAATCCTCGCTCTGAAAGGTAGGAGGAACCTCAGTTTGTAGGATCCTGAGCCCTCTCCCCCCACGACAAGCACAGCCTGCACTCGGCCGGGCTTGTTGGTGCCGTTTCACCAAATGACAATCGCAGGAGCTGCCACATGCCTTTGGTACGTGTGCGCCCCTTGCTGGCTGCACTTTGGGTTCCTTCTCACCAAAGAGCAAAACTTCTGGGCGTTGGTTTCACGTGTGAGATCTCTCCGTGTCGCTCCCAGCCCCAGCACAGGAGCAGTCAGGGTGTCCTGCCCCTTCTTTCGTCCCCTCGTGCCCCTCAGATGTCGCTGACACCCCTCTGAGCCCCCCTTCCCTCCCCGGTGGGACCTGCTCCGTGCCGTTACCACCCCAACCATTCGGGCAGCTCGCTTCCATCCCTTCCATCACTTTGTTGTCCCCGCAGCTCGGCTCAGAAGCCCCTTTGCCCTGTGCTTCTCCGTCCCGGCATCTGTAGGAGGTTCTGTTCAGCTCCTGATGGGGCAGGAGGTGGCTTCGAACTAACAGGGGAGGTTTGGATTAGATATAAGAAGAAATTCTTTATTACGGGGGCGGTGAGGCCCTGGCCCAGGCTGCCCCGAGGAGCCGGGGGTGCCCCATCCCTGGGGGTGCCCAAGGCCGGGCTGGATGGGGCTGGGGGCAGCCTGGGCTGGGGGCAGGGGTCGTGCCCATGGCAGGGGGTGGAACCAGCTCGATCATCTCTGAGGTCCCTGCCGACCCAAACCCTTCTATTCCGGGATTCCCCTGCAGCTTTCTCGGAAACCCCCCGCCCAGGCACTGTAACCAGCTGCCTGAGGAGCAAAATTCAGTTTCCCACGTAGGATTCGGGTGCTAAAATCACTTTTTTGAGTTGGAAAATGGGCTTTTAAAAAGGTTTGTGGAGACTAGGATGACATACAACACCCATCTTCAGGATCTGCGTGCCTCCACGTGGGTCCAGCACCGCTGACGGTTCTGCCACCCTTGGAGGGCGAGCACAGCCCACGCTGCTACCCACCCCAGGCCCCTGTACCCTGATGAGTGCCAGGGGTGTTTCTTGGTGTAGAAGCTCCAGGGTGGCTTTCCCAAAGTCATTTTGTGTGTGAAATTACGCGTCGGGGTTGGGGTCCTGAGCAGTTCTTCCTTGTCCCGCCGCAGATGACGTGCGTGGAGAAGGCGGGCAACGACGAGAAGATGCTCATCAAAATCTTCCGGTGCCTGGGGAGCTGGTTCAACCTGGGCGTCCTGGACAGCACCTTCATGGCCAACAGCAAGTTGCTGTCGCTCCTCTTCGAGGTGCTGGTGAGTATTTCTTGCGCGCTGGGAGCGGGGGCCTTGTGTACTGGGACAGTGGCGCTCTTAAATCCGAGCGGCGCCGCTTCTCCTCCTGCGGGTGTGCGAGGTGAGTTTTGTCCCCCCTGCCCCGAGTGGGAACCCTCCAGGCTTCACCTCGAGCAGCACCCACATCCTAGCGATGCTCCCTGCCCTTGCTGGTGGATTTGTGTGATGTTCTGCCCTCTGTCCCACTCGCCCGCCTCGCAGGGCGGTGGGAGAGCAGCAGCGCGCAGCAGGAGCCCCGTTTTGGCTGTTGCTGCGAGTTTCTTAGTCCTGGAGTTGCTTTTCCGGAGCAAACTCGGACCTGGATCAGGTCCTGGCACCAGCTCTGGGACCAGAGGGACCCGAGGTGCCTCCATCGCGGTCCGGGAGGGGGCCTGGATCTCTAAAACCTCGTGGGGCTCCTCCGTAGCAGCACAGAACTGAGCAGCAGAGGTCGACAAAAGGCAGAAAAGCTTCTCTAATCTGGGGTGAAATGTTCCGGGAAAGGCACAGCTCTACCGGAGCCCATCACCCGGGGTGGGCAGAGGAGGTGCGGTGTTGGCAGAGCTTTCGGGAGCGGGCGGAAACGCCACGGGCAGCGCTTCCACCTCTGCAGCCCCCTTCCCGCACCCGCTGGCAGCCGGCAGAACGCTCCGAGATGGTTTAATTTTCTATTTATATCCCTTCTCCCTACTCCTGCCCTGCTGATCATCAATTCTGGAACCTGTACTAGGCGGAGACCTTGTCTGGCTGAAGCAGGAGCCAGGTTCCAGTTTCCTGCGGTGGCTGCAGGAGATTTAAGGGGGTTTAAGGGGGGTGCCTCTGGATTCAGAAGCTCTCTGCTTGGAGAACGCGCCAGGTGTTGCTTTCATCTGCTCAGCACTAAAATCACCGCTGCTTTTTTCTCTGGATTTTCACCAAAGCCCTTAATTCCCTTTCTGGCATTTTGTCTCAGAACAGCAACCAGCAAAGGGGTTTTTGTGGGCACGTGGGAGAGCCCCCGGACCCCGCGGACCAGCGGGGTTTGGAGAGCCCGGCGGGGCGGCGAAGGAGCAAGCGAGGAGCAGGAATTCCCGCAGGAGGGAGGAAGCTCCCGCTGCAAACGAGGGCTGCAAATGAGGGAACCTTCATTTGCATCTGGAGGGAACCTTCATTTGCATCCGTGCCGCGGTGCCGATGAAACCAACGGCAAATGCAAACGAGGGCCCCCGGTCAGCGGGAGAAAGGGCAGACAATATTGGGGCAGAAACCCGCGCCCTGCGGGACCTTCCCCTCCTGCTGGCGTCGCTTTTAAGCCCGGCGTTTGTCCCGAGGGGCCGTGAGGCTTCGCGGGCTGCCGTCCAGATGCTTTCGAGACCCTGCGCGAGAGGCGCCCGCGGAGCTGCCGCTCCTTTGTCTGCTCTCCCCGCCGCGCCGCGCGCGCTCCTCCTTAGTATGCCGCCCTCGTCTCCCTCCTCAACTGCTCGGGGCGCCTGCTCGACCAGCCTCGCACGATTTCCTGCCGGGTGGGACCTGAAATGTTCCCCCCAGCCCACCACAGCGGTCGATATTCCACGCGTGCTTGTGAGAAACCCCGTCCCCGTCGGCCCCGCGCCGGGGCGCGCGCCCGCGGCGTTTCGCTTCCCTCTGCACCCCGCAGGTTCCTCTTGGTCTTCCTCCCGCTCGCACCGTGCGTGGTCTGGTTGTGGAGGGGTCGATTTTGGCCTCGGGTGTCTGCGGGCAGGGCAGCGAGGGCTGTGCAGGGGCTGGAGGAAACCCTCCAGGAGCCGCGGTGATGGCAAAAGGGCTTTCCAGCGCCGCCCGGGCTCACTTCTGCTTCTTCTTTCTTGCAGCAACAGGACAAAACTTCGTCAAACCTCCACGAAGCTGCTTCGGACTGCGTGTGCTCGGCCCTCTACGCCATCGAGAACGTGGAGACCAACCTGCCCCTGGCCCTGCAGCTTTTCCAGGGCGTCCTCACCCTGGAGAGTGCCTACCACATGGCCGTGGCGCGGGAGGACTTGGACAAGTAAGTGAACTGGCAGCCCGGGCTGCGCCCAGAGGGAAGGAGAGCGACAGTAATTAACTGCCCGTGCCTGTCCCCGGCTATTTTTGGAGCCCGTGCTGTTCGCTGCGGCGCTCCGAAGCCTCTCATGCAAACCAGTGGCTGCAAGCAAAGCGAGCTGGTGGATTCCCCGCCCCGGTGCAGCGCTGCGTGCCCCAGGGTGGCGCTCTGCTGGCCTTTCATCGTGGCCAGAGGGGACAAACCCTGAAATCCTGCAGCCTTCCTGCCCCAAAAAGCCCCGAAAAGCACACCAAAAGCCGTGCTGGCTGCCCGCCATCCAGAGACCCCCTGTTCTCCACCTCCACCGACCCTCTATCAGCAAACACCGGTAGCGTTCGCTCTTCCTTCTGGCTGCGGCTGTCACGGGGCTGCCCTGGCACCCCCCCAGCTCCCTCCTTGCACACCGACGTCTCTTCTCCTTCCACAACCGTCCTTCATCCGGCTGCTCCGGTGTCCCGGTGACACGGGACCGAACGCCCCAAGTCCCGCTCCGCTCCGTTCCTCTCGATTTAAAGCGTTGTGGGTGGGCACAGCCTGTTTGGGGTGAGCCCACCCCGTGGTCAGCCTGTTTCCCTCCAGCTTCCATTTTAAAACTAAGAGGTTTGGGATGCTTTTGGGGTGGAAGCTGCTGTCCTGCTGTTTCCACCCCGGGGATTTTGAGCTCCTCGTGCCCCAGTGGTTCTCACCTGGCCCCTGCTCACTCCGTGGGTGGACGAGGTCCAAATAATGTGTACATTCGACCAGAAGGAGTTCAAAGCTTCTGCCGTAGAATCACAGAGTCATTAGGGCTGGAGAAGCCCTCCAGGATCATCTGGTCCAACTGTCCCCCTCCCACCAATGTCACCACCAAACCACGTCCCCAAGCACCACGTCCAACCTCTCCTTGAGCACCCCCAGGGACGGGGACTCCACCAGCTCCCTGGGCAACCCGTCCCAACGCCTGACCGCTCCTTCTGAGCAGAAATGTCTCCTCGTTTCCCACCTGAACCTCCCCTGGCGCAACTTGAGGCCGTTCCCTCTGGTCCTGTCACTGGTTACCTGTGAGAAGAGGCCGACCCCCAGCTCCCCACAACCACGTGGGGACTGCTGCAGCACCCGAGAGCTCCCATCGCCGGCACATCCGGGGCGCGCCACCCTCACGGACACACCTGGAACATTTCTGACCCCGTTTCTCCCCTCACCAGGGTGCTCAATTACTGCCGTGTGTTCACTGAGCTCTGCGAGACCTTCCTGGACAAGATAGTCTGCACGCCGGGCCAAGGGCTGGGCGACCTGCGCACGCTGGAGCTGCTGCTGATCTGCGCGGGCCACCCGCAGTACGAGGTGGGTGCGCCTTGCCCCCTCCCCTCCTCGCCCCGTCACCAAAATTCGCTCACCCGAGGCCGAGGCAGTGGGAAATCATCCTGGCGGGGGGCTGGGGGCTTCGTCCTCTTGGCTTAAACCTCGCGGGGCTGCAGCGTAGCTCCTGCTGGCTTTGTCTTCCCAGGCAGATAAAGCAGGGTGGGCGCTTCGTGGGTGCCATCGTGCCAGCAGCCCAGCCCCCTTTGTGGTCCCCATCGTACCAGCACCCCAGGAACCTTTTTGTGGGTCCCCATTGTACCAGCGCCCTGGTCCCCATCGTACCGGCACCCCAGTCCCATTTGTGGTCTCCCTTGGCCCTAACCTTGTGCTCAGGAGGACCCACAGCTCCCAAAAAAAAAACCCAAAAGGCCAGTGGGGACACAAATTTATCGTTGGCAGGAGCGACTGATGTGAAGTTTGGAGCGACAGCCCCCTTTTCTGCTTTGATTTTACTTTTTCAGAGATAATTTTTGCTTTCTTCAGAGGGCTGGCGGCAGGTTTTCAGGCTGACTCTGGGTTTAAAACCCCCTGTTACGTGACCAGCAGCAGGGCCACGTTTTCTCGTGGCCCGAAGAAGCATTGCTGCCGACGGAAATTTGTGTGACCCCCCCTGCCCCGGGCACCCCCGGAGCTCGGGGCGCAGCGCCAACACCCCGGTGGTGACGCGCCGCTGCCTTTTGTTTCTTCCTGCCCAGGTTGTGGAAATCTCCTTCAACTTCTGGTACCGGCTGGGGGAGCACCTGTACAAGACGGACGACGCCGTGATCCACAGCATCTTCAAAGCCTACATCCAGCGCCTGCTCCACGCGCTGGCCAGGCACTGCCAGCTCGACTCGGACCACGTAAGGGTGGGACGGCTCCCCCGGGGCTGCAGGGCCCTCCAGGTGGCGGTGCCACAGCTGTAATTGCAGAGAGAGGGCTGAGAGTAATTAAAGCTGCTGTCTGGCACCTCCTTTCATCAAGTCAGCAGAACTCTCTGGCATCTCGACGGCTCCGAGCCTGGGGTGCCGTCCTCCTCTCTCTGCTCCGTGCCTCATCCCCTGCGCGCGGCGCGGCCGTCGGAGCGCATTGCGCGCGCTGGGGGAGCTCTTGGTGCACCGCTCCCCCCCCTAAAATCCCCTCCAGTCGCTCTGCCAGGAGAGAGGGGAGCAGGGACGGGTTTCTCCTCTGAAATACGATTGCTGCTCGTGTGCTGGTGTGGCCGAGGGGCCTCCGGGAGCTGCCGTAACACCTCTGCTCTCTGTGCTCTCCTTTAGGAGGGCGTCCCCGAGGAGACGGACGACTTCGGGGAGTTCCGGATGCGGGTCTCGGACCTGGTGAAGGACCTCATCTTCCTGGTGGGGTCGGTGGAGTGCTTCGCTCAGGTGGGTTCTCGCCGCTCGCCGACCGCGCCGAGACCTCGCCGGGCCCCCTCGGCTCTGCCCTCCCGGCCTCCCCCGAGCCCGGTGGCTTTGCCCCGCGCTGCCGGCCCCGTGGGAGGCCTTGTGTCACGCCGTGCGCCTCCTGGCTCTCATCCAGGCCTCGCCGCAGCCCCGGGCAGCGTGTCTGCTGCTGGGCCGGGCCCTGGGGGCCTTCAGGGCGGGGAGGAGGCCACACACACACACACACATTGCCTGCTTGAGCACAGGGAAGAGGCTGAGAGAGGTGCCGGGGATGTTCTGGGGGGAGCAGCTTGAGCAGCTCTCACGTTTTGAGGGTCCCAAAGCAGCCGGGTGCTCTGTGGCCAGCAAGGTTTTGTCTCGGGGGGCAGAGGTGGAGGTCTTGGGGGAAGGGACTGCGTGCCGCACACCCCCGGGCTGCGATCGTGGCTCCTTTTGTGACCGGTTCTCCTCCCCGCAGCTCTACGCCACTCTGAAGGACGGGAACCCGCCCTGGGAGGTGACGGAAGCTGTCCTCTTCATCATGGCCTCCATCGCCAAGAGCGTCGACCAGTGAGTGCCGGTGGCCCTGCGGCCGTGGGCTCCTCCCGGGCCCTGGGGTTTGCCCAGTATCCCGAGGACACTCGTGGGGTTGTGCTTTCCTAGGCAGAAAGTGGGGTTCACACGTTTAAAACCTGCTTCAGCTCAAGCAGGACGTTGAGGAGCGTGGCACAGCACCCCCTGCCCATGGAGGTCCCCGGGGCTGCGGTCTCCAATTCCCAGCTGGGGACAGGACCCAGGATGGAACTGGGACTGCAGGAAGCAGCCGGACCCCTCGGGGCGTCCTTTTTGTGTGCTCGTTGCGCTTTTTTGACGCTTTTCTGTGTCAAGGCCGCTCCGCCCGGCGTTATCTCCAGTTCTGTTTCTGCTTCGCCTCCGAGAGCGCCAGCCTCCCCCTGACCTCGTGCCTCCGGGGCTGGGGATAAACCAGGAGCCCGGCCCCGCTCTCCCACGAGAGGGCAGGCGGTGCCGGTGCCGTGGCGGCCACCAGCAGGGGCTGGGAGCCGGGGATGCGCTGGCTGGGGATCGGCGGCAGCCTCCCAGCAGGGAGCGGCCTCCCGGCAGCCTGGGCGGCGCTCGTTGGCTTTGTTCTTGTGCCGCGGGCACCTCAGCGCGGGCGTCTCGCCGTCCCCCGCTTGGTTTAGGGACACCAGAGGTGCTGCCTGCCTGGGTCCCAGCTTTGGTCCCTCCCGTGCCCACGTCTGGGACCCCCAGCGCGCTCCGGCTGCCCCGAGTGCCCAGCGGGGTGCTGAGCCTGCAGGCCCGAGGCCGGGGAGCCCAGCGGGTGCGGTAACCCCAACGCGGGCTGTGCGGGGGTTGCATTTCCAGCAGGGTTGGTTCTGGGACTCCCTTTCCAGCCCAGCACCTTCTGGGGTTGCATTTCCACCTGTGGATCTTCCGTGATTCCATTTCTGCCTGGGGTTACCCTGCGATTCCCTTTCCACCCAGGGATCTTCTGTGATTTATTTCCACCCCGGGGTTATTCTCTGATTTATTTCCACTTGGGGTCATTCTGTGATTCCCTTTCCACCTGGAGATATTCTGTGATTCCCTTTCCACCTGGGATTACTCTGCGATTTATTTCCACCTGGAGATATTCTGCGATTTTATTTCCACCTGGAGATATTCTGCGATTTTATTTCCACCCGGAGATATCCTGTGATTCCATTTCCACCTGGGGCTATCCTGTGATTTATTTCCACCAGGGTTTATTCTCTGATTTATTTCCATCCGGGGTTACTCTCTGATTTATTTCCATCCGGGGTTACTCTCTGATTCCCTTTCCACCTGGGGATATTCTGTGATTCCCTCTCCACCGGGGTTTATTTTGCGATTTCATTTCCACCCGGGGTCATTCTGTGATTTATTTCCACCCGGGGTTATCCTGTGATTCCATTTCCACCCGGAGATATTCTGTGGTTGCATTTCCACCCAGGGGTATGCTGTGATTCCCTTTCCACCTGGGCTTATTCTCCGATTTATTTCCACATGGTATTATTCTGTGATTCCCTTTCCACCCTGGGTTACTCTGTGATTTATTTCCACCCGGGGATCTTCTGTGGTTTATTTCCACCTGGGGTTACTCTGTGATTTATTTCCACCCAGGGATATTCTGTGATTTGTTTCCACCCAGGGCTCTGCCCCGTGGCTCCCGTCCCAGCCGGGGTTACCCCACACCTCTATGACCAAGCCAGCTCCGCGCAGGGGAGGCTTTGCGGGGCGGGGGGGGGCATCGAGCCGCTTCCCCCATCGGGCCTCATCCCATCCCTCTGCCTCCCCCCGCAGGGAGAACAACCCGACGCTGGTGGAGGTGCTGGAGGGAGTGGTGCGGCTCCCCGAGACGGTGCACACGGCCGTGCGCTACACCAGCATCGAGCTGGTGGGGGAGATGAGCGAGGTGGTGGACAGGAACCCGCAGTTCCTGGGTGAGTTCCCTCCCGGCACCGCCCCCCCTCCCCGACACGCTGCCGGCCCCCTCTCCCCGCGCTCACCGGCGCCGTCCCCGCTCCGCAGATCCCGTGCTGGGCTACCTGATGAAGGGGCTGTGCGACCGGCGCCTGGCCTCGGCCGCCGCCAAGGCCATCCACAACATCTGCTCCGTGTGCCGGGACCACATGGCGCAGCACTTCAACGGGCTGCTGGAGATCGCCCGCTCCCTCGACTCCTTCACGCTCTCTCCGGAGGCTGCCGTGGGGCTCCTCAAGGGTAAGCGCGGGCGGGAGGCGGCCTCGGACCTGCTGCCCTCGGTCCCGAAGCGCCGTGCGTGCTCGGAGCCTGCCCGAAATCCTGCCCGGGGCAGGCAGGAGGAGAGGCTCTGGGTTGGTCTGCGTCCCGTGCAGATGCTCGGAGCTTGAGATGCGGGGAGGTTTGGAATCGTAGAGTCATAGGGAAAAAAAAAGGTGAGAGAGAGGAGAAAGGAGGGGATTAAAAAAAAGAGAGAGGAGAAAGGAGGGGATTAAAAGAGAGAGAGAGGAAAAAGGAGGGGATTAAAAAAGAGAGAGAGAGGAAAAAGGAGGGGATTAAAAGAGAGAGAGAGGAAAAAGGAGGGGATTAAAAGAGAGAGAGAGGAAAAAGGAGGGGATTAAAGAGAGAGAGAGGAAAAAGGAGGGGATTAAAAGAGAGAGAGAGGAAAAAGGAGGGGATTAAAGAGAGAGAGGAAAAAGGAGGGGATTAAAGAGAGAGAGGAAAAAGGAGGGGATTAAAGAGAGAGAGAGGAAAAAGGAGGGGATTAAAGAGAGAGAGAGGAAAAAGGAGGGGATTAAAAAAGAGAGAGAGAGGAAAAAGGAGGGGATTAAAAAAGAGAGAGAGAGGAAAAAGGAGGGGATTAAAAAAGAGAGAGAGAGGAAAAAGGAGGGGATTAAAAAAGAGAGAGAGAGGAAAAAGGAGGGGATTAAAAAAGAGAGAGAGAGGAAAAAGGAGGGGATTAAAAAAGAGAGAGAGAGGAAAAAGGAGGGGATTAAAAAAGAGAGAGAGAGGAAAAAGGAGGGGATTAAAAAAGAGAGAGAGAGGAAAAAGGAGGGGATTAAAAAAGAGAGAGAGAGGAAAAAGGAGGGGATTAAAAAAGAGAGAGAGGAAAAAGGAGGGGATTAAAAAAGAGAGAGAGGAAAAAGGAGGGGATTAAAGAGAGAGAGAGGAAAAAGGAGGGGATTAAAGAGAGAGAGAGGAAAAAGGAGGGGATTAAAGAGAGAGAGAGGAAAAAGGAGGGGATTAAAGAGAGAGAGAGGAAAAAGGAGGGGATTAAAGAGAGAGAGAGGAAAAAGGAGGGGATTAAAAAAGAGAGAGAGGAAAAAGGAGGGGATTAAAAAAGAGAGAGAGAGGAAAAAGGAGGGGATTAAAAAGAGAGAGAGAGGAAAAAGGAGGGGATTAAAAAGAGAGAGAGAGGAAAAAGGAGGGGATTAAAAAAGAGAGAGAGAGGAAAAAGGAGGGGATTAAAAAAGAGAGAGAGAGGAAAAAGGAGGGGATTAAAAAGAGAGAGAGAGGAAAAAGGAGGGGATTAAAAAAGAGAGAGAGAGGAAAAAGGAGGGGATTAAAAAAGAGAGAGAGAGGAAAAAGGAGGGGATTAAAAAAGAGAGAGAGAGGAAAAAGGAGGGGATTAAAAAAGAGAGAGGGAGGAAAAAGGAGGGGATTAAAAAAGAGAGAGGGAGGAAAAAGGAGGGGACTGGGGAAAAGAGAGAGGAAAAGGGGAAAAGATCTCCGAGATCACCAAGTCCAGCTGTCAGGCTGACCTGAGCCCCATCGCCAAACCCCATCCCTCAGCAGCACCGAGGGCACCGAATGCCCCTCAGTGCCCCCAGCCAAATCCCCAGTGGGCTCCTCGCATATCTGAGCGCTTGCAGACTCTCTGCTGGCTGCACGAGGCAGAAAGCTGCCGTTATTTGTCATCTGACACACGGTTTGGGCAGCAGGATGTGGTTTCTCAGCTCCAGCCCGCAGGCAGAGCGTTCCCAGGGCGTTTGGCTGCGGTGGGCGCGCGGGGCTCGTGTCGGGGCTTCGGAGGCTCCCGAGGGGCTCGGGTGCCCGTCTCTGACAGCGGGGCGGCCGTGGGGCTGAGGGCTTTGTGATTAAAGGGATGAAGTTACGTTTTTCCTCTTGTCCATGCTTGCGTGTCGATGCAAGCGGCATCGGTGGCGATTCTGCTCCATTCCCGTCCCTGCCACGGAGCGCGTTCCCCTCCTTAACCCGCAGCGAGGGCGTTTCGGTGCTGCTGCTTCTGATTCCTGCCCCCCTTTTTTTTTGTTTCAGGGACCGCGCTGGTGCTGGCCAGGCTGCCCCTGGAGAAGATCGCGGAGTGCCTCAGCGAGCTCTGCGCCGTGCAGGTGATGGCGCTGAAGAAGGTACGGCCCGGCCCGAGCCCCGTGGCTCCCGGTGCATGCGTGGGGGCTTAAATGGGTCCGAGATGCTGACCTGCAGGATGGGAGGAAACGACCTGGTCCCCAGAGACCACCGTGTGTGCCTTGAGCTGCCCTGAGACCCCCTCAAACGCAGCTGGCAGCTTCTGTCCTGCTCCAGGTCCCCAAAATGCAGTGGCCGTGGGCAGAAGCGGGGTCAGGGAGAGCAGGGACGTGGGAGGGTGGCAGGAGGAGGAGAAGGAGGGCAGCTTTCCGAGGGACCCACGGGTCCTGTGTCTCTTCTGAGCAACCCGTGCTCGTGGAAGGGCGGCTCCTGGAGCTCCTGCTCCCTCCGCACACTTCTGCCACCTCTGTTTTGGCGACCCCAGAGGAGGCTCGGGGTGTGGAGAAGGAAAGGGAAAAGCTCCCCCTGAGCTTTCAGAGCAACTCGTGTGCATGTGGCCAGGAGCCACTCGGGTCCTGAGCAAAGGTTTTCCATGCCAGGAGCTGCGGTGACGTTCCTGCTTCTGGCTAGGACGGAGAAATGGCCTTGGGCTGGAGGGATACGTTCATGCACACATTCCTGACGTCCCCATGTTTCGTTTTCTTCCAGCTGCTCTCTCAGGAGCCGAGCAACGGCCTCTCCTCAGACCCTACAGTGCCCCTGGACCGACTCGCCGTCATATTTAGGTACGGGGGCTTGCGAGCTGGGGCACGGCCAGCGCTAGCGGCAGCCTCCAGCTCCCCAAAGAGGGGCTGAGCACGGGGTCCCGGCCCCTCTGAGCCTGTTCCCGGCCCCTTCCCCGCAGCCCCTGTGGGTGCTGGGCCTTCCAGCCCCTTTTCTTACCTTTTACACCCCAAACTGATGGCGTAGAGGAAGGGCGGTTGACCTTTCTCTGCCTTTCGCAGGCATACCAATCCCATTGTAGAAAATGGGCAGATCCACCCGTGCCAAAAAGTCATTCAGGAGGTGAGTGCCGGCGGTTTGGGGAATTTGGGGCGGGGGAGGGGACGTCAGGCAGGGGGACGGTGCCTCTGGGGGTGCCACGCTGTCTTGTCTCCGAGTTGTGGAGCTGAGCTCCCCGCTCCTGCACGGAGCCAATTCACACACCCCGTAACCAGCACCCAAGGGGCATCTGCCTGCCAGTTTTTGGGTCGATTGGGCCTTTTTTCGGTCCGAGGGGTGGTGGTGTCTCGTGTGCCGTTTCCCCCGCTCACCCTACCCCTCCGCGCCCAGATCTGGCCCGTGCTGTCGGAGACCCTGAACAAACACAGTGCCGATAACCGCATCGTGGAGCGCTGCTGCCGCTGCCTGCGCTTCGCCGTCCGCTGCGTGGGCAAAGGCTCGGCCGCGCTGCTGCAGCCGCTCGTCACGCAGGTACGGGCACGGGGACGCGGCCGGGACGGGCGCCGCGATGCCGGCGCCGCGGCGAGCGCGACAGAAAGCGCCGGGAGCTCCTGCACGAACCCGCGTGGGCGGCAGGGAGCTTTGAACCGCAGGGCAGAGCCGGGCGCTGCCCAGGAGCCCTGCGGTTGTGGCTGTGATTTAAAAGGGATGCGAGGAGACGCGGCGGCGTGCGGCTCCCTGGGGAGGCAGCGCTCAGCTCGGTGGCCCCCGCGCCCCTCAGACATAGGCTGGGCTGAGGAACCCGCACTCACTTGAGGTCCCCGCAGCGCGGGGATGCTCCAGAGCACAAGAAGAGACCCGAGCCAGCCCCTGTGCTCCGGGATCTGCCCCCAATAGGGCTGGGGGCTCCCGGCGGTGGCTCTCAGTGGGGGTCTGGAAGGGGTGTTGGCGGTGGGCAGGCGTCACGTCGCGTCTCTCCCCGCAGATGGTGAACGTGTACCGGGCGCACCAGCACTCCTGCTTCCTCTACCTGGGCAGCATCCTGGTGGACGAGTACGGCATGGAGGAGGGCTGCCGGCAGGGGCTGCTCGACATGCTGCAGGTGATCGCCCGCTGCCCTTGCTGGGGGAGCAGCAGGTCCTCTGCGCCTCTGGGACGTGTCCCGTTAGGGGGGGAGAGCCAGGTCCCCCGGGTGGTGGCAGCGATGTCCGTGGGGAGAAGCGGGGCTCTGACCCGGTCCCCATGGTCCGTGCTGGAGATCTGCCCGGGGAGAGGAGGGTTCAGACAGGGGGAGGGTAGCGCATGGCCAAGCCAGACACCGATGTCCTCTCTGTGGGCTATCAGCACCGCGGGGCCTCGCTGCCTGTCCCCCCTCCTGCCGACGGGGCTGGCTCGAGTCTCAGCAGCCAAGACCACTGTAATGACCGCTAGTTGCTGACCGATCCCCGTGCTCCTTCTCCTAGGCGCTCTGCATCCCCACCTTCCAACTCCTCGAGCAGCCCAACGGCCTCCAGAACCACCCGGACACTGTGGACGACCTCTTCCGACTCGCAGCCAGGTTCCTTGCTCCCCTTCACCCCCTTCTCCTTCCTGGAGCCTTCGAGTGCCGCCAGGGCAGCGCGCCCGTCCCCGTGGACAGGTGGAGGAGGCAGGGTCCGGCCGCGTGCCGGTGACCCCCTCGTCCCCCCTGTGCCCTCGCAGGTTCATCCAGCGCAGCCCCGTCACCCTGCTGCGCAGCCAGGTGATGATCCCCATCCTGCAGTGGGCCATCGCCGCCACCACCCTGGACCACCGGGACGCCAACTGCAGCGTCATGAAGTTCCTGCGCGACCTCATCCACACCGGGGTGGCCAACGACGTGAGTGTCCCGCGGGGGGGGACGGGACGGGGTCGGTGCCCGTGGGATGCCTTCCTCCTCCGTGTCGGTCGCTGCTGGGCGCACTCAGAGCCCCAGCAGCAGGACAGGGACGTGTCGGAGCGAGGCCAGAGGAGGCCACGAGGATGCTGCAGGGGCTGGAGCCCCTCTGCTGTGGGGCCAGGCTGAGGGAGCTGGGGGTGCTCAGCCTGGAGAAGAGAAGGCTCCGGGGAGAGCTCCCAGCGGGCTGCCAGGGCCTGAAGGGGCTGCAGGAGAGCTGGGGAGGGACTCTGTGCCGGGGGGTAGGGGTAGGGCAGGGGGGATGGCTTTAAACTAACAGAGGGGAGATTTAGATTAGATATTAGGAAGAAATTCTTTAGGTGGTGAGGGTGGTGAGTCCCTCGCCCAGGCTGCCCCAAGGAGCTGTGGCTGCCCTATCCCTGGGGGTGCCCAAGGCCAGGCTGGATGGGGCTGGGGGCAGCTTGGGTTGGGTGGGAGGGGTCGTGCCCATGGCAGGGGCTGGAACTAAATCATCTTTAAATCCCTTCCGACCCAAACCACTCTGCGATTCTCTAATTCCACGAGATGCCCGGGGCGCTGCCCCCCAGACCTGACCGCCTCTCGGCACCCCCTCACCCTCCTCTTATCCCCGCCCCCTGCAGCACGAGGAGGACTTTGAGGTGCGGAAGGAGCTGATCGGGCAGGTGATGAACCAGCTGGGCCAGCAGCTCGTCAACCAGCTGCTGCACACGTGCTGCTTCTGCCTGCCCCCCTACACCCTGCCCGACGTCGCCGAGGTGCTCTGGGAGATCATGCAGATCGACCGACCGGTGAGAGGGACGGGCGGCGAGGCCCCGGGGGTCCTCCTTGGGCCAGGACCTCAGCTCCAGCACGGTCCCGGGGTCTTCCTCGCACTGGGACGGGGGCAAATGCTGCTGGGATCGAGCGTGGCTTTCTCCCGGTGCGTCCTGTGGTGCTGAGCCGCTGCCTCTCCTCGTCCTGCAGACGTTTTGTCGCTGGCTGGAGAATTCCCTGAAGGGCTTACCAAAGGAGACGACGGGGGGAGCCATCCAGGTCACACACAAGCAGCTGACAGACTTCCACAAGCAGGTCACGAGGTGAGGCGGCGGGGAAAAAACCCATCTTGCAAAACCCAGCTCGGGAGGGGGGAGGGCTGCAGACCCCCACTTCTGAGGGGAGCCTCGTCCCTCTCTCCGTGTCCTGGCCCGGCCCCAGCGCCCGCATCCTGCCCAGACCATTCCAGCCCAAACCATACCGCTGATGCTGAGCGGTGCCCATCCACGCAGGGCTGCCCCTCCAGCCCCACCGGATCCCTGCGGCCACCCATGGACCCCCCCCCAAGGGTTTCAGACCCTTCCTGTGCGGGGCATCCTGCACGGACACGGCTTGTCCCCCGGCACCGAGTCCCGGTGGGACGTTACCCCTGGCACCGCCCCGGCCGTTCCCAGCGCGGCGCGACCGCCGGCTCAGCCTCGCGCCGTGGGGCGCCGGCGGCGTTCCCAGCCCCGACAGGTTTTTCCTCTCCTGCAAACACGGCGTCGGGGTGCCGGCGCCTTGCGCACGCCCTGCCCGCGCCTCCCAGTCGCCGATGATCCCAGCGGGCCAGTCGCTGGGGGATCGATGAGCCCTGCTCTGCGCCCTGAGGGCATCGGGGTGGCACCCCGGGGACAGCACTGGGGGCTCGCCGCTGCCTTCGTGTCCTGGGTGTGTCTGCGCCCCCGCGAGGGCACCTGCCCGGTGCTGGGCATCACCCAAGCTTTGGGGAAGCCAAAACTGTGACTCATGTCCCTGTCCAGTCCGTGTGTCCGCCCTTCCCCTAACGCAGCCCTCCCTCGTCTTGCAGCGCTGAGGAATGTAAGCAGGTCTGCTGGGCTCTGAGGGACTTCACCCGCCTCTTCCGATAGCTCTGGCACCGGCACGGCGCCTGTCTCCCAGGTAGGGCTGGGGGCTGCTGCGGCACCGCTCCTGCCGCCCCACGCCACGGTGTCGCCGCCCCCCTGCCACCCTGACCCCCTCCCTCCCCTCCCAGGAATGTCTTTTAATTAGAAGAAGACAGGAAACGAAGAAAACGAGAACGTGTCCCACAATCAGCAACCTTCATCGCGGCCGAGGGCTTTCACTCGCTCCAGCGCGTCCCGCCAGCCAGGGCAGCCGCGGCCGCCGCGTGCCGGAGGAGGGCTCGGCGCGTCCCGTGCCTGCGCCACGGCCCCGAAACAAGAAAACAAAACAACGGGGGAAAAAAGAAAAAACAAAACAAAACAAAAATACAAAAACAGAACCACCGGCAGAAAATGAATTTGCCTGGCAGCAAAACAAGAGTGCAAAGTAGAAAACTTTCTGTGAAATGAAAAATAAATAAATAAACACAAATTCCTTCAGGAACGATGGGGTTTCCAATGTACCTAGCAGCGAGGGGGTGGCTGCTGGGTGCCCCCCCGGCCCCTTGCGGGCAGCAGGGGGAGGCCGGGGCTCAGCCCGGGGACGCGCGGCGGCGGCCTCCTGGAACAGACGCAGGCGGGACAGACTGTTTAAATATATATTATATATTTTTTCTTTTTTTAGCTTTTTTCTTTTTGGTTTGGTTATTTTTTTTTTGTTTTTATTATTATTTGGTTTCTTTGGGGTTTGACCGAGCGCGGCGGAGACGGCTCGAGCGAGTGCAGGGACAGGGCTGGGAGATGGCCCCGGGCGCGCGGGGCCCCGCGGGCGCGCATGCTGTTCCGTCTGGTGTTGTAGCCATCTCGAGAACAATTAAACACAAAATTCCAAAAAAAAAAAAAAAAGAAAAATAAATTAAAAACCCGCGGCCCCGCCTGGTTCTTGGGTGCACGCGGGGTGGGGAAGACGTCGTGGCTGGAGGGGCACCGAGGGCCTGGAGTGGTGGCGGTGGCCCTCGAGATGCGGTGTCCTTGCAGCGCTGATGTCCCCAGAGCCATTTGCCCCGCTGGCCCTGCTGGTTCTGGGTGTCCTCATCCTGGCCCCATTTTCTCACCGTTTCTCCCCAAACCTGCCCGGGGAGCTGCGGCACCACACTCTTGGTCCCGTGTCTCTGCTGCAGCCTGGTGACAGCTCCCCGGCGGGCAAGCACAGCCCCGTCCCTGCCCCATCGTGGTCCTGTGGTGCTGGATGTCCCCGTCTCCACCAGCCTGGCGGTGACATCAGGCACCATGGTGCCAGCGCGGGGCTGTCCCCATGTCCCCTCACTGGGGCAGGGACCCGGGCGGCAGCGCCCAGGGGCCGGGCTCGGTGCGTGCCGGGGGCTGCGGCAGGCGCTGCTGGCTCTGCCAGAGCTGGTAGAGCTCCTTGAACTGCTCCACCATCCTGTCCTTCAGGTCGGGGTGGGAGATCTGCAGCGGGATGCTGTCGGCCGACCACGACAGCTCCCCCGAGAACATCTCCAGCAGCAGCCGCGCCGCCACCGGCACCACCTGCAAGAGCCCCGCGCGTCAGCCCCGGCCCTACCGCTACCACCACCGGTGTCCCAGGGCGGTGCCGCTCACCCCCTCACCTGCACCGTGATCAGCTTCTTCTCCTTGGGCTTCTGGTCCGGCCACTCCTCACCGAAGCAGAAGAAGATCTCGAAGGGGGGCGGCGTGGTGGTCTGCCCCTTCTGGAACAGGATCAGGCCTGGGGGCCAGGCGCCGCGGTGAGGGGCAGCGCGGGCTTTGCTGGTACTCCTTCTGGGTGGCAGTGCCCGTGCTGGCATTGTCCCCGTGCTGCCCGGTCCCTATGTGCTGCCCAATGTCCCCCACGCTGGCCTAAGTCCCTCGAGGCCATCCAGGCCCCATCTTCCAGCTGGTGTCCCCCATACTAATGTGGTGTCCCCCATACCAACGCGGTGTCTCCATGTCATCATGGTGTCCTTCCACCCCAGCAGGTCCCCATGTGCTGGTTGGTGTCCCCCACACCAACGCAATGTCCCCCACACCAACATGATGTCCCCCACGCCAACGTGATGTCCCCCACACCAACACATTGTCCCCCACACCAAGGTGTCTCCCACACCAACATGATGTCCCCCACACCAACATGATGTCCCCCACACCAAGGTGTCTCCCACACCAACATGATGTCCCCTACACCAACACAATGTCCCCATCCCCATGGCGGGGGACGCAGGAGACGACCCCCAGCCTCTGCCCCCCACCCCTCACCGTTGAGAAACCCCTCGAGGCTGAAGAGCTTGGTCTTCTTCTCCCTCTCGATGGGGTTGGGGCCGGCGCAGTGGGCGGCGCAGGGCCCGCTCCAGAAGACCTTGCACTGGCAGAGGCGGATGGCGTAGATGTCCTGGCCCTGCAGCTCCAGGATGAGCCCGCGGTCGAGCACGTCCAGCAGCTGGTGGGTGTAGAAGCGCTGCTTCTCGTTGGGGATGCCGTCGGCGGCGGGGAAGCGGACCTGCTCCAGCGTCAGCGGCCCGAAGAGCTCCACCTGCTCCTGCGTGGGCTCCAGGCTGCTGTGGAAGAGGCGGCAGCCGTGGGGGTTGCTGATGGTGAGGACGCAGACCTGGCGGCCCCGGTACTGGAACTTGAGCTCCAGGTCGGTCACTGCCGGAGGGACGGGGGCCTGAGCCACGCGCCGGCAGCGCCCCACAGGCACCCCGGGTCCGGCCACCCCATAGCTGTGCCCCCGTTGTCAGACACCATGGTCAACCCCACGCCCATGCTCTCTCACCCCCAACCGCCCCACGGCCACCCCACTCCTTTGGCCACCCACCCCATAGCCACGCTCGGCCACCCCACACCCATGACCAACCAGCCCACGGCCACCCTACAGCCATGCTCCCACCGCCACCCCAACGTCAGCCCCGTGCCCATCCACGCCCAACCACCCCATGGCCACCTTCAGCCACCCCCACGGCCTCATCTGTGTCCCCCTATTGTCATCTGCCAACCCCACGGCCACGTTCAGCCACCTCACACCCATGACCAACCACCCCACAGCCATGTCCAATCACCCCACGGCCACCTTCAGCCACTCCGTGGCCACCTCACACCCATGGCCAATGGCCACAGCCATGCCCAACCATTGCCAACCACCCCATGGCCCCCCCCACATCCATGTTCCCCCACTGTCCTCCATCACTGTCAACCCCCATAGCCACGTTCAACCACCCCATGGCCACCCCACAGCCATGCCCCACCACCCCAATGCCCATTGCCAACCACCCCACAGCCCCCTCATTGTCAACCCCACGCCCACCCCATAGCTACCCCATGGCCACCCCACACCCGTGGCCAATGCCCACCCACCCCACGCCCACCCCCACCCACGGGTGCTCACGTGGCAGCAAGTGGGGGCTGATGAGCAGGTTGGGAACCCCGTGCTCCATGGGCGCCAGGGCGGCCGGGGGGGGTGCGGTGCTGGCGGCGCCGGGGGGCAGCTCGGGGGCCGCCACCGCCCCCCCGGGCAGGAAGGGCCCCACAGGGCAGGTGCTGCCAAAGGGGGGCTCCTCCTTGGGCCAGGAGTAGGGGGGCAGCAGGTCCCCGGCGTGGACGGTGGCGTCTGGGGGGCAGCGGGGTTGGGGGGCGGCCGAGGACGCCCCCACCTCACCACCCCCCCACGGGGCGCCCCCTGCGGCCGGCTCACCATCGATGCTCAGGGACATCAGCTTCTGCAGCTGTGAGGCAGAGAGCATGGGCAGTTATGGGGTGAGGGACCCCCAAGTGTGGGGCAGGGGGGCTGCCCCCCCCGATGCCCCATAGGTACCTGGCTCGCATCCTCCTCCCCGCTGCAGCTGAAGTCGTCCCCGGCCACCGCTTCTGCGAGGGAGAGAGGGGAATGGGGCACTGAGGGCTTGTGGGGTGCTGGGGACTTGTGGGGTGCCAGGTCCTTGTGGGGTGCTGGGGGTCCCATGGGCTGCTGGGGACTTGTGGGGTGCCAGGTCCTTGTAGGGTGCTGGGGTTCCCAAGGGGTGCCAGATCTTTGTGGGGTACTCGGGACTTGTGGGGCATTGGGGGGGGGTCCCATGGGGGTGCCAGGGACTTGTGGGGTGCTGGGGCATTGCAAGGTGCTGGGGCCCCATGGGACCTCTAGGAACTTGTAGGGTGCTGGGGGTCCCATGGGGTGCCAGATCTTTGTGGGGTGCTGGGGACTTGTGGGGTTCCAGGTTCCTGTGGGGTGCTGGGGGTTCCATGGGGTGCCAGATCCTTTTGGGGTGCTGGGGACTTGTAGGGTGCTGGAGACTTGTAGGGTGCTGGGGGTCCCACAGGGTGCCAGATCCTTTTGGGGTGCTGGAGCCTTGTGGGACACTGGGGCCCTGTAGGACCCTGTGGCCCCATGGGGTGCTCAAGACTTGTGGGGCACGGGTGCCCCCCCGGCTGCTGGGTCCACCTCGTGCCCCCTACCTGCACTGTCGGCCTCGCACACCTCATACACCTTGTAGGGCTTGGGGGGTGCGTCCTTGGTGCCGTCGTAGCGCAGGCGGAACTCGCGGCTCTTGTTGAGGGCGCAGCGCAGGTTGGCCTTCCACTTGGCGGGGTCAGGCTCGTCCACCCCCTCCGTGAACTTCCCCGTCTCCATGGCCCACGCCTGGGGACGCGGCGAGGAACAGGGTCAGGGATTTGGGGTCAGAGAAAGGGTCGCTAGGGTTGGGGTCACTAGGGATAGGGTCATTAGGTCAGGGTCACCATGGAAAGGGTCATAAGGGTTAGGGTCACCAGAGTTGGGGTCAGCTGGGATAAGGTCATCAGGGTCACTGGGGAAAGGGTCATTAGGGTCAGGGTCACTAGGCATAGGGCCATTAGGGTCACTATGGATAGGGCCACTAGGGTCAGGGTCACTATGGAAAGGGTCATTAGGGTTAGGGTCACTTGGGATAGGGTCACTAGGGAAAGGGGAGAAGGGTCTCTAGGGATAGGGTTAGGGTATTTAGGTTAAGGTCATTAGTGATAGGGTTAGAGTCATTAGGGCTATGGCCATTAGGGTTAGGATCACAGATAGGCCCATTAGAGCTATGGTCATTAGGATTAGGATCATGGATGGGGACATTAGAGACAGGGTTGGGGTCATTAGGGTTGGGGTCATTAGGATAAGGTCACAGGTGGGATCATTAGGATTAGGGTCATTAGGGTTAGGATCACGGGGGGGCTTATTAGGGGCATGGTCATTAGGATTAGGATCATGGATGGGATCATTAGAGACAGGGTTGGGGTCATTAGGGTTGGGGGTCACTAAGATAGGGTCACAGATGGGCTCATTAGGGTTAGGCTCACGGATTGGGTCTTTAGAATTAGGATCAGGGATGGGCTCGTTAGAGTCAGGGTTGTTAGGGATATGATCACTGATGGTCTCATTAGGGTTAGGACCATGGATGGGCTCATTAGGGTTAGGGTCACAAACGGTCTCATTAGGATCAGGGTCACGGCCAGGCCCGTTCGAGGCGGGGCCGTTGGGGCCGCATTCCACGCGTCGGGCGGCGCGGTCCCACCTTGAAGATGGTGCCGTCGTCCTCCTGCGGCGGGAGGTGGCGCGTGGCGTGGTGCCAGGGGATGCAGAAGAGGCGCTGCCGCTTGTCCACCCACTGCAGCCCCGGGTAGCGCTGGCTCTCCACCTGCGCCAACAGCCACGGCTTCAGGCGGACGCGGCGCGGCGGCGCCGTCATGGCGGGGGGTGGTCGACGGTCACCTGTGGTCACCTCCTGTCACCTCCGGTCACCTGTGGTCAGACGTGGTGACCTGTCACATCCAGACAGGGTCACCTCTGGTCACCCATCACCCGTGGTCACCCATCACCCATGGTCACCCATCACCCACGGTCAGCCGTGGTGACCCATCACACCCAGCCATGGTCACCCATCACCCATGGTGACCCACCACCTGTGGTCAACTGTGGCGACCCATCACACCCGGCCACCTCTGGTCACCCATGGTCGTCTATCATCCATGGCCACCCATCACCTGTAGTCACCTGCCACGTATAACCTATGGTCAACTGTGGTGACCCATCATACCTAGCCACCTCTGGGCACCCATGGTCATCTATCATCCATGGTCAGCGATCACTCATGGTAACCCACCACCTATGGTCAACTGAGGTGACCCATCACACCCAGCCACCTCCCATGGCCACCCATCATCCACGGTCAGTGAGCACCCATGGTCACCCATCACCTATGCTCACCCATCACCCATGGTCAGCCATGGTGGGCCACCACACCCACCCATGACCACCCATCACCCATGGTCAACTGAGTTTACCCAACACACTCAGCCACCTCTGCGCACCCAACGCACCCAGTCGCCCACCACCCGTGGTCACTTAGGGTGACCCAGCACCTATGGCCACCCATCACCTGTGGTCAACTGAGGTGACCCATCATACCCAGCCACCTATGGGCACCCATGGTCATCTATCATCCATGGTCACCTATTGCCCATGGCCACCCATCACCTGTGGTGACCCAACACACCCAGTCATGGCCACCCATCACCCACGACCACCCATCACCTGTGGCCATCTCTGGTGACCCATCACACCCAGCCTCCTCTGGGCACCCATCACCCATGGTCACCCAACACCTATGGTCAAGTGAAGTGACCCATCACACCTGGCCAGCTCTGGGCACCCATCACACCCAGTCGCCCACCACCCGTGGTCACTTAGGGTGACCCAGCACCCACGGCCACCCAACACCTATGGTCAAGTGAGGTGACCCACCACACCTGGCCACCCATGGTCACCCAACACCCATGGTCACCCAACACCCATGGTCGACTGAGGTGGCCCATCACGCCCGGTCACCCGTGGTGGTCACCCATCACCCATGGTCAGTGACCACCCACGGTCACCCACCACCTGCAGCCATCTCTGGTGACCCATCACACCCATCACCCATGGCCACCCACCACCTGTGACCACCTCTGGGTGCCCCCCCACCCCCCCCCCACGGTCACTTAAGGTGCCCCACCACACCTGGCCACCCCCAGTGATGCCCCCCCCACCCATGGGACCACCACCACCACCACCCAGTCGTGCCCCCCCCCCCACCCCCCCCCCCCCCGCCATGACCAAGGAGGAACCGGAGAGGGGGGGACCCGAAAGCAGAACCGCTCCCCCCAAAGGAGAAGTGACACCGGGAAGGGGGGGGGGGGTGACATCGTTGGGGGAGAGGGAGGGGCACAAAGTGACCCCATGGGGGGGGGTGGGGGGGGGGGGCAAGAGGCCACCCCCGCACCGCCCCACCCCCCCCACCCTAGGGTGGTGTCATGCGGGGGGGGGGGGGACTTTTTACCCTCCCCCCATTCCCCCCCCATTGGGGTGCCCGGGGGGGAGGGGGGGAGAGGGGTCGGGGGGGGGGGTCCCAGGTGTGGGGGAGGGGAATTTGGGGGTGGGATTTTTTGGGGGGGGGGTCACAGACTTTGGGGGGGGGAGGCAGCGGTGCGGGGGGGGGGCCCACGCGTGTGCGTATGCACACGCGTGGGCCCCCCCCCCCCGCACCGCTGCCGCCCCCCCCCCCGGGGTTCTCACCCCTCCCCCACACCCCCTCCCTTCCCCCACACCCCCCTCTCCCCCTCCGAATCCCCTCCCCCCTCCTTTAGGACCCCCCCCCCAGCTCTCACCCGCGCCCCCCGGGTCCGGCCGCCGCCGCCGCCGCCTCCTCGCAGCGCTTCCGCACGGCGCGCCTCATTTGCATGTCGTTTGCATCTCATTTGCATGAGCCGCGCCCTCTCCTCTCCCTCCCCCGCCCCTTCGGGGAAGCCCCGCGGTGGGCGTGGCCGGCTCGCTCCCAGACGGGCTGTGATTGGTTGGTTGCTGGTATGGGCGGGGCTTAGGAGTGCTGGCTGCACGGGGTGGGGCCCCCCGGTGTGGCCGCTTTAAGAGGCGCTCCTCCCGCCCCCTCGGAGCGGGGATTGGCTGGCTTTGCCGCCTTCCCTCACGCTATTGGGCAGCGCGGCCGTCAGGCAGCGGGGGCGGCTCCCGCTTCTTCCGGCTGGGGAAGCGGGCGTTGCCTAGCAACGCGGCAACCCAGGCCTGAGGCCTAGGCCCAGGCTCAGATCGATTGTTATTGCTGGCGTTTTAATTCGTGTTTTGTAGTGTTTTGTATTGCCAGCATCGCTACTGCTATTAGCTTATATTATTGTTATTTATATTATACGTTATATTATTTATATTATATATAACATTATTATTTTACATCATTATTGGCATTACCATTATATTATTACCATCATCTTCCTCATTAGTATTGTTATCGTTATATTACCATCATCATCCTCATTATTGTTACCATTACATTATTACCAACCACCTCATTATCCTCATTAGTATCGTTATCGCTGCATTATTGCCCTCGTCCTCGTCATTCCCACTATGTAATAACTGATAGCATTATAGTAATAACTGATACTGTTATCGTTATATTACCACCATCATCCTAATCATTCTCGTTATCGTTACCATATTACCATCATCCTCCTCATTCTCATTAATATCGTTATAATACCATCCTCATCCTCATCATTCTCACTATTATTTTTATCATGATATTACCATCCTCTACCTCACTATCACTATCATTATCATTATTACCATCATCCTCATCCTCCTCATTATCGTTGCCGTTACATTACCACCATCCTCACCCTTATCATTCCCACTATTATCATCTTCATCACCCTCACCATCCCCACTGTTGTTACCGTTCTATTACGTTCACAATATTATCGTTATCATCACGTTATTGCCATCCTCACCCTCATTATCCTCATCATTTTCAATACATCCTTACCACCCTCCTCATCCTCCTCCTCATCATTACCGTTGTATTATCACCACTCTCTCCCCCCACTGTTACTATCATTGCTGTTATATTATTACCACCACCACCCTCCCCCTCCCCACCCTCACCGTTCCTGTTCTATCTCCCCTCTCCCCCTCCATCTCCCTCCCCGCCATCCTTCCCCCTATGTCCCCGCTCCCCTTCCCACCCCAGTGCCCGCTCCCCCCCCGGTGCAGCCCCGGAGGTGTCCAGGAAGCTCTGCGGGCTCACCGCCCTCCTGGTGCCCACCACTTTCCCATCCTCCCGAGTTTCGGGAGCGCCACGTTGATTTAATTTTAATTTCCCGGGGCCTGAGCCACGTCCCGTGTCCCCGTCAGCCATCTGGGCCCCGGCTCGTTACGGCGTGGCGCTGCAGCATGGGCAGTGAGGAGGGACACCCCAGAGCCACAAGATGCATGTTGGAGCGTGGTAGAGGCACAAGGAAGGCCGGCCGTGCCCGCTCGCATCACTGCATTTGCCCACATCCTGCCTAGGAGCACTGCGCGCCCTTCTAACACCACTCCTGGGTCCAGGTCCCGTGGCCGTGCCCCATGGGGCACTCAGTGACAAGAGACGTGGCACTCTCCATGCCACATCGCGGCTCCTGCTGGCCTCCACACACCGACAGCCCGGCCAGGAGTCACCTCCACCGGGGGTCCCAAGGTGCAGAAAACGGGTGGGTGCAGCCCCCTGGGTGTCCCCGTCCCCGTGTGTGGGCGGCTGGGGGCACCCCGCAACACACACAAGGGGATCGGGGCCGGGTATGGCCACGTCTCAGGGCTCTCCCCTCGCCCCCGGGGCCATGAGGGGACGCGGGGGGTGGGCACGTGCCGGGTGCTCTCCCCACCGCCAGGCGCTGCTGGCCCGCGCCGCCCCCGCGCCGAGCGCCCGTGGCTTTTTATGGGCAGAGCGCGGTTGTTTGCAGCTTCCTGGCCTCTAAGATCATCCGCAGCACCCAGGCGGCCGCGCTGACGAGGGGCCACGGAGCGAGGGGCCCGCCGGCACCGCTACCGGCGCGCTGCTGACCTCGGAGACGCTCCCAGGCCCCGTGAGGAGCAGCAGCAGCAGCACGGCCATGGGTAGAAGTGCCGGGGCCAGCGCCCGCAGCGGGCGATTCCACAAGAAAACGCCAAAATCGAGCAGAGTTGGAGTGCCACTGAACTGGAATTAATTTCGGGCCCCCCGCTCGCTGACTGAGCTCGAGGTTCCTGGTTTAAGCAGCCTTAATTAAATCAATCTGCTCTGGGAGCAGGAATTCCCCCTGATTTTTTCTCTCTGGCAGCGCCGGCAGGCGGCCGCGGCAGGGAGGACGGAGTGGCCGGAGGCCAGGAGCCTGTGGCACGCGTGGGCACGGCGGCGGGGGCCTCCCGCTGCGGGACGGGGACTCCCGTCCTCCCCTCGGCCACCGTTTGCGGGCTGCGGGCTCCCCGAGCGCCGGGCGAGCAGCTCAGGAGGAGGAGCGCCCCGGCACCGAGCCCGCTGCGGCCTCCCGAAATAGCTGTTGGCGGCACGGGGGGATTAACGGGGGCATTCCTCGGCCCCTCGGCCTCGCCGCGTGCTGCTCGTTGGTCGCTCTGTGTGCCCGAGGGCACGTCCTTCGCCCCGCAGGCCGGGGCTTGGTTTGTGCTCTCCTGTCGTCCCCTCCTGGCACCGCTCCCCAGGGATGCACAGCACAGGGCACATGGGTGGGATGGGGCCGTGCCCATCTGTCCGGGCCCTCGGTGTCCGTCTGTCTGGGCTCTCGGTGCCTGAAGCGCTGCGTGTGTTGGCGTGGGATGCTGCAGTGTGCCGAGGGAAGGAGGCGTGGGAAGGTGCCCCCACCCCGTGGCCGTCCCCGTCTTCATTTGTGCCTGTGCAGCGGCGTGTCGCCCGGCAAAATCCTCCAGTTCTGGCTACAGATCTGGTCGTGGTGGCGAGATTCCTTTCGCCTGACTTCAGCCTCTCGAAAGGAGGCTCCCACGGAGGGAAACTGAGGCACAGGAGCCGGTCCTTCTCTGTCGGCCTCGCATTCCTCGTTCTCCCAGGCTGCGCCTCGTGGTGGAGCCGCTGCCACCACCGGTCCCGGTGTCACCTTCACCCCACCATGGGTGCAGTGCAGCCGCCACCGAGCCCGAGGCTGGGCCACCCTCTCCCATCAGACTTTTACAACCTCCTGTGTTTTTCTTCTTGTCCGTGTGGGTGAGCGCCGTTTGTCTGTCCTCTCCTCCTGGGCCATGGCTCCCAGGCCTCTGGCTGTCGTCCGCACTGCCATGGGAGCACGCACGCCAGATTGTATTAAATTTATCGTAATCTGGGGTCTTGTTTTAGAGGCTAACCCACCTCGACTGCCACGGGCAATACACAGCACGTGGAGAGCGCCCCAGAAAGCATCACATCCCGTGATCGTGTCTCATGGGGTGGCAACGCCTCGTGTGGGAGCCTCGCGGTCCTCCCGTGGCAGCCTTCGGAGGCCACCAGCTCCCGGCGTCCCGGGGGGCCAGGAACTGCCCTGGATGCCTTCACATTTGTGGATGCAGTGTGCAGAGGGAAGGAGGCATGGGGTGGGCTGGGGCAGGTGCCCCCACCCCATGGCCGTCCCCATCTTCATTTGTGCCTAAGCGGCAGCGTGTTGCCCGGCAAAATCCTCCAGTTCTGGCTACAAATCTGGTCGTGGCAGCGAGTTTCCTTTCACCCGACTTCAGCCTCAAAAGGAAGCTCCCACGGAGGGAAACTGAGGCACGGAGCCCGTCCCTGGCCTCACGCTCCTCGTTCTCCCACAGCGCCGGCGGGGAGCGAGGCCGCCCCGAAGCGGGCGCCCGCGAGGCACCTGCCGCATCGGCCCCGCGCTGACAAAGGGCGCTTTATTTCCAGCGGGACGCGCCGCGGCCGAGCTTCCCAGCTGTCGCACCTCGTCACGGCCCCGCTGCCTCAACCACCGGGGCACCGGCCGTAACCCATGGCCGCGCTCCGGCAGCTGCTCGACGACACGGGCTGTGCTTCACTTGGTCGTCCCAGCGGTGCTCCGAGGGCCCGGGGCTTGAAACGAAAGCGGCTCCTGGTCCGCGTCCAAAGCGGCGGCTGAGGGCAAGGCGATCGGCACGGCGAGCTCGCAACATCCACCAGCACCAAGGTCATCTGCCCCGAGCCTGCCCACTCGCGGGGCGCGCGGCGAAGAGGCAAACAAGGATGCGGCCAGAAGGTGGTTAATGAGTAACGCCTCTCCTAAGCCGCTGCCTCTGGTAGAGGTTAAAGGTGTAATTAGCAGGCGTCCAGCACCTCCAAAAATCGGGATTCTATTTACTGAGAAACGAAGTGGGAGCTGTGCGGAGCCGTGGTCTTGTGCCTGCACCCGTTACAGATAACGCTATGAGCAAGACGAGACCTGAGGAGGAAGGAAACATCTCCAGGCAGTGCCGCCGAACGGCACCGCGCTGAGAAAACAACACCAGCGGGATCAAGGGATTAGGAACCCTGAAACAGGAAAAAAGGAGTCAGGGCGGTGGGTTTTACCTCATGCACAACGCTGGAGGGAGAGCAGTGTATCCAGCTGCAGCGTGTCAGCGTTTTTACGGGACTCTGAGAGGCTGGAAGAACTAAAAAAAGAATCTATGAAAATGGTCTGACCCTTGGAGAAAATGCCTTTTACGAGGTACTTGGAGCCAGCGTTTTGTTAGCTCATCGCGAAGGAGACGTGACTTGGATCCTGCACACGAGCACCTCTGCAAGAGGAATATACGAGGGTCCTGCAAGCAGTGAGGAACGTTGTAACGAAAAGCTGCAATGAGGAGTGATGGGGACAGAGTAAAAAGTTGACCCGACGGCCGTCAGGCACTTCTTTGGGACGGCCAGAGCAGCGGGGCAAGCTCATAGCCCCTGGGGCTCATGAGCCCGCGGCCTGGCCACCCGCAGCGGGAGCTTGTGCCCAGATGGATCCGGGTGGAGATTTTTATCAGTAACACCGTCACGGTGGAAAGCAGAGGGCACCCTAACCTCCTCGGAGGGGTCAGTAGGGAGAACATACCCTTCCTGCCAGAAAACTACAGGAGGAGCCTCAAATTACCGCTCCGTTCTCCCCGCTGTGCTCTCTGCTGGACCAACACCGATCAGAACACAGCCAGAATTCCAGCACAGAGCCTGGGCTGAGTCACTGGTAAAACCCCATGGGGCTTGAGCGGCAGCGTCAGCCCTTGGCCTCGCGGGCGCGCAGCGCGGCCAACGGCGCTCTCACGCTCCTCGCACCCCGCGGCCTCTCGCCTAGCTCGGGGCCGTGCCGTGGCTGCTGCTCCATGTGGGATCCTGCTGGGATGCGCTGCAGAGGACGGTGGTGGTACCAGTGCTCCTTGCTCCTACCTCCCCATTCTTCCCCGCAGCCTGCCCTCGCCACACCCAGGCAGGATCTCACGGAGTGTTCCCGGCACTCGGGGGCTTATCAGCAGCCGTGCGATATCAGGAGCTTCCCTTCAAGCCTTTAAATCCGGTTTTATAACAATGCCAGCTTCTCCGTAACGAAAAGGAAGGGGAAAAAAGTTTCCAGTCTCCCTGTGTGTAAAGAAAAGTTTGAAAGCACAAAGATTAAAGTTTTTAAAACACACAAACAGCCCCCCCTTTCATTTAAAAAAAAACCACATATTTCATTTTAAGAAATCTCCCGATTTTAAACTCTGCCCACAGCCCTCTGATAAGGGACCAGCTACACCACACACACAGTCTCACACAACCCATCGCTGGTGCAGATCATGATTTGAAAGAGCGATGTTGTTTTAAATGTGGTTATTTTATTATCTTCTGGTATCAGCACTACAGAGATTAAAAAAAAAAAAACAAAAAAAAAAACCAACATGACAAAGTGCTATTTTTTCAAGGAACTTTCACATACATTTTTTTCGGCTCGTGAGTTAACAGTTGGGGTGAGCTCTAAAATGTCAGCTGGCTGGAGCAGCCTGCAAAATTGCTCACCGTGACACAAAGGGTGGGAATCGTCTCATCTTACTGCAAGCATCCAGCGCGAGCATCTGCCATGGAGCGCGAAGCCCAGCTCCCTCCAGAGCCCAGCGAGAAACGCTCCCGGAGGGTACAATTCCTCTGACCTAATTTAGGCATTTACTCTAGGATGAGATGAATCATGCCCTGGAAGTGCCTATTTCTTTCCAGTGACTACAGCGGGAGTCTAGACGGCCAGCGCAGATGTGGACGCGTGCATCTCATCCGACGTGATTAAGACCTGACCTCACCGATAGCGCTATTTGGCCGGGGCTCAACGGCGAGCTGATGTGTCATGATACGCTGAGGCAGTGTGGAATTAAATAGCAACATGATGCTGCTCCGGGGCGATCGAGTAAAATGGATGACCGGCTTGGACTTCGGTAACGCGCAGCATTCCCTCCCGATGGGATCACCTCGTGCCACACAGCTCTAACATCACGCAGCGTTTTTAATCCAAAATGGACTTAAACTTGTAAAATTTGCCGTCCGCTCACCAGCATAGCGTCCCTGTGCTGCTTGTGTTTATTTTTGGCCCGCTGCAGTCACGGCGCCTCGCAGCGTGACGAGGACTCCCAGCAGGACGCCCGCCACGGTGACACGGCCAGTGCCGCTCGGCGTCACCGCTCTGTCACGACACGGGCTGATGACTTGCAGAAAATAGACTCCACAATCAGTAGGACTGTAAAGTAGGTGTGTTTATTCAGCGCTGGGCAGCACGGGGGTAGTCCCATCAAAGTCGTGCCTGCCCGACGCAGCAATTTGCCATGGTTATACACAGTAAAGAGTTATATACACATGAAGTTTCACAATGCACCTATACTCATGCATAACCTGTCCCACGACTGGAGTGCTGCAGTGCCTGGCTATCGGCTCTTCAGGAGGGACAGGCAGCACAGAGGGGGTGGTGGCGTGGCTCTCTACATTAGAGAATCTTTTGATGTTGTGGAACTCCAGGCTGGGAATGATAAGGTTGAATCCCTGTGGGTTAGGATCCGCGGGAAGGCCGGCAAGGCTAGCGTCCTGGTCGGGGTCTGTTATAGACCGCCGAACCAGGATGAGGAGATGGATGAGGAGTTTTATAGGCAACTGACAGAAGTTGCAAAATCGTCGGCGCTTGTCCTCGTGGGGGACTTCAACTTCCCGGACATATCCTGGAAACACAACACGGCACAGAGAAAGCAGTCTAGGAGGTTTCTGGAGAGCGTGGGAGATAGCTTCCTGACGCAGCTGGTCAGTGAACCTACCAGGGGTGGTGCCCCGCTAGACCTTCTCTTCACAAACAGAGAAGGACTGGTGGGAGATGTGGTGGTCGGAAGCTGTCTTGGGCAGAGTGACCACGAAATGGTAGAGTTCTCTATTCTTGGCGAGGCCAGGAAGGGGACCAGTAAAACTGCTGTATTGGACTTCCGGAGGGCTGACTTTGAGCTGCTCAGGACGCTGGTTGGCCGAGTCCCTTGGGAGGCGGTTCTGAAGGGCAGAGGAGTCCAGGAAGGCTGGGCGCTCCTCAAGAAGGAAATCTTAACGGCACAGGAGCGGTCCGTCCCCACGTGCCCAAAGACGAGCCGGCGTGGAAGAAGACCGGCCTGGCTCAACAGAGAGTTGCGGCTTGTGCTTAGCAGAAAAAAGAGGGTTTATAATCTTTGGAAAAAAGGGCGGGCCACTGGGGAGGACTACAAGGATGTATCGAGGCTGTGCAGGAAGAAAATTAGAAAGGCCAAAGCTCATCTGGAGCTCAACCTGGCTACTGCCGTTAAAGACAACAAAAAATCCTTTTACAAGTATATCAACGCGAAACGGAGCACTAAGGAGAGTCTCCATCCTTTACTGGATGCGAGGGGAAACCTAGTTACTAAGGATGAGGAAAAGGCTGAGGTGCTTAATGCCGCCTTTGTCTCAGTCTTTAGCGGCAATACCGGTTGTTCTCTGGATACCCAGTGCCCTGAGCTGGTGGAAGGGGATGGGGAGCAGGATGTGGCCTTCGCTATTCATGAGGAAATGATTGGCGACCTGCTACAGAGCTTGGATGTGCGCAAGTTGATGGGGCCGGATGGGATGCACCCGAGGGTACTGAAAGAACTGGCGGAGGAGCTGGCCGAGCCGCTTTCCATCATTTATCGGCAGTCCTGGCTATCGGGGGAGGTCCCAGTTGACTGGCGGCTAGCCAATGTGACGCCCATCTATAAGAAGGGCCGGAGGGCAGACCCAGGGAACTATAGGCCTGTCAGTTTGACCTCAGTGCCAGGAAAGCTCATGGAGCAGATTATCTTGAGGGTCATCACGCGGCACTTGCAGGGCAAGCAGGCGATCAGGCCCAGTCAGCATGGGTTTATGAAAGGCAGGTCCTGCTTGACGAACCTGATCTCCTTCTATGACAAAGTGACGCGCTTGGTGGATGAGGGAAAGGCTGTGGATGTGGTTTACCTTGACCTCAGTAAGGCTTTTGACACCGTTCCCCACAACATTCTCCTCAAGAAACTGGCTGCTCGGGGCTTGGACTGGCGTACGCTTCGCTGGGTTAGAAACTGGCTGGATAGCCGGGCCCAGAGAGTTGTGGTGAATGGAGTCAAATCTGGTTGGAGGCTGGTCACTAGTGGTGTCCCCCAGGGCTCGGTACTGGGGCCGGTCCTCTTTAATATCTTTATCGATGATCTGGATGAGGGCGTCCAGTGCACCCTCAGTAAGTTTGCAGATGACACCAAGCTAAGTGCGTGTGTCGATCTGCTCGAGGGCAGGAAGGCTCTGCAGGAGGATCTGGATAGGCTGGACCGATGGGCTGAGGTCAACTGTATGAAGTTCAACAAGGCCAAGTGCCAGGTCCTGCACCTGGGGCACAACAACCCCAAGCAGAGCTACAGGCTGGGAGATGAGTGGGTGGAAAGCTGCCTGGCCGAGAAGGACCTGGGAGTACTGGTTGATAGTCGGCTGAATATGAGCCAGCAGTGTGCTCAGGTGGCCAAGAAGGCCAACAGCATCCTGGCCTGTATAAGAAGCAGCGTGGCCAGCAGGTCTAGGGAAGTGATTGTGCCCCTGTACTCGGCTCTGGTGAGGCCGCACCTTGAGTACTGTGTTCAGTTTTGGGCCCCTCGCTACAGGAAGGACATGGACGTGCTCGAGCGAGTCCAGAGAAGGGCGACCAAGCTGGTGAGGGGTCTGGAGAACAAGTCTTACGAGGAGCGGCTGAGGGAGCTGGGCTTGTTCAGCCTGGAGAAGAAGAGGCTCAAGGGCGACCTTATCGCTCTCTACAGTTACCTTAAAGGAGGCTGTAGAGAGGTGGGGGTTGGTCTGTTCTCCCACATGCCTGGTGACAGGACGAGGGGGAATGGGCGAAAGTTGCGACAGGGGAGTTTTAGGTTGGATGTTAGGAAGTACTTCTTTACCGAAAGGGTTATTAAGCACTGGAACGGGCTGCCCAGGGAGGTGGTGGAGTCACCATCCCTGGGGGTCTTTAAAAGACGTTTAGATGTAGAGCTTAGCGATATGGTTTAGTGGAGTACTTAGTGTTAGGTCGGAGGTTGGACTCGATGATCTTGAGGTCTCTTCCAACCTAGAAATCTGTGTCTGTGTCTGTGTCTGTCCCCGCTTCGTATTAAAATTAGTTCCAAGGAGTTATTTCCATCAGCTCCTCCCGCCTGCCTTGTGTAGTGTCTCCTGGCGGTGGTCGATGAAGGTTGGTGACTCTTCCTCATCACCACCGGTTGACCTCTTGTCTTTGCGCAGACTCAGTCACGCTCTTACCAAGAGACTGACCTTGGTAAGGGGCCCAAGGCTTCTTGCTGTAATTAATTTGCACAATAGTTAATAAAGGCAGGGACCATCCCCTGCTTTGTGGGATGGGGAGCATCCTCTCCATTTTGGGTTGGGGAGAATCCCGTTTTGTGGGATCGGGAGCATGCCCTGCTTTGTGGGATGGGGAGCATGCCTCACACTTTGGGATGGGGAACATCCCCTGATTTGTAGGATGGGGAGCATCCTCTGCATTTTGGGATGGATAACATCTCCTGCTTTGTGGGATGGGGAGCATCCTCTACGTTTTAGGCTGGGTAACATCCCCTTCATTGTGTGATAGGGAGCATCTTCTTTAGCTCTATTTGCTAAGATTCTCCTAACTCTTAGCTGGACCTGGGTGATCTACAAGGTCTGACCCAACCTGAGCTGTTCTGTCATTGTGTAATTTTGGGGGTTTAGGGGATTTAGGGTTATGAACTGTGGAGAAGCCACGTCTCGGCAGCACAGTGCTGCCTGAGGCTCACCCTGACAAACCTCGCCCTCTGAGGCGGGCGGGCGCCATCTTGACAATCACCTCCCCTCACCCCGCAGGTGCTGCCCACGGTGTGCAGGGAGAGAATGCCCTCAGGATGCCTCCGGCACCCTGCTGCCAGAGAGCTGGCGGCCGGCATCACCTCAGCGGGGCGAGGAAGGCTGAAAAAGGCGGCGGCGGTGCCCCCGCTCCCCTCTCAGCGCCCCTCAAAATGGCGCCGCCGCCCCCCTCAAAATGGCGCCGCCCTCGCGGCCGCCGCCTGCCTCTTCCCGCCCTTTCCCGCACCACGTGACCACCGCCCCCCCACCCGCACCCGCAGCCCCTCTCCCCCGCCGCGCCTGCGCAGTGGCGGAGCGGGGCCGGGGGGGCGTGGCCGTCTGCCGGCGCGCGCGTGAGGACGTGGCGCTTTGCAGCCAATCAGCGCCCTCATCCCGCGCGGGGAGGCGGGGCCTCGGCGGGCGGGGGCGGGGCCGGGAAGAGAAGGCGGAGAGGAGGGCGGGGCGGGCGTGACGGACGGCGGGGCCGACCAATCGGCGCGCCGCGCGTGGCGGCGGCGGGGAAGGAGCGGCTGTCCGATTGGCCGGCGGCGGGGGGGGAAGGCCGAGCGGCGTGGCGCGGCGCCCACTTCCGGTCGGCGGAGCGGGAGGGGAGAGCGGGCGGCGGCGGCACCGGCGGGTAACGGCGGGGGGCGGGGGGGGAGGCTGAGGGGGTCTGGGGGGTCCCGGAGGGGCGGTCCCGGGCTGGTGGTCCCGGGCTGGTGGGGGGGCGGCGACGGGGCGGCGGGGGCCTGGTCACGGCCCCGGGGCCTGGTACCGGGCTTGGGGCCTGGCGTCGCCATGGCAACCGGGGGGGGGCGCTCGGTAACGGGGCGGGGGGGGTGCTCGGGGAGATCCCCCCGGTGCTGGTTTTGGGGCGAAATGAAAGGATTTGGGGTGAAATGAAAGGATTTAGGGGGTCGTGGGGGTCACCGGGCCCGCCCCGGGGCTTGCCGGGCCGCCCCGAGCCCTCCCCCCCCCCCCCCCCGTGGGGGCGGTACCGGCACCGGGGGGGCCTCGAGCCGCTGGGACCCCCCTCGGTCGGTCCGTCCGTCCTCGTGCCCCCTCTGTTTGCCTTGGCCGGCCTCGGGCCCGCCGCGGTCACCGGCAGAGGTCGGGGCCTTGGAAGGGGACCGGGGGGACGTGGCACCGGGGGGAAGGGCCCCGAGCCCCGGGGTGTTCGGTGTGACGGGGCCCCGCTCCGCACCCGTGGGTTCCCCGTGGGGTGAGGGGAGCGGTGTAGTGCTCCCTGGGGGAGTGGGGGGACACCGGGGTGGGCGTTAGGGACAGGTTCTGCACCCGGGGGGGGGGGGGTCGGGGGCTGGGATGGGCCCCCCAGGGATGTGGGCACGGCTCTGCTGGAGGTGAAGACGGGTTTTTGGGTGGTCCTTTGGGGACCCAGGAGTGCAGAGGCAGGAGCAGGGCGCGGGGATCTTCCGCTCTTGCCCTCCTGAGGCCCCACCTGGAGCCCTGCACCCAGGTCTGGCCCCCAGCACCAGGAGGATGTGGGGTTGTTGGAGGGGGTCCGGAGGGGGCCAGGAGGATGCTGCAGGGGCTGGAGCCCCTCTGCTGTGGGGCTGAGGGAGCTGGGGGTGCTCAGCCTGGAGAAGAGAAGGCTCCGGGGAGAGCTCCTTGCAGCTTTTCGGTACTTAAAGGGGGCTGATAAAAGGATGGGGAAGGGCTCTTTGCTTGGGTAGATAGCGATAGGACGAGGGGGAACGGTCTTAAACTGAAAGAGGGGAGATTTAGACTAGACATTAGGAAGAAGTTCTTCACTGTAAGGGCGGTGAGGCACCGGCACAGGCTGCCCAGGGAAGCTGTGGGTGCCCCATCCTTGGAAGCGTTCAAGGCCAGGCTGGCTGAGACCCTGAGCAACCTGATCTGGTGGGTGGCAGCCCTGCCCATGGCAGGAGTTGGATGCAGTTTGATAACCTTTAAGGTCCCGTCCAGCCCCAGCCATTCCGTGATTCTGCTGGGGCTCTTCCATGGCCCGGTGCTGCACTTTGGCCACACCAACCCCACGCAGCGCTACAGGCTGGGGGCAGAGAGGCTCAAAAGCTGTGCGGAGGAAAAGGACCTGGGGGTGCTGGTTGGTGACCTGTCCGTGAGCCGGCAGCGTGCCCAGGTGGCCAACGAGGCCAGCACCATCCTGGCTTGGATCAGGAATGGTGCGGCCAGCAGGGCCAGGGAGGCGATCGTCCCCCTGAGCTCTGCTCTGGTGAGGCCGCACCTCGAGTGCTGTGCTCAGCTTTGGGCCCCTCACTACCAGAAGGACATCGAGGCCCTGGAGCGTGTCCAGAGCAGGGCTGCGAAGCTGGGGAAGGGCCTGGGACACAGGTCCTGTGAGGAGCGGCTGAGGGAGCTGGGGGGGGTTGGTCTGGAGAAGAGGAGGTGCAAGAGAGACCACATTGCTCTCTGCAACTGCCTGAAAGGGAGGTGTGGGGAGCTGGGGGTCGGCCTCTTCTCACAGGTAACCAGTGACAGGACCAGAGGGAACGGCCTCAAGTTGCGCCAGGGGAGGTTCAGGTGGGAAACGAGGAGACATTTCTGCTCAGAAGGAGCAGTCAGGCGTTGGGACGGGTTGCCCAGGGAGCTGGTGGAGTCCCCGTCCCTGGGGGTGCTCAAGGAGAGGTTGGACGTGGTGCTTGGGGACGTGGTTTGGTGGTGACATTGGTGGGAGGGGGGTGGTTGGACCAGGTGATCCTGGAGGGCTTCTCCAGCCCTAATGACTCTAGGATTCCATGGCGCTCTTGCCCAGGGGCTCATCGGGCACCCCTAATTAGCTAACGAAGGCAGGGGAAGACCTGGGGGCTCTGTGCGGGGCGTTCCTTGGGTCTCACCCCATGGGGACACGGCTCTGTCCACGTGCTCAGCGTGTCCCCGTGAGCTCAGCCCCTTCTCCTCACACCTCGTGGCCGTGAGCACGGCTTCCCTGCGCCACGTGGCCGATCCCTCATCGCCGGGACAACCACGGGGCTGATCCCTCCTCCTCCTCCTCCTCCTCTTCCTCCTCCTCCGTGTACCAGGGGCTCGGTTCTGTCCCCTCAGAGCTGGGGCTGTGAGGACAGCCCTCGCTCTTGCCATTAATCGCGATGAGAAGGATCCGGGCACCACTTTTACCATTGATTACGCCAGAAAGGAGCCTGGGCAACCGTTCCCAGGACCGCCAAACCAGGACCAGCACCCCGGGGTGGCCGCGGGCCGCGGGCTGACCCCCGGCGCGACCCGCTGAGCGCCCCCCCCCCCCCCCTGCCCCGTGTCCCGCAGGCGCAGCGGTCACCATGAGCATCCAGCAGCTCCTCCTGTGCCTGTCCCTCTGGGTGGCCTGCGTGTCGGCCAAGCCCACGGAGAAGAAGGACCGGGTGCACCACGAGGCGCAGCTCAGCGACAAGGTGCACGACGACGCCCAGAGCTTCGACTACGACCACGACGCCTTCCTGGGCGCCGACGAGGCCAAGACCTTCGACCAGCTGACGCCGGAGGAGAGCAAGGAGAGGCTGGGGTAAGGAAACCAACCCGAAAAAAAGCCTCCCCCGGAAAGGGGGACGTGGCGCCGTGGGGGGTGGGGGGGGGAAGGGGCAGCGGAGCCTCGTGCCCCACGGGGCAGCCCCGAAACGGCGGCGTGGTGGGAGCGCTCGTGGGGGTGCCGAGCCCTTCCTGCCAGCTCGCCTCGAGTCGCTGCGAGCACGTGCTGGTCCCTGCCCCAAAGCGCTCCCAAAAACACGCCCCGAGGTCGGAGGAAGCCCCCCAGGGCCCCCAAATTCCCCGTCCATAGCTGGCGCTGCATGGTGCGCGTGCCCAGCCGCCCCCCCCCCACCCCGGTTCACAAAAAGGGAGCGTTTCTTTCCAATTAACTCTAAAATTAACCTCGGTGCCGCGCCTCCCGCTGCCACCTGCCTCCGCCGCCGCAGCTGCCGGCGCAGTTGTTCCCGGTTGGCTCGGGAAGGCTCCGACCTCCCGAGCAGCCCCCCAGAATTACGCCTTTCCCATGTGGGGAGGCCCGGGGCCAACCACCCGCCCTGCTCGGGGTTGTTTTTTTTTTTTTGGGGGGGGCGGGGGGTTGGGAGTGGGGAATCGGCCCCGGGAGGAGGGGCAGGAACACGCTGGCTGCCCTCCCCCCCCCCCCCGGCTCTTGTTTTCCTAACCCCGGGGCTCGGCGCGGTGCCTCCGTGGCTGTGCGGAGTTATCTGCTGGAAGCGCTGCCAGCGGGGCCCGGCCCGGGGCACGGCTTCCACTGGGACGTCCTAACGGGGCCGCTCCGAGCCCCGCACAGAAAAAAAAAAAAAAGAAAAACCGTTCTGGTGTTTTCGCTCGGAGGCCAATCCGACACGTTTTCTCAGCCCCGGGGGGTGGGGGGGGGGTTCGGTTCTCTCGCTGTGAGCGCAGAATTAAGCAAATGAGCTTTTTTTCCCTCAGGCGCCCAGCCTCACGGCGTGCCGTTCTGTGCGGTGCTCCCCGAAACGCCACCGGGGCCGCAAACGGCCGCTCTCCCCCTTGCTTCTTTCCCTGAAGCCCCCCAGCATCAGCTGCGGGCACCCGGTGCGCGGTGCCGAAGCCCCGTTTTCGCGAAAAGCCTCCCCCTTTTCATGAAAACCCTCCCGATTTCCACGCCTCGCGCCCCAGGGGCCGCGAGGGTCGGGGCTGTGCCGCGCTCGCTCGGCTCCTTGAAGCCCCACGGCCGAGGGCGAGGAGCTGGAGGCGGCTTTGCGTGGAGGGACCGCGGCGTTGGGTGCTCCCCGGGTGCTCCCCGGGCGCTCCAGGCCCTGATTTCACCGCGGGTGCGCGAGGGATGGGTGTGGGCTGCCTGGCGGCCCCCCGAGGAGCCCCAAAATTCGGCTGGCGTTGTGGTGCCGCGGCCGGCGCTCGGGGACGCCGGTGCTCGGCGTGCTGCACGCGTCGGGGCGCCCTGCTGCGGCGCTGGGGACGGGGCCACGGCGCTGTCGTGCGGGTCTGGGGGCGGAGGAGTGGCACGGAGGGATTAATTCATCCCGCGTCGCATGTGCAGGGGGTGGGAGGTGAGCCGTGCCCGGCGTTCAACGCGGCCGTGGTGCCCCGGGTCCCTACAACGGCACACGGGACCGAGCCGGAAGGCTCCAGCAGGAGCAGGGAGCGCTCACAACGCTCTTCCCCTGTCCCTCTGCTCGCCTCGGGGTGTTGGGAGCAGGTGGCATCGCGGGGCTGGCTTTAAAAGCGAAGCCCCCGGGATGGGGGGAGGAGAAGAGCGCGAGGCGGGAGCTAAATGCGGGGCGATGACAGCGCCCGGCCCCGCTCCCACCTGCTGCTGCGCCGGGGCCCAGCGCCTCGCCGCATTCCTCGCGTGGCTGCCGGGGCTGTGCTCCCTCCCCGGGGGCTGCTTCACGTGGGGGGGAGCTCCCCTGGGAGCAGAACGTCCCCCCACGGCGTCCCTGGGGGCTGCTGGGGGGCCACGAGCTCGTGGATCCGCCCCAAAGATGGGGACTGGAACGCGCCGAGCGGCGGCGGGCACCTGCAGGGTGTCTTGTCCTCACAGCCACCACTAAAAACACAGTGGCACTGCCCCGCGGTTTGATGCCCCGCGGTTTGATGCCCCGCGGTTTGATGCCCCGCGGATCGCGAGGGCTGAGCCCCGTTTTGGGGTCTGGTGGCACAGAAGGTCAGGTCGGCGCTTCCCCCCCGCTCCGGTGGGACCGGAGCCTCGTTTCCCTTAACTTGTGCTGGATTTTTCTGCATTCCCTACAGAAAGATTGTAAGTAAAATAGATGAAGACAAAGACGGGTTTGTAACTGTGGAAGAGCTCAAAGACTGGATTAAGTTTGCACAAAAGCGCTGGATATACGAGGATGTAGAGCGGCAGTGGAAGGGGCACGACCTCAATGAGGACGGCCTCATTTCCTGGGAGGAGTATAAAAATGCCACCTACGGCTACATCCTAGGTAGGTCGCTGCGCTTGGGACCAAAGCGTCGCGGAGCCGGCACTTGAAACTTGCTGTTTTGTTTTGTAGAGTGATTGTAGATAAGATAGACACGGATAAGGATGGGTTTGTGACGGAGGGGGAGCTGAAAGCCTGGATTAAGAAGGCCCAGAAGAAGTACGTGTATGACAGTGTCGAACGCCAGTGGCAGGAGTTCGACTTGAACCAAGATGGATTTATCTCCTGGGATGAGTACAGAAACGTGACATATGGCACCTACCTCGGTAAGGGGCGAGGGGTCAAACCCGGTGGTGGTCCCCGGTCCATAAAGCAGAGGTCCCCCGACACGCAGCCCCAAAGCCCCCCGTGAGCCGAGCTCCTTCCCTCGGCCCCGCCGCGGGGCGACGGCGACGGAGCCCCGAACACCAAACCCAAAGGTGGAGCGCGGGCGCGTGGCGCGACCTCTGCTTTATCGATGCCCTTGGTTGTGAAACCTGGCGCCGCTCCTGGGGCCGGCTCCCCGGGCGCCCAAACCCTTCCTCGGCCCCATAAATTGGCGAGGATCTCTGCTGGCTCCCCAGCTCCAGGTTCTGCCCGCCCTCTGGCTTTTCTTGGGTCCTGGCCCACGGAGCTGGTGCGTTTGGGGGGAGCGGAGGCCCCGGGGCGCAGGGAGGAGCTGTGCTGGGGCTGGGCGCCGCGCGCCGGCGCTTCTCTGCCCCTCGTTCCCCTGCTCCGGAGCGCATACATATATGGCGTGGTGAGCCCCGGCGCGGAAGCACGAAATAAAGCTCAATTTGCTAAATATTTCCAAAGATAGTCAAATGCTCCGCGGGACGTATGGAGCGCGCTGCCTCGCTCCTCGGGCTAATCCATCTTCCCTCGAGCCGCTTCTGCTGAGGGAGCTGAGCCGCAAGAAGCCTCCGGCTCGCCCTGCTCTCAGCCATCCCCTCAGCTTCCCCTTTAGAGCTGAGGTGCCCCCCCGCAGCCCCTCTAGTTTTGGAAACCGGCCCCCCCACCACCACCAGAGTCAGCCTGTAGGGAGGGAGAGCTGTAAAAGGCTTTCACGCTGCTTTCTGAGCTCCCCACGAAGGGGTTTTAAGGGCTGCGGGCGTAGAAAACTTAAAAACAGTCCCAAAGAGACAAGGAGAGAAAGAAAGGAGCGCAGGGGCCGTGTACTCCCACTGCAGGGACGGCTTCTCCGCGGCACGGTTCTGCCCCCGTCCCCCATCTCCTACCAGAGGCCGTCCTCTCCTCCTCCTCCTCCTCCTCTCCTCCCCTGGCAGCAGCGGCCCTGGGAACGCCCGCACAGCGCTTGACGCGCGGCCAAGGCACGGCCGAGCCCTTAATCGCGTTAAGAGCGTCCCGCTCGCAGCGTGGGAGCCGCGCGCTGCGCCGCCCGCCCCTTGGCTGCCCGCGAGGAGCGCTGCTGCCGCCGGCAGCCCCCACCCGCGGCCCTGCGAGCCCGTCTCAAATCTTCCTTTCCTCGAGGAGAGCAGGACGGGTAGGGGACGGATCCCTGCCAGCTTAGTCTCGAGGCAGCAGGCTCTTGACAGCCCCTTAAAGCAAGGAGCAGCGCCTTTCGTTTGCTGCTCGGCACCGCCAGCTTCCCTCACCACCGCTGGCAGGTCCCGGAGCCTGAAGTGCTCGCGTTGCCCTTGTGTTTGGCCAACGGGGCGAGCTTCAGGCTTCCCCTTCTCCTCCTGCTGGGCCGTTCCTCAGCTCTGTGCCCCAAGCCTGCCTCGTACAACGCTTCCCTTGTGCCGTGGCCACTTCTCCCCCTTCTTCTTCGCCCCCTAAGTGGGTCAGAGCCTCACGAAGCAGCCCCCCCACGTGGCAGTGAGCTTCCCGAGGGGCCTGGTCATGGCACAAGAGCCCGTCCCGTCCCGGCTCGGGAGCGCTCCTCGGAGGCGAGCTTGGCTGGCCACGTTGCGCGCCGGAGCAGGGAACCTGAGGATTAGTTGTGCCTTGGGGGTGACTTGAAATAAAACCTCCCGCCGGCTATATTTAACGCCTGGCCGGCACCCCGGCTCGCACACAGCTTCCTAATCCCGGGCCTTTTGTCCGGGCTGTAAGCGGAGCCGCCAGCGAGCCTTTTTTTAGCCCGGGCCTGGCTCTCACCTCCTCTCAGCCTCCGATTCGGCTGCGTCGTCCTCTACCCATCCCCGCTACCGGGGGGCGGACGGACAGACGGGCGAAGCCAGCGCCCTGCGGCTCCACGTGCCCCCAGCACAGCTCCCCCCCCCTTTGCCCGTTTTCCTCCAGAAACACCCCAAAACCACGCTCCGTGGCGCACAGCATCCTCGCCGGGCCGCTTGCAGCTCCTCCTCCTCCTCCTCCTCCTCCTCCTCGCAGCATAGGTGCAGCTCGCGGGTGTCTGAGCGTGGTGGTTAATTAGCGTGGTGGTTAATTAACGCGGCGGGGTTGGCGAGCGGGGCCGGGCTCCCCGACGGAGCTGACCCGGCGCGGCCGCCTCTCCTCTCGTGCACCCAGACGACCCGGACCCCGACGACGGCTTCAACTACAAGCAGATGATGGTGCGGGACGAGCGGCGCTTCAAGATGGCCGACAAGGACGGCGACCTGACGGCCACCAAGGAGGAGTTCACCGCCTTCCTGCACCCCGAGGAGTACGACTACATGAAGGACATCGTGGTGCAGGTGGGCACGCCGCCCGCCCGCCCCGCGTGGCTGAGGGGGGCTCCCCGCTGACCGCGCTCGCTCCCTCTTGCAGGAGACCATGGAGGACATCGACAAGAACGGGGACGGCTTCATCGACCTGGAGGAGTACATCGGTGAGTGCGCGGGGGCCTGCTCCCCCCCCCCCCCCCCCGCCCCCGGCAGCTCGGTTACGTCCTGGGTTCAAGGCGAGCGTGCGGGGAGGCCGGGCAGGATCGCAGCGTGCCCCAGACAGAAGGGAACATCTGCTCCCGCTCGGTGCGGCCGCCAACTGCCGAGCCTCCGAGCCCAACAGCTGCCCTTCCGGCACCGATACCCGAAACGGGAGCTGCGGCGGGGGGGACGAGGGCGGCGAGAAGTGCACGACTCGAAAATAATGCCGGTGGGAGCGCCGCCCGCCCCGCCAGGCTCCTTGGAAGCGCCGCGTCGGGTTTTTGGGGTTGGGCGCGGTGAAATCGGCGGGGCTCACAGGCACCCCGTGCCTCGCAGGTGACATGTACAGCCACGACGGCGACACCGATGAGCCCGAGTGGGTGAAGACGGAGAGGGAGCAGTTTGTGGAGTTCCGGGACAAGAACCGCGACGGCAAAATGGACAAGGAGGAGACCAAGGACTGGATCCTGCCCTCGGACTACGACCACGCCGAGGCGGAAAGCGCGGCACCTCGTCTACGAGTCCGACCAGAACAAGGTGGGGCAGAATCTCCTCTCCCCGGCTTTTTGGGGTGCCCGGATACCCCCACGAGCATCGCCCCTACGTCCAGGCTGGGCACGCGGCGCTCAGCATCGCGGCTCGGGGCCGTGCACCACGGTGATGGCCCCGGGGAGCGCCGGCGGCACGCGGTGACCGGCGCTCGCCCCTCTGCTCTCTTGCAGGACGGGAAGCTCACCAAGGAGGAGATCGTGGAACAAGTACGACCTGTTCGTGGGGAGCCAGGCCACGGACTTCGGGGAGGCCTTGGTGCGGCACGACGAATTTTAAGACCTGTACAGAGAAACCCGTTTCTTAAATAATTTATTTTTACAGTTTCTGGATTATCATGAGAAACATTTTCGCTACTGAGACTGTTATTTCAGGCTATGAGGTGAACAACGAAATCTCTCTCCCGTCCTTTTTTTTTTTTTTTTTTTTTCCTTTTTTCCCCAAAGGAGTGGGGACTCGGTGTTCTGAAAACCGACCTCTCATTATGACACTTTGTGGTTTTTAGATTTACACTTTGTTTTATGGTCTAACGAGCTCTGTTTATTTTTGTATTGTTTTGGTTCCATGTGAAGTGAAGAACACGATCCCGAGAGCTAGCGGCAGAGCAGCGCTGAGGGTTTTACCCCCCGCCCTGCCTCCCTCTCCCCCCCCTTTGATTTTTGTACGTCCTTAGCTGCAGCCTTGGAAGGAGGAAAAGAAAACAAAAAGCGAAGCCCCGAGATGATAAAGCGAGCCCCAGAACAACGAACGCTGCCCCGAGGAGAGGAGGCGAAGGGCACCCCCGCGGCCCCCGGCTGCTCCCCCACGACTCCGGGCCCACCCTCGCCCTTCTCCGCTCCCCAGCGGGATCCGGCTCGGCCGAACAACCCCGGGACGGCGCCGCGTCCGCCCGCCCTCCTGGCGCGCCTTCAGAGCCCGCCGCCGCCGCTCCTAGTAAGGCAAGCGAGCGCGGGGCCGCTTCGGGCGCTGCTCCGGGCTCGGGGGAGGCCTCCGACCGCCTCCCCTGCACGCCCAGCGCCGCCTCCAAGTGCCTTCATCCCACCCGCGCGGGGCCGAGGACGGGGGGCAGCGTGAAGGGAAGCTCACAAAGCTCCGCCGTGTCCCCCCCCCGGAGCACCCGTCCTCCCCTCGCCACGGGCGCTGCAGCGGCTCAGCCCCGGGCTCCGAAGCGCGGCTGCTGCGCGGTTGCTGTATCGTGCTATCTCATGTAACCCTCTGAAGTAACACTTTTGATATAACTCGAAACCAGCCTTGGCCTGGAGGAAACTCGGGGGGGGGCGGGGGGGGCTCGGAGCCGCGCGTGCCTCCCCCTATCCCCCCCCCAGCACCGGGGACCCCCTGCGGAGTGGGACCTGGGCTCTGCGCGGCCGCGAGCGTCCGGCTGTCAATAAAACCGTTTCCATTCACCCGTCCTGGTGCTGGACCTGCTGTCGCTGCGCCGTGGGCACACCACGCTCTGCCCTCACCGCGGTACTGGGGGCGAGGGGGCTGCGTTCCCCCACCCCGTACCCTCTTACCATAACCGCCCCCTTTCCCCTGGCCCCATAGCGCGGGTGGGGCGTGGGGAGCGTGGGCTTTGCCGTGCTGCGGGGGCTGAGCCGCGGCTCTCGGATGCCTGGAACGGAGCCGCTGGGCACGGCGCGCGGCGCCTCTCTTAATTGGAAGACGCGGGAGCAGGGCACGGGGAGGGTCAGGGGGCGGTTGGGATGGGGCCGTGGTCATGCTCCTGCCCCATAGATAGGGGTTCTGTGTAGCAGCAGCCCCATAGATGGGGTCACAGTCGTGCTCCTGCCCCATAGATGAGGGCTCTGCCCCATGTCAGCCCTTGTGGATGGGGGCGCAGCACCCCTCCTGCCCCATGGAAGGGTGCTCAGCACTGCCCCCAGTGCCGTGGATGGGACCTCAGCACCACTCTTGCCCCACAGATGTGAGATGTGAGCTCTGTGTGACCCCAGCCCCAGAGATGGTGGTCTCAGACCCATGGATGGGGTTTCAACACCAATCCTGCCCTATAGATGGGGCTTGTTGTGCCCCACAGAAGGGGTCTCAGCCCCCCCACAGCCCCACGGCAGGGGGCAGAATCCCCACCTCCCTTCCTGCCCCCCGCTTGTGGGTCCCGGGCAGGACACTACTCCCCCATTGTGATCCCCCGCAGCGCCCCACGCTTGGCGTCCATCCCATCCAACACCCGTGGGGCCCAGCCCCACAGCGCCGTGGGGCCACCAAGGCGCAGACGGGCTCGGCTTTGCGGCGGCGTTTATGTCCCTACGTCCTAGGCTGGCCGGGGGTCCCGGCCACCACGGGGGTCCGGCCGGGTGCAGGTGGCTACTAGTTGGGGCTGACCTGGCTGGAGGACACCGAGGACACCTCGGTCCTCTGCGCCGAGCTGGAGATGTCCGAGTCGTCCGTCATGGGCTTCCCGCACACCGTCTCCATGATGCAGGCGCGGAACTGCGGGGACGGCAGCCGCTGGCTTTGGGGACCGGCCCCGGCCCGCATGGTGTCCCCATTCCAGTCCCCATAGGAATGTGGTGTCCCCATCCCTGTCCTCATGGGAGTGTGGTGTCCCCATCCCTGTCCCCGTGGAACGTGGTGTCCCCCATCCTTGGCCCCCTGGGGACATGGTGATCTCCATCGCTGGCCCCAGTGGACGTGGTGTCTCCATCCCTTTTCCCATGGTGTCCCCCATCCCTGTCCCCATGAGATGTGGTGTCCCCATCCCTGTCCCCATGGAACGTGGTGTCTTCTCCATCCTTGGCCCCATGGAAGGTGGTGTCCCCATCCCTGTCCCCATGGGAGTGTGGTGTCCCCATCTCTGTCCCAATGAGATATGGTGTCCCCATCCCTGTCCCCATAGGAACATGGGGTGCCTGCCATCCTTGGCCCTATAGGAACATGGTGTCCTCCATCCTTGGCCACCTGGGGACATGGTGATCCCCATCCCTGTCCCCATGAAATGTGGTGTCCCCATCCCTGTCCCCATGGAACAAGGTGTCCCCCATCCCTCTCATCATGGGAACCTGAGTTCCCCCATCCCTGTCCCAATGGAACTTGGGGTCCCCCCTTCCTGTTCCCACTTTTATGTGGTGTCCCCATCCTCCTGAAAATGTGGTGTCCCCATTTCTGTCCCCACAGGAAAGCGGTGACCCCCATCCCTGTCTCCATGGAATGTGGTGTCCCCATCCCTGTCCCCATGAGACATGGGCTCCCCATCCCCGTCCAAATGGGAACGTGGTGTCCCCCCATCTCTGTCCTCAGAGGAGCATGGTGACGTCCATCCCTGTCCTCATGGGAACATGGTGTCCCCTATTCTTGTCCCCACAGGAGCATACTGATGTCTATCCCTGTCCCCATGGAATATGATGTCCCCATCCCTGCTCCCATGAAATGTAGGGTCCCCATCCCCATCTCAATGAAATGTGGTGTCCCCCAGCCCCCAGCCCTCTCCTTATGGGAACTTCGGGTCCCCCATCCCTGCCCCCATAGGAATGTGGTGTCCCCATCTTCCTGGAAACGTGGTGACCCCCATCCCTATCCCAATGGCAACGTGGTGACCCCAATCCCTGTCCCAATGGAACATGGTGACCCCCATCCCCATCCCAATGGGAACACGGTGACCCCCATCCCTGTCCCAGTGGGAATGCGGTGACCCCCATCCTTGTCCCCATCCCCGTTCCTGGGCCTGTTCCCATCCCCTGCCCACGTCCTCGGGTGTCCTGGTGTCCCTGCCCCCTGGATGTCCCCAGCCCAATGCCACCCTCACTCCCTGGGGGTCCCCGTCCCAGCCCGTGCCCCCCGTGTGCCGGGCGCCACCTGTTTGTTCATGAAGCAGTAGATGATGGGGTTTTAGACGCAGGCGCTCTTGGAGAAGAAGGCAAGGATGGTGACCAGGCGCAGGTCGAGGCCGTGGTCCCCGGTTGTTCACCATGTACATGGCGAGGGCGGCGTAGGGCACGTAGCAGAGGACGAGAAGGAGCCGACCATCACCACCACCATGCGCGACACCTCCGCTCCGCGCCTTCTGCGTCGTGGCAGTACTCCTTGCTGCTGCGCGGCCACCTGCGCCCTGGGGGGCGCACCCCCTGGGTGCTGCTTGCCTGTCCCCCGTCCCCATCTCACACATGTCCCGTTCCTGTCCCCATCCCCACCCCCTGCCCTCCTCCCCAGCCCTGCGTCCCTGTGTTATTCCATCCTACCAGCCCTTCCTCCCTCCTTCCTTCCAACGCCCCATCCCTCCAGCCCTCATCTCCCCATCTCCCCTTCTTCCCTCTCCCCATCCCATCCCATCCCATCCCCATCCTCTTCCCCACCCCCATCCTCATCTCCCCCCTCCCCATCGTCCCCCCCAGCCCCTGCCCTTGCACACGCGCGTGCCGCCCGCACTCACGGCCCGCAGGCGCTCACGCAGCTGTGAGTAGGAGAAGATGATGAGGGAGAGGGGCACGACGAAGCAGAAGATGAAGAGGAACCAGTGTGTAGTACTCGCTGCGGTACTTGGTGCCCACCGTGTACCAGTCGGGCCGCACGAGCACTGCAGGCCCTCGGGCAGGTACCTGCGGGGAGGCGGTGCGGCTCCATGGCACCGTGTGGCACCCCATGGCATCCCCATGGCACCCATGGCACCCTATTGAGCCCCACAGCATCCCCAGCATCCCCACGGCACCCTGCAGTACACCCATGATACCCCTTGACACCACACAGCACCCTGTGTAACCCCATGGCACTCCACGGCACCGCACCGTACCCCATGGTGCCTCATGGCACTGCCGTGTGGCCTGGCACCCTCATGGCATCATGAAGAGCACCCTCATGGGACCCCCACAGGACACCCCACAGCACCTGCATGGCATCCCCATGGGACCTTGCATGGCACCCCACGGCACCCTAAGATACCACATGACACCCCACGGCATCCCATGGCACCCGATGGCACTGCACGGCTCCCCCTGACACCCCACAGCACCCCAAGTCACCCCAAGATATCCCAAGACACCCCATGGCACCTGATGGCACCCAATGGCACCCGATGGCACCCCAAGACACCTGATGGCACCTCATGGCACCCCATGACCCAATGACACCCTACGACACCCAATAGCATGCCAAGACACCTCATGACACCTGATGGCACCCGATGACACCCCAAGACACCCCATGACACCTAATGGCACCCCATGACACCCAATGGCACCCCAAGACACCCCATGACACCTGATGGAACCCAATGGCACCCGATGACACCCCAAGACACCCCATGACACCTAATGGCACTCAATGGCACCCCAAGACACCTGATGACACCTGATGGCACCCGATGGCACCCAATGGCACCACCCCATCCCATCCCATCCCATCCCATCCCATCCCATCCCATCCTATCCCATCCCATCCTGTCCCACCCCGCCCTGTGCTGTGGCACCGACCTGCTCCACCCGAAGAAGGGTGGCAAGCCGACGCCGATGCCGATGGCCCAGGTGGCCACCACCACCATCAGCGCGTGCTTGGAGCTGAAGCGGAAGTTGCCGAAGGGCTTGCAGATGACGATGTAGCGCTCGAAGGCCAGGAAGGCCAGGGACCAGCCTGTCACCAGCCCTGCGGCACAGGCGGCAGCATCAGCGTGGCGGCCCCGCTGGCCCCGCGCCGCGCCGCGCCGCCCCTACCTCCGGTGGTGCCCACGAAGGCCTCGAGGGCGCAGACGTGCTTCCCAAAGACGAAGTAGCCCTGCGAGCTGGCCACGAAGACGATGAAGACGCTGAAGATGCAGGAGACGAAGCCGCTGAAGGAGATGTTGACCAGGATGTAGTTGAGCGGCTGCCGCAGCTTCTTGTAGCGGCACGGTGACCAGCAGCACCACCGTGTTGAGCGGCGTGCCCACCGCGAAGACGAAGCCATGAAGGCCGTCTGCAGGTAGAAGGCCCAGGGGGCGCGATGTGGTACTGGGGCCCATCCCACGGCCCCGGCGCCGAGCCGTTGGTGAACAGGTAGAATTCCTCCTCCGACATGCTGGCGGTGGCCGGGGTGTGGTGGGGGGGCTGGCGGTGGCCCCCGGCACGGCCCTCATATAGCCCCGTGGCCCCAAGCCGCTTAGAGGCTCAGGGGGGGATCAGGGCCCTCATCCCCCCAAACTTGGGGATTAGGGGCGCTAAGCCCCCGCGCTCAGCCTAATCGCCGCGCTAAGCAGATTGAGGAGCCCCCCCCCCCACCACCACTGGGCGGGGGGGGTCAGGTGAGGGGGGGTGCCCATGGGACCCCCGGCTGGGATGCGCTGTGGGGCTGGGGAGGGAGCAGGGGGAGGAGGAGGAGGCACCGGGACCCCCCCATGTCACCCCCACTTGTGTCACCCCCATACTTGTGTCACCCCCCCCCACCCATGTCACCCCCACCTGTATCACCCCCTACTCGTGTCACCCCCCCCCCATACTTGTGCCACCCCCCCCATATTACCCCATGAAATTCCCCCTCCGCAACATCCCCCCGCGTCACCCCTTACTTGTGTCACCCTCCTACCCGCATTGTCCCCCCCCATGTCACCCCTCCCCCCCATATCACCCCCCACCCGGGTCACCCCCCCACCCGTCACCCCCTTATTTGTGTCACCCTCCCACCCACATCACCCCCCACCCATCACCCCCCCACCCAAGTTACCCCCCCACAGAATTCCCCCCATGACACCCCCCCATACCACCCCCACCCGTGTCACCCCCAACCCCTGTAACCCCCACATTACCCCCCCAAAACGCTCCCCACCCATGTAAGCCCCCAACATCCCCCCAGCGTCACCCCCTTTGTGCCCCCCCATGTCCCATCCCCCCCGTTTCCCCCCCCCCCCCCGTGTCACCCCCCTGCCCCTCCTCCTTGTGGGGGGGTTGCATTTTGGGGTCACGTTCTGGGGCTGCAATTTTGGGGTCGCATTCTGGGGTTGCATGTTGGGGGGGGGCGTTTTGGTGTTGCATTTTGTGGGGGGTACATCCAGGGTTGTAGTTTCAGGGCTGGTTTTTTTGGGGGGGCGCATTATTGGGACTGCATCCTGGGGCTGTTTATTTGGGGCCGGATTTTGGGGCATTTTTTGAGGAGGGGTGGCTGTTTCTTGGGGGCTGCATTTTGGGGCTGTTTTTTGGGGGGTTGGTTTTTGAGGCTGCATTTTGGGGGACATCCTGGGGCCGCATTTGTGAACTGTTTTTTTGGGCACCGCATTTCGTTTTTTTTTAGGGTGGAGTCCACATTTCGGGGCTGTTTTTTGGGGGGCTGCAGTGTTGGGGTTGTTATTTTGGGGGGGCTGAATTTTGGGGCTGGTTTTTTGGGTCTGCATTATTGGGTCCGCATTTTTGGGTCTGAATTTCGGGGCTGCATTTTGGGGCTGCATTTTTGGGGCTGCAGCTTTGGGGTTGCATTTTGGGGGCTGTTTTTTTGGCGAGGCTGGTTTTTGGGGGTTGCATTTTGGGGTCGCATTTTTGGGAATGTTTTTTTGGGGCTGCTTTTTTGGGGCTGGGGTTTTTTGGGCTGCAGTTTTGGGGCTCCATTTCGGGGCTGTTTTTTGGGGTCCGCATTTTTGGGGTCGCATTTTTGGGCCTGTTTTTTGGGGGCTGCATTTTTGGGACTGTTTTTTTTGGGGGCTGCAGTTGTGGAGCTGCATTTTGGGGCTGTTTTTTTTGATGCCTCAGTTTTGGGGCTCCATTTCGGGGCTGTTTTTTGGGGTCCTCATTTTTGGGGCCGCATTTTTGGGACTGTTTTTTGGGGCTACATTTTTTGGGCTTTTTTTTGGGGGGGGAGGGGGCTGCATTTTTGGGGCCACATTCCGGGGCTGTTTTTTGGGGTCGCATTTTTGGGGTCCCCATTTCGGGTCCCCATTTCGGGGGAGGGCGGCGGCGCCGGGTCTGGGAGGCCTGTGCAAGGCACCCGGGCCGGCGGCTCGTTGGTCTAGGGGTATGATTCTCGCTTAGGGTGCGAGAGGTCCCGGGTTCAATCCGGACGAGCCCTTTTAATTAATTAATTTTTTTTTTTTTTTTTTTTTTTTTTTTTTTTTTGCGGCGCGGAAGCGCCGAAGCCGCTTAGGGCGGAGCTGGTGGGGGATTAAGGCGGGGGGGCCCCGACCTCCCCCCTTCCCCCCCCCAGGTCCGGGGGTGCCCCCCCCAAATCTCCACAGAGCATGGTGGGGCGGGGGGGGAGGGGGCGGTGGGGGGGAGCCCGGGGGGGTGGGAGGCACGGCTGCCCCTCCCGGGGCTCCCATAGTGCCCCCACCCCCAGAGAGGGACCCCCCTTTGGACCCCCTCCTTCTGCTGGGCGCTGGGGGCACTGGGATCCAATGGCACTGGGAGCACTGGGAGCACTGGGAAGTGGGGGCGGTAATGGGGGCACTGGGGCACGGGGAGGTGGGGGCACTGGGAGCACTGGGAGGTGGGGGCACTGGTGGGGGCACTAATGGGGGCACTGGGGCACTAGGAGCTGATGGATCTGGTGGGGGCACTGGGAGCACTGGGAGCTGATGGAACTGGTGGGGGCACTGGGAGCACTGGGAGCTGATGGCGCTGGGAGCACAGGGAGGTGGAGGCACTAAATGGGGGCACTGGGGCACTGGGAGGTGGGGGCACTGGTGAGGGCACTGGTGAGGGCACTGGGAGCACTGGGGTAACTGGGTATTGATGGCACTGTGGTCACAGGTGTCACTGGTGACACTCAGGACACTGGTGGCACTGGTGGGGGCACTGGGAGCACTGGGGGCACTGGGTATTGATGTCACCAGGGTCAGGGGTGTCACTGGGGACACTGGTGTGACTGGTGGCACTGAGCACTGGTGGCACTGGGTGCGGGTGGCAGCGGTTACCGGGGTGACCGGGGGCCGCGGTGACCGCAGTGCCGGCGCCAGGCGCGGTGCCCCCCGCAGGGCCATGGAGCTGAGCGGGTGCCCCTCCGTGGGCAGTGAGTGGGGTGCGGGGGGGCAGGACCCCAGGGTGGGCACCCCAGGGGGACGGGGACCTCATGGGATCGGGATGGGGACCCCATGGGGACAGGGACTCCCAGGGATTGGGACCCCAAGGGACTGGGACCCCCAGGGATTGGGATCCCCGTGGGATGGCGACCCCATGGGGACGGGGACCCCAGGGATTGGGGTGGGGACACCATGGGGAAAGGGACCCTATGGGATTGGGACCCCCAGGGACTGGGACCCCCCAGGAATGGGTACCCCATGGGATCAGGACCCCAAGGAATGGGCACCCCATGGGGACAGGGACCCCATGGACTGGGATCCCAAGGGATTGGGACCCCATGGGGAGGGGGATCCCCAGGGATGGGCACCCCATAGGACAGGCACCCCAGGGATTGGGATGGGGACCCCATGGGTACAGGGACCCTATGGGATCAGGACCCCCAGGGATTGGGATCCCCGGGAATGGGTACCCCATGGGATGGGGACCCCCAAGGATGGGGACTCCCAGGGTTGGGGACACCAAGGGACAAGGACCCCTACAGGATGGGCACCCGATGGGGACAGGGATCCTACAGGATTGGAACCACCAGGGATGGGCACCCCATAGGGATGGGGACCCCGTGGTTTGGGGACCCACCCATGGATGAACACCTCATGGGGACAGGGACCCCAGGGATTGGGACCCCCAGGGATGGGCACACCATGGGACGGAGATCCCATGGGATCAGTACCCCCAGGAATGGGGGTCCCCATGGGGACGGGGACCCCCAGAGATGGACACCCCATGGAGAGGGAACCCCATGGAATCGGGACACACAGGGACAGGAACCCCACGGGGATGGGCACCCCATGGGATGGAGAACCCATAGGATCAGTACCCCCGGGGATGGGGACCCCATGGGGACAGGGACCCCCAGAAATGGGCACCCCATGGGACGGGCACCCCATGGGGATGGGCACCCTGTGGGATGGGCACGCCCATGGGACGTGACACCATGGGATGGGGACCCCATGGGATGTGCCCCCCCGTGTCCCCTCCCCGTGTCCCGCAGCGGCGCTGGGGACGCTGCAGGCGGAGCTGGGCGCACTGCAGGCCGGGCAGGCGGCCAAGCGGGGGTCAGCTTGGAGCGGGCGCTGGCCACGGCGCGGGACGAGGCGGCCACGGCGCGGGACGAGGTGGCCACGTGGCAGCAGGAGGCAACCAGGCTGCGGGGCGAGGCGGCCACGTGGCAGGACGAGGCGGCCACGCTGCGGGACGAGGTGGCCACGTGGCAGCGGGAGGCAACCAGGCTGCGGGACGAGGTGGCCACGTGGCAGCGGGAGGTAGCCACGCTGCAGGAGGAGGTGGCCACGCACCGGGAGCTGGGAGCCCGCTGGGAGCTGGAGGCCACCGCGCTGCGCGCCAGCAGCCATGGCAAGGAGCAGCAGTGGCAGGAGGCCACCTCCGAGGTGGCCCGGCTGCGGGGTACGGGGATGGGGACGGGGATGGGGACAGGGTGGTGGCCGTGGCGTGGCGAGGTGGTGGCTGTGGAGTGATGAGGTGGGGTGGGGGCCGTGGGGAGGAGGGTGGCCATGGCAAGGCAAGGTGGTGGCCATGGAGGGGAGGGTGGTGGCCACGGAGTGGCAAGGGGGTGGCCATGGATTGGAGGGTGGTGGCCAAGGCACAGTGGGATGGTGGCCATGGAGTGGAGGGTGGTGGCCATGGCGTGACACTTTGGTGGCCATGTCACAGTGGGATGGGGGTCATGGAGTGGAGGGTGGTGGCAGTTTGGTGGCCATGGAGGGGAGGGTGGTGGCCAAGGCACGGTGGGATGGTGGCCATGGAGTGGAGGGTGGTGGCCATGGCGTGACACTTTGGTGGCCATGTCACAGTGGGATGGGGGTCATGGAGTGGAGGGTGGTGGCACTTTAGTGGCCATGGAGGGGAGGGTGGTGGCCATGGAGTGGCAAGGGGCTGGTCATGAAGTGGCAACGGGGTGGCCATGGACTGGAGGGTGGTGGCCAAGGCACAGTGGGATGGTGGCCATGGAGTGAAGGGTGGTGGCACTCTGGTAGCCATGGAGTGGCACTTTGGTGGCCATGTTACAACGGGATGGAGGTCATGGAGTGGCAGGGTGGTGGCACTTTAGTGGCCGTGGGGTAGAGGGGGGTGGCCAAGGCACCGTGGGATGGTGGCCATGGACTGGAGGGTGGTGGCAGTCTGGTGGCCGTGCTGTGGCAGGGCGGTGGCCACGTCACGGTGGGACAGTGGCTGTGCCACGGTGTGGGGGGGGTGGTGACACCGTGGCACAGCGCGGTGGCCACCGTGGGGCCGGGAACGAGCCTGGGGGCTGGTGACACCGCGGGGCGCGGTGACACCACAGCGTGTGGGTGACACCCTGGGGCGGGGTGACGCCTCGCTGAGGGTGGGGGTGACACCGCGGGGGGGTGACACTGCGGGAGGTGACACCTCGGGAGGTGACACCGCGGTGACGCCCTGCAGAGGAGCTGGGCCGCGTGGCCGAGGCACACCGGGCGCTGCAGCACCGCCACCGCCGCCCAGGGGACAGCCGGGGACACCGGTACCGCCTGGCCCTGCCCCCGTCCCCTGTCCCTGTCCCCTCACGTGTCCCCCATGGCCACGTCCCCCCCGGCCCCCATCTCCCCTCCCCATGTCCCCACCGGAGGTGTCCCCATGTCCCCGTCCCCCGGGGCCACATCCCCCTGATGACGTCCCCGTGTCCCCATCCCCGTGTCCCACGTGTCCCTGTCCTTATCCCCGCTGTGTCCATGTCCCCTCTGTCCCCTGTGCCCCCTGCCCACATCCCCCTGTCACCCCCTGTCCGTGTCCCCGATCCCCCCCCATGTCCCCATGTCCCCATGACCCCGTGTCCCCTCTCCATGTCCGTGTCCCCCTGCCCACGTGCCCCTGTCCCTGTGTCCCCCTGTCCCTGTGTCCCCTGGGTCCCCCAGGTCCCCCTGCCCGCGTCCCCCTGACCCCATCCATGTCCCCTGACCCCCAGCCATGTCCCCATGTCCCCATGTCCCCCTGTCCCCTCTCCATGTCCATGTCCCCTTCCCCACGTCCCCCTGTCCCCGTGTCCCCCCGTCCCCATCCCTGCCCCCTGTCCCCCAGCCATGTCCCCATGTCCCCACGCCCCCCTCCTGTCCCTGTCCCCATCACTCAGCCCCGTTCCCCCCCCCCGCAGGTTCCCCACCAGCACGGAGCCGCCCCCCCCAGCCCCCCATTGGGGCCCCCCCGGAGCCCCCCCAGCCCACAGAGCCCGGGGGGTCCCGGCCCCACAGCCCAGAGGAGACCCAGGTACGGGGGGGGGGGCAGGGGGGGGGGGTGGTGACACCACCCCGGTGACACCACCCCAGTGACAGTGCCCCCCCCCCCCCAGGCACCCCTCGGGGGGCTCGGGCCCTTCCTGCTCTTCGTGGTGGCCGCCGCCGTCCTCGTGCTGTACCCGCGCCTCAGGCCCCGCTGAGCCCCGCGCCCCCCCTGTGTCACCCCCCTGTGTCACCCCCCTGTGTCACCCCCCCTGTCACCCCTGTCACTGGTTTGGCGGGGGGGCAATACACCACTGCTTCGCACGGCGGGTGTGAGTGTCACGGCTTGGGGACGCGCCCCTGCCACCCGTGGGCACACGTGGCGACGTGCCTGGGGGTGCCACCAGGTCCCTGGGGGTGTCACCAGGTCCCTGTCCCTGTGGGTGCCACTGGTGTCCCCGTCCCCAGCCCTACGGGTGCCACCAGTGTCCCCATCCCCACAGATGCCACCCATGTCCCCATCCCAGTGGGTGCCCCCCATTGTCCATGTGGGTGCTACTGGTGTCCCTGTCCCCATCCCCACGGGTGCCACCCGTGTCCCCATCCCAGTGGGTGCCCCCGTGGGTGCCACCCATGTCCCTATGGGTGCCACCAGTGTCCCCATCCCCACAAATGCCACCCCAGTCCCTGTCCCCACGGGTGCCACCGGTGTCCCCATCCCCATGGGTGCCACCCACGTCCCCGTGGGTGCCACCGGTGTCCCTGTGAGTACCACTGGTGTCCCCCATGGGTGTCACCCGTGTCCCTATGGGTCCCACCAGTGTCCCCGTCCCCATGGGTGCCACCAGTGTCCCCATCCCAGTGGGTGCCACCCGTGTCCCTGTGGGTGCCACCAGTGTCCCCGTCCCCATGGGTGCCACCCAGGTCTCCGTCCCCGCGGGTGCCACCGGTGTCCCCGTCCCAGGCAGCGGCGTGTGCCGGGGTATTTTGGGCCGGGTGCGTGGCGCTGACTCTCCGGGTATTTTTAGCACCCCCCGCTTCCCCGGGGTGCCCCCCCGTCCCCCCCCCCTCCCCCTCGCACGCTGGAAGCTTCCAGGGCCGGTGGCCAGGTGGTGACGTGGTGACACGGGGGGGGGGGGGCACGGACCTGTCCCCAGCCCCAGGGACACCCCGACCCCCCCTGGGACCACGTCACCGCGCGGCGTCACCGGCATCGGGGTCAAGGGGGAGGCACGGGGACAGGCCCCCCCATGGGAATGGGGCCCCGTTAATGGGGGTTATGGGGGGCTGGGGGGGCTGGGGGGGTCATGGGGGGATTTGGGGGTTCAGGGGGTGCTGCAGGGGTTGTGGGGGGACTTGGGGGGTTGGGGGGCTCATGGGGGGTTTGGGGGGCCCGGGGGTGGGGGTGTTTGGGTGTGGAGGTTTGGGGGGGGCTGGGTTTGGGGTTCTGGGGTTATGGGGTATGGCAGTGAGGGGATTGGGGGGGGGGCTGGGTTTTGGGGTGCTCAGGGTGGGGGTGCCCAAGGCATCGTGATTTTGGGGTGCCAGGGTTTGGAGTGTTTGGATTTGGGGTGCTGTGATTTGGGGTGTTGGGGTTTTGGGGTGTTGGGATTTGGGGTGCTGAGGTTTTGGGGTGCCAGGGTTTTGGGGTGATGAGTCATTGGGGAATGGGGACATTGGGGTGCTGCGGTTCCCAGGGCTCTGGGGTGCTGGGGATTTGGGGTGCTGGGGTGTGGGGTCTTGGGGGGACGGGCTTTGGGGTGCTGGGTTCTCGTGGGGGGGGGGTACAGGGATACCGAGTTTTGGGGCACCGGAGATTATGGGTGCAGGGTATCAGATTTTGGGGTGGGAGGTGGTGGTGTTTTGGGGTACAGGGGTCTCAGGGTCCCAGAGTTTTGGGGTGCTGGGTCCCAGCGTTTTGGGGTCCCAGCATTTTGGGGTGCCAGGTTTGGGAGTCTGGTAGTTTTGGGGTCCTGGAGCTTGAGGCCCCAGGTACCAGAGTTTTGGGGTGCTGGAGTCCCGTAGTTTTGAGGTTCTGGTGTTTTGGGATCCCAGAGTACCGGCATCTCGGGGGGCTGGGTACCAGAATTTTGGGGTCCTGGTGTTTCGAGGTCCCAGCTTTATGGGGTACCAGACTTGGGGATCCTGGAGTTTTGGGGCACTGGGTACCAGAGCTTTGGGGTGCTGGGGTCCTGGTGTTTTGGGGTCTTGGGGTCTCAGGATTTTGGGGCACTGGCACCAGGGATCCTGTAGTTCTGAGGTCCTGGTGTTTCAGGGTCTTGGGGCACCGGCACCAGGGGTCCTGTAGTTTTGGGGTCCTTATGTTTTGGGGCACTGGGCCTGGGGTTGCTGCAGTTTTGGGGCCCTGGGTATCAGAGTTTCAGGGTGCTGGGGTCCCGGTGTTTTGGGGTCTTGGGGCACTGGCACCAGGGGTCCCGTAGTTTTGGGGTCCTGGAGTTTTGGGGCCCCGGTAACAGAGTTCTTGGGCACTGGGGTCTTGGCATTTTGGGGCCCCGGGTATCAGAGTTTGGGGTGCTGGGGTCCTGGCGTTTGTGAATTTTGGGGTGCCGGGTCCTGGAGTTTTGGGGCACTGACACGGGGGTTCGCCACATTTCGGGGTCCTGGCGTTTTGGGGTCCCGTAGTTTTGGGTCCTGTAGTTTTGGAATCTCGGCATTTCGGGGTCCCATGGTTTCGGGGTCCCATGGTTTTGGGGTCCCAGCTTTTTGGGTCCCGTAGTTTTGGGGTCCCATAATTTTGGGGTCTTGTAGTTTTGGGTCCCGGCATTTCGGGGCCCCATAGCTTTGGGGTTCTGGCGTTTTGGGGTCCGGGGGTCCCGAAGTTTCGGGTGCCGGAGTTTCGGGCTCCCATAGCTTTGGCGGCCTGGCGTTTGGGCTTCCGGGGTCCCGGCATTTCAGGGTCCTGGCGTTTCGGGGCCCCGGCCCCGCGGGGGGGTCCTGGAGTTTCGGCTCCCGTAGTTTTGGGGTCCGGGGGGGTCCGGTAGCTTCGGGGTCCCGGCGTTTCGGGGTCCCGGCGTTTCGGGGTCCGGGGGCTCCGCGCGCGGGGTCCGGGCGGTTTTCGGGGCTCGTCGTCGGGCGGGGGCCGCGGCCCCCCCCGCGGCTATAAATAGCGGCTGCTGTCACGGGGCGGCCCGGCCGCGATCGCTGCCGCTGCTGCCGCGGGCGGGTCCGCGGGGCCGGGCCCCAGCGCTTTAAAACGGCCCCGGCCGCCCCCCGCCGCCACTCAGCCGCCGGCACCGGCACCGGCACCGACACCGGCACCCACGCGGGACCGCGGCCCCACGCGCCCGGAGGGACACGGCACCGCGGCACCGACCGAGGCTTCGGGACCCCGAGCGGCAGGACCCCAAATCCACGGGACGCCGAGCAGCAGGACCCCGAGGCTACGGGACTCCGAGGAGCAGGACCCCGAATCCACGGGACCCCAAATCCCCGGGATCCCAAATCTACAGGACCCTGAGCGGCGGGACCCCGAAACTCCAGGACCCCGAAACTCCGGGACCCTGAGCAGCAGGACCCCGAATCCACGGGACCCCAAAGCTACGGGACCCTAAAGCTACGGGACCCTGAGCGGCAGGACCCTGAGCGGCAGGACCCCAAAACTCCAGGACCTTGAGGAGCGGGACCCTGAGAAGTGGAATCCTAAAACTCCGGGAGCCCGAGCAGCAGGACCTTGAGAAGCAGGACCCCAAAACTACGAGACCTTGAGCAGGGGGAACCCAAAGCTACAGGACCCCCAAGCAGGGGGACCCCAAAACTACAGGACCCCCAAGCAGGGGGACCCCAAAACTACAGGAGCCCGAGCAGCGGCACCCGCCCGGGGACACCGGGCACCGTCCCCAGGCGCCGGGACCGAGGCGAGGCCACCGTTCCCAAATCCCCGTCCCCATCCCCGTCCCCACCATGAACTCGTCGGGCTACGAGGCGCCGGCGGGCGAGGACCCCGAGGAGCTGCCGGCCACCGAGAAGGACCTGGCGGAGGACGCGCCCTGGAAGAAGATCCAGCAGAACACCTTCACGCGCTGGTGCAACGAGCACCTCAAGTGCGTGCACAAGCGCATCGGGGACCTGCAGCGGGACCTGAGCGACGGGCTGCGGCTCATCGCGCTGCTCGAGGTGCTGAGCCAGAAGAAGATGGGGCGCAAGTACCACCCGCGCCCCAACTTCCGCCAGATGAAGCTGGAGAATGTCTCGGTGGCCCTCGAGTTCCTCGAGCGGGAGCACATCAAGCTGGTGTCCATCGGTGAGCCGAGGGGCTGGGTGTGGGGTTGGTGTGGGGCCAGGTCCTTGCATGGGGCCGTGCTGTGGGGCTGCGCTGCGGGGCCAGGTCCACGTGTGCGTGGGGCTGGGTGTGGGGCTTTGCCATGGGGCTTTGCCATGGGGTTGTGCCATGGGGCCAGGTCCCCGTGTGGGGCTGCGCCATGGGGCTGTGCCGTGAGGTTGGCCTCGTGTATGGGGTTGTGCCGTGGGGTTGTGCCACGGGGCTGTGCCATGGGGCTGGCCTCGTATATGGGGCTGTGCCATGGGGCCAGGTCCATGTGTGGGGCTGTGCCGTGGGGCTGTGCCGTGGGGCTTTGCCATGAGGTTGCCCCATGGGGCCATGCCGTGGGGCTGGCCTCGTGTATGGGGCTGCGCCGTGGGGCTAAGACATTTGTGGGGCCGCGCTATGGGTCCACGCCGTGGTGTGCTCGGGGGTCCGGCTCCCTATGTGAGCACCGTGCCGTGGGGCTGGCCCCACAGGAGGCCGAGCTGTGGGGCCGAGCTGCGGGCGAGGACGTGCCGTGGGGCTGGCCCCACGGGTGGGGCTGGGGGGCTTTGGGTTGTGGGGCTGGGGGCTTTGGGCCGTGGGTTTGGGGGCCTGTGCTATGGGGCTGGGGGGCATTGGGCCATGGGGCTGTGGGTCTGTGCCGTGGGTCTGGCCCCATGGGTGGGGCTGGGGGGCTTTGGGCTGGGGGTCTGGGGGCCCGTGCCTTGGGGCCGGGGGGGTTTGGGGGGGTCCGTGCCATGGGTCTGGCCCCACGGGTGGGTCTGGGGGTCCGCGCCATGGGTCTGGCCCCACGGCTGTGGCTGGGGGTCTTTGTGCCGTGGGTCCGGGGGGTGGGGGGGGGGTGTCGTGGGTCTGCCACCCCCCCCCCCGGGCGGTGCCGTGGGGCCGTGCCGTGGGGCCGCCCCCCGCGTGGGCGCGGCGCTGAGCTCACGCCGCTGGCACGGGGCCGGGCCCCGCTCCCCGCCCGCCGCCCCCGCGCGTGGGGCCCCCCCGGGGCGCCCCCCCCGGACAGCTGCGGGGTGACCCCGCGGCCCCGCGCGTGCGCACGCCGCCCTCGCGCCCCGTGCACGCGCACGCGCGCCCCCCCCCCCCCGGGCACACGTGTGTGGGGGGGGGGGCGCCCTTGCACGCGCGCCCTTGCGCGCCCTTGCACGCGCCCCCCCCCCTCCCCCCCGCCCTTGCACGCGGCGCCCGCGCGCCCCCAAGGGTCCCGTGCACGCTCCCGCGGGCGCGCGCCCTCCCCCCCCCCCAGCGCCGCGCCCCCTCCCCCCCCCCCGCGGCCATTTCCTCCCGACACGCGATCGCTCGGTGGGGCCGGGGGGGGGGAGGGGAGGGGCGGGGGGGGGAGGGGCGCCGAGTTCGTGTTGGGGCCGGGGGGAGGGGCGGGGGCCGGGACCCCCCCCCCCGCACCGCCCCCGGCAGCTCCGTGCCTCAGTTTCCCCCCCCCCGGGCACCCCCCGGCGCTGTGCTGAGGACCCCCGGGGCGGGGGGGGGGGCCCAGGGGGGGGGGTTGGGGACTCCCTCTCCCCCGTGCTCCGGGGGTTTTGGGGTGTCCCCGAGGTGGGGCTGGGGGCTGGGACCTGTCACGGTGCGTCCCCCCCCCCGGGGTGCCCCAGTGTCCCCAGCCCTGTGGGTGCGCCCTGGGTATGGGGGGGGTCCCCAGCCGGGGGTCCTGGGGGTCCCAAATTGGTGCTGGGGGGGTCAGGACGTCCCCATGCGCCTTGGGCACCAGGGGGGGTCCCCAGCCCGGTGCTGGGTGCTGGGGGTCCCCTGTGCATGCGCCCTGGGGGTCCTAGGGGGGGCCCAGCCTGGTGCCGGTGACCCCCACCCGTGCGCTGCGTGCTGAGGGGGGGGTCCCCGGAGCGGTGCCGGGGTGGCCGGGACACCCCCACGTGTGCACCTTGGGGCTCTGGGGGGGTCCCCAGTTTGGTGTGGTGGTGCTGGGGGTCCTGGGGGGTCCCTAACTTGGTGCGGTGGCACCAGGGGTCCTGGGGGGGGGTCCCAGCTTGGTGTGATGGCACCAGGGGTCTTGGGGGCTCCCCAACTTGGTACAGTGGCACTGGGGGTCCCGGGGGTCCCCAAGTTGGTGTGGGGACACTGGGGGGTCCTGGGGGCTCCCCAACTTGGTGAAGTGGCACCGGGAGTCCCGGGGTGTCCCCAGCTTGGTGTGATGGCACTGGGGGTCCCGGGGGGTCCCCAGCTTGGTGGGATGGTGCTTGGGGTCCTGGGGGGTCCCAAACTTGGTGTGATGTGCTGAGGGTTCCAGGGGGTCCCCAGCTTGGTGTGGTGACACCAGGGGTGTCCTAGGGTGTCCCCAACTTGGTGCAGCAGCGATGGGGGTCCCGAGGGATCCTGAACTTGATGTAATGTGCTGGGGGTCCCAGGGGGTCCCCAACTTGGTGTGATGGCACCGGGGGTCCCAGGGGGTCCCCAACTTGGTGCAGTGGCACCAGGAGTCCTGGGGGGGGGTCCCCAACTTGGTGTGGTGGCACCAGGGGTGTCCTAGGGTGTCCCCAGCTTGGTGCAGCAGCACTGGGGGTCCCAGGGGGTCCCTGGCTTGATGTGATGGCACTGGGGGTCCTGGGGTCCCCCAACTTGGTGCGGTGACACCGGGGATCCTGGGAGGTCCCCAGCTTGGTGTAGCGGCACCGGGTGTCCTGGGGTGTCCCCAACTTGGTGTGACGGCACCAGGGGTCCCGGGGGGTCCCCGCTTGGCACCTGAGCCCGTGCCACCCCCCCCCCCCCCCCCCCCCCCCGCAGACAGCAAGGCGATCGTGGACGGGAACCTGAAGCTGATCCTGGGGCTGGTGTGGACGCTGATCCTGCACTACTCCATCTCCATGCCCATGTGGGAGGACGAGGACGAGGAGGACGCGCGGCGGCAGACCCCGAAGCAGCGCCTGCTGGGCTGGATCCAGAACAAGGTGCCCCAGCTGCCCATCACCAACTTCAACCGCGACTGGCAGGACGGGAAGGCGCTGGGGGCACTGGTGGACAACTGCGCGCCCGGTGAGGGGGGGGGGGGGCGCGGGGGGGGCGGGGGGGGTTGGGGGGCTGGGGGGGATATGGGGTTGTGGGGGGCTATGGGGGTAGAGGGGCTGGGGGGTGTGGGGGGGACATGGGAGGCATAGAGGCTGGGGGACGTGGGGGGGAATAGGGGCTGGGGGGGGCGTGGGGGGCATGGGGGGGCATGGGGGGCTGGGGGTGTTGGGGGGCTATGGGGTGTGGGGGGCTATGGGGGTATAGGGGCTAGGGGGGTGTGGGGGAGTATGGGGGGTGGGCGGCGTGGGGGGACATGGGGGGCGTTGGGGAGCGTGGGGGGGGGGGGGGGGGACATGGGTCTATGGGGCCTGGGGGGATATGGGGGGTGTGGGGGGTTATGGGGGGACATGGGGGGCTATGGGCAGCTATGGGGGGTGGGGGACTATGGGGGGCCATGGGGGTATGGGGGCTGGGAGGACATGGGGGGGATTTAGGGGCATGGGGGGGCTATGGGGAATGGGGGGCTATGGGGAGAATGGGGGGGGGGGGCTCTGGGCAGCTGTGGGAGTCTGGGCAGCTGTGTGGAGTGGGGGTCTCTGGGGGCTATGGGGGGACTATTGGGGTATGGGGGCTGGGGGGGGGCTATTGGGGTACAGGGGGCATAGGGGGTGGGGCAGTATGGAAGGGCTATGGGGGGGTCGGGGGGCTGTGGGGGGCACTTTGGTGCGTTGTGCACCCCCAGGCTGCGGTCGTGGGTGGCCGTGAGGGGGACATGGGGGGGCTGTGGGAGGGGGGTGTGCAGTGGGGTGCTGACCCCGGGGGTGCCCCGCTGCCCCCCCCCCCCCCCCAGGGCTGTGCCCCGACTGGGAGAGCTGGGACCCCAACCAGCCCGTGCAGAACGCGCGCGAGGCCATGCAGCAGGCGGACGACTGGCTCGGCGTGCCCCAGGCATGTGGGGGGGGGCACGGGGGGGGCTGGGCATGGGGTACCCTTGGGAATGGGGGGAGGGGTCCCTGGATATGGGGGGAGGGGGTCCTGGGGGTATGGGGGGGGTGTGGTGTGCTGGGGGTCATGGGGGACCCCTGGGTATGGGGGGGGTCACCAGGTGTGTGTGGGGGTCCCCTGGGTGCAGGGGGGGGCCTGGGTGCAGTGGGGACCCCTAGGTATGGGGAGTCCCCAGGTGGGGGGGGTGTCCATTGGGTAGGGGGGGGACCCCTGGGGATGGGTGTCCCTGAGGGGCAGGGGGGTCCTTTGGGTGGGGGTGGTTGCTGGGTGTGGAGGGTCCCCAGGGTGCAGGGGGGGTCCCTGAGAATGTGGGGGGTGGTCCTTTGTGTATGGGGGAGGGTCCTTTGGGTATGGGGGGGTCCTTTGAGTAAGGGGGAGGCCCCGATATGGGGGGGGGTCCCCTGGGGATGGGTGTCCCCAAGGTGCAGGGGTGTCCCCAGGTGTGGGGTGTCTCCGGGTCTGGGGGTCTCGTGGTGCAGGGGTCACAGCACTAACGGGGGGGGCGCCTGCAGGTGATCGCCCCCGAGGAGATCGTGGACCCCAACGTGGATGAGCACTCGGTGATGACCTACCTGTCCCAGTTCCCCAAGGCCAAGCTCAAGCCCGGCGCCCCCCTGCGCTCCCGGCAGCTGCAGCCCGCGCGCGCCCGCGCCTACGGGCCCGGTACGGGGACACAGGGGGACACGGGGGACATGGGGGGAGGCTGAAAGCCCAGGGATCCCCCCATGTGTGGGGATGACCCCCAAGGGGCTCTGGGGACACGTCCTTGTGGGGGTATGGCCATGGTGGTGACGTGTCCCCGTGGTGGCACGGTCATGATATGGCCATGGTGACAGTGGGGACATGTCCTCATGGTGGCATGGCCATACCATGGCAACAACGGGGACATGTCCTTGCAGTGGCACGGCCATACCATGATCATGGTGGCACTGGGGACATGTCCTTTTGGTGGCATGGCCATGGTGGCACTGAGGATGTGTTCTATGGTGGCATGGCCATGCCATGGCCATGGTGGCACTGGGGACATGTCCTCACAGTGAGGTGGCTGTGGTGGCCCTGGTGACACTGGGAACGTGTCCTCATGGTGGCATGGTCATGGCATGGCCATGGGGACACTGGGAACATGTCCTCATGGTGGCACACCTGTGGGGACACTGAGGACAAGTCCTTATGGTGAGGTGGCCATGATGGTGCTGGGTGGCAGTGGGGATGTGTCCTGGTGGTGACACGGCCACGGTGGTGCCGGGGTGATGTCCCGTGGTGGTGGGGAGGTGCCGGGGGGGCTGGGGGTGACGGCGCATGCTGACCCCGTCCCTCAGGCATCGAGCCCCAGGGGAACACGGTGCTGAAGCCGGCGCAGTTCACGGTGGAGACGCTGGACGCCGGCGTGGGCGAGGTGCTCGTCTACATCGAGGACCCCGAGGGCCACACCGAGGAGGTGCGAGGGGACCCCGCTGCGTCCCCGTCCCCAACACCCGCTGGGGACGCTGGGGACAAGGGTCGGGGTGCCGTGCCCCATCGCGGTGACCTCTGTGGGGTTGGTGACACCGTGTCCCCCCCCTTGGGGCTGTTGCCGCAGGCCAAGGTGGTCCCCAACAACGACAAGAAGAGGACATACTCTGTCACCTATGTCCCGAAGGTCGCGGGGCTGCACAAGGTGAGGGCACCAGTGGGGGGCACCAGGGTGGGGCAGCGGGTCCTCGGGGTGGCCCATGGGGGTCCTCAGGGTGTCCCCAAGGTATGGAATTGGGGTCCTTGGGGTGTCCTCAAAGGGTGACACTGGGTCCTTGGGGTGTCCCCAGGGTCTGAGACTGGGGTCCTTGGGGTGTTCCACGGAGGTCCCCGAGGTGTGGAATTGGGGTCCTCTGGGTGTCCCATGGGGGTCCTTGGGGTGTCCCCAGTGTGTGGCACTGGGTCCTCGGGGTGTCCTACAGAGGTACCCAAGGTGTGGCAGTGGGTCCTTGGGGTGTCACCAAGTTGTCACACTGGGTCCTTGGGGTGTCCCATGGAGGTCCTCAAGGTGCAGCATTGAGGTCCTTGGGGTATTCCATGAAGGTCCCCAAGGTGTGACTTTGGGGTCCTCAGGGTGTCCCATGGGGATCCCCAAGGTGTGATGTTGGGGTCCTCTGGGTGTCCCATGGGGGTCCTTGGGGTGTCCCCAAGGTGTGGAATTGGGTTCCTCGGGGTGTCCCACGGAGGTCCCCAAGGTGTGGCACTGGGTCTTTGGGGTGTCCCCAAGGGGTGACACTGGGTCCTTGGGGTGTCCCTATGGTGTGGCACTGGGTGCTTATTGTGTCCCATGGAGGTCCTCAAGGTGGGACACTGGGTTCTTGGGGTGTCCCATGGAGGTCCCCAAGGTGTGGCAGTAGGGTCCTCGGGGTGTCCCATGGAGGTCCCCAAGGCGCAGCATTGAGGTCTTTGGGGTATTCCATGAAGGTCCCCAAGGTGTGACACTTGGGTCTGCAGGGTGTCCCATGGAGGTCCCCAGGGTGTGGCGCTGGGTCCTCGGGGTGTCCCCAAGGTGTGACACTGGTGTCCTCGTGGTGTCCCGCAGGTGACGGTGCTGTTCGCGGGGCAGAACATCGACAAGAGCCCCTTCGGCGTCAACGTGGGCATGGCGCTGGGTGACGCCAGCAAGGTGACAGCGCGCGGCCCCGGCCTGGAGCCCGTGGGCAACGTGGCCAACAAGACCACCTACTTCGACATCTACACCGCAGGTGGGCGGCGGGGACACCACGCCGTGGGGACACAGGCGGGGGCGTGCTGGTGGCACTGGGTGGCACCGGGGCCATGTCCTCATGGTGGCAGGGCTGTGGCATGGCCTGGTGGCACTGGGGACATGTCCTCATGGTGGCGGGGCTGTGGTGGCACTGGGTGGCACCAGGGCTGTGTCCTCGTGGTGGCATGGCTGTGGTGGCACTGGGGCCATGTCCTCTTGGTGGCAGGGCTGTGGTGGCACTGGGTGGTTCTGTGGCCATCTCCTCCTGGTGCCATGTCATGATATTGTGGCACCAGGGCCATGTCCTCCTGGTGTCACGGCCACGTGTCATGATACGGTGGCACTGGGGCCATTTCCTCCTGGTGGCGCAACCACATCATGATTTGGTGGCACTGAGGCCATGTCCTGATGGCACGGCCATGTCATGATGTGGTGGCACTGGGGCCACATCTTCCTGGTGGCATGGCCATGCCACGAAATGGTGGCACCAGGGCCAGGTCCTCCTGGTGGCACAGTCACATGTCATGATGTGGTGGCACCAGGACCACGCTCTCCTGGTGGCATGGTCACATATCATGATGTGGTGGCACTGGGGCCATGTTCTCCTGGCGACATGGCCACGTCATGATGCGATGGCACTGGGGCCATGTCTTGGTGTCACGGCCACGCCACGACGTGGTGTCACCGGGGCCACGTCCTGGTGTCACGGTGGCATTGTGGTGCTGAGGCCGTGTCCTGGTGGTGGCAGGGGCCGGCGCGGGCGACGTGGGCGTGGTGATCGTGGACCCGCAGGGGCGGCGCGACACGGTGGAGGTGATGCTGGAGGACAAGGGGGACAGCACGTTCCGCTGCACCTACCGGCCCGCGCTGCAGGGCCCGCACCTCGTGCACGTCACCTACGCGGGCGCGCAGATCCCCAGGAGCCCCTTCACCGTCAACGTGGCCGAAGGTGAGAGCGGGCCCCGATGTCCCCAACGTGGCCCTGGGGTGTCCTCGTATCCCTGGTGTCCCTGCCACATCCACTGGTCCCCCTGGTGGCCCCCCACAGCCCCCCTATGTCTTTGGGGACCTCCTGGCATCCCCTTGTCCCCTGGTGTCTCCACGGCCCTCTTAATGTCCCTTGTGCCCCCGTGGCGCCTCCTTGTCCCCAGAGTGTCCCCACAGCCTTTTATAGGGACCCCGTAGCACCTTCCTGTCCCCAGGATGTCCCCATGGACCCCCCCCTTATGTCCCTGCTGTCCCCATAGCACCCCACTGTCCCCAGGGTGTCCCCATGGCCCTCTGGTGTCCGTGCTGTCCCCACGGCACCCCCTTGTCCCCAGGGTGTCCCTGTGCCCCCTCCCAATTTCCCTGGTGTCCCAGTGGCACCCTGATGTCCCTGGTGTCCCTATAGCACCTCCCGTCCCCAAGGTGTCCCCATGCCCCCCCCCAATGTCCCTGGTGTCCCTGTAGCACCCCCCTGTCCCCAGGGTGTCCCCATGCCCCCCTTGACATCCCTGGCACCCCCATAGCACCCCACTGTTCCCACGGTGTCCCTATGCCCCCCTTGTCCCCAAGGTGTCCCCATGCCCCCCCAATGCCCCTGGCACCCCCATAGCACCCCCTGCCCCCAGGCTGTCCCCAAGGCACCCCCTTGCCCCCAGGTCCCTCTTACACCCCCGTTACACCCCCCATTACCCCCCCATGGTGCTGGGTGCCAGGCGGGGGTGCTGAGTGTGACCCCCCCCCAGCCTGCAGCCCCGCCGCGTGCCGTGCCTCGGGCCGGGGGCTGCAGCCCAAGGGGGTGCGGGTGCAGGAGGCGGCCGCCTTCAGGGTCTTCACCAAGGGCGCCGGCACCGGGGAGCTGCGGGTGCTGGTCAAGGGGCCTGGTGAGTGTGCAAGGGGGGGGGCGTGGGTGTACTGAGCTGGGGGTGTGCGCTGAGCTGGGGGTGTGCAGGGGGTGTATGGGGTGTGCGCGGGGGTGCGAGGGGTGTGCATGGGGTGTGCACTGAGCTGGGGGTGTGCAGGGGGTGCGTGGGGCGTGCACGGGGGTGCGAGGGATGCGCAATAGGACGAGCGCTGAGCTGGGTGCGTGCGTGTGTAACGGGTGTGCAAGGGGGGGGGGTGTGCACGGGTGCGTGTGCCCAGCACCGTGCGCCTGCCGCTGCTGCCCCCTGCTGGGAGCCGCAGCCGCGGGTCCGTGGGGCGGGGGGAGGCGGGGGGGGGGACGTGGGGGGCCCTGGGGGTTCCCTTTTGGGGGGGGGGGGAGGGTCAGTGGTTGGGGGTGCTGGGGGGGTGCCCATTATGGGGGCGGGCTCACGGGTGGGGGCGGGTTGGGGTACCCATGGGGGTGCTATGGGGGTACCGTGGGGGGGTGCCCATTGCGAGGGGGGGGGCACATGGATGGGGGTGCATGGGGGGGGCAGTGTTGGAGTCCCATGGGGGTGTCCTGGGGGTGCCCCTTGGGGTGGGCACGTGGCTGGGGGTGCCCATGGGGTGCCGTGGGGGTGTCCTGGAGTTGTTATGGGGGTACCGTGGGGGTGCTCATGGGGGGGGTAAATCAATAGTGAGGGGGTTCGGGGGGGGGAGGGAATCAATAGTGGGGGTGTTCTGGGGGTGCCCATTGCAGGGGGGGGTCACGGATGGGGGCGCACAGTTGGGGTACCCCAAGGGTGCCCCATAGGCGCACAGTGGGGGCGCACAATTGGGGAACCCATTGTGTGTGTGTGTGTGGGGGGGGGGGGGGTTCCCCGGGTGGGGGCACCCCGAGGTGACCCCCCCGTTGTCGTCCGCCCCCCCCTCCCCAGACGGCACGGAGCTGCCGGTGTCGGTGCGGGACGTTGGAGACGGGGTCTACGCCTGCGAGTACCGCCCGGTGCAGCCCGGCACCCACCTGGTGGCCATCACCTGGGGGGGCTGCGCCATCCCCCGCAGGTAAGCAGGGTTTGGGAGGGCACCGGGGGGGGGGGGGGCCGGGTCGTGGAGGTGTCCCCCCCGCCCCACCCTGACCCGTCCCCGCAGCCCCTTCGAGGTGCAGGTGTCCCCCGAGGCCGGCTCGCAGAAGGTGCGCGCCTGGGGGCCGGGGCTGGAGACCGGCGTGGTGGGGAGGTCGGCCGACTTCGTGGTGGAGGCCATCGGCACCGAAGTGGGGACGCTGGGTGAGTGGGGGGCAGGGGGGGCACGGGGATGGGGGTGGGGGGACAGGGACAGTGGGGGGTCACCGTGGTTGGGACATGGGGACAGGTTTGGTGGCACCGTGGTGGGGATGTGGGGATAGGGTGGGTGGCACCGTGGTGGGGATGTGGGTATGGCTGGTGGCACCGTGGTGGGGACATTGGGGGTTGGGTGGGTGGCACCACGGTGGGGACATGGGGACAGGATGGAGTGTCACCGTGGTGGGGACATGGGGATAGGGTGGGTGGCACTGTGGTGGGGACGTGGGCATGGATGGTGGCACCATGGTGGGGGTGTGGGCACAGGTTTGGTGGCACCATGGTGGGGACACGGGCATGGGTTTGGTGGCACTGTGGTGGGGACATGGGGATAGGTTTGGTGGTGCCATGGTGAGGACGTGGCCACGGGGTGAGCACCACCTTGCCGGGGACACCCGTCTGGGGCCGAGACCCTGTCCGGGTGCCACCACCGCGTCCCCATGACCCCCCGTGTCCCCCCCCACCCGTGTCCCCCCCCCCCCAGGTTTCTCCATCGAGGGCCCCTCGCAGGCCAAGATCGAGTGCGACGACCGCGGGGACGGCTCCTGCGACGTGCGCTACTGGCCCACGGAGCCGGGCGAGTACGCCGTGCACGTGGTGTGCGACGACGAGGACATCCGCGACAGCCCCTTCATCGCCCGCATCCTGCCCGCGCCCCCTGACTGCTTCCCCGAGAAGGTACCCCCCTGTCTCCCCCCGACATGTCCCCCCCCATATGACCTCCATGTCCCCCCCGTGTCACCTCCGTGTCATCTCTGTGTCCCCCGTGTCCTCTCCCGTCACCCCCGTGCCCGCCCTGGCTCTTCATCTGTCCCCCCCATGCTCCCCCCCTTTTTCTCTCTGTCCCCTCAGTGCCATCCCTTTTTGCCCCCCCCATGCCCCCTCCTGTCTCCCCGTGTCCCCCCCCATGTCCCCCCGTGTCCCCATGTGACCACTTGTCACCTGTCCCCCCCATGTCCCCCTCTGTGTCACCCCCTTCTCACCCTGTGTCCCCCCCATATTCCCCCCACATCCCCCCTTCTCACCCCAGGTCACCCCACATCCCCCCCCCATGTCCCACCCATGTCCCCCACCCTGTCCCCCCACCCCCCAGTCACCCCCAGCACCCACGGGTGCCCCTCACCCCTTCCCCCAGCATCCCCCACTCTCCCCCCCCGGACACCCGGACACCTTCCCAGTTTGGGGGCCGCCCCCAGGGCCCCCCCGAGCCATGTCCCTGTCCCTCCCCCCCAGGTGAAGGCGTGGGGGCCAGGGCTGGAGCCCTCGGGGGTCATCGTGCAGCGCCCGGCCGAGTTCACCATCGACGCACGAGGTGCCGGCCGCGGGGACCTGCGGCTCTACGCACAGGTGGGTCCCGAGGAGGGGGTCCCGGGGGGGTCCCAGGGGGTCTCAGGGGGCTGCCGGGGGTCCCTCACCTCTGTTGCCCCCCCCAGGACGCCGAGGGGTGCCCCATCGACATCAAGGTGAAGGACAACGGGGACGGCACCTACCAGTGCACCTACGTGCCCACCAGGGCCATCAAGCACACCATCATCGTCACCTGGGGGGGCGTCAACGTGCCCCGTAGCCCCTTCCGCGTGCGTGGGGGTCTGGGGGGGTGGGGGGGGCGAGGGGAAGGGGGTGGGGGGAGGGCAGGGGGGGCGTTGGGGTGCTAGGAGCAAGGGGAAGGTGGTGGTGTGGGTATGGGGTGCATGGGGTATGGGGTATGGGGTGTGTGGGGTGCTAGGAGCAAGGAGAAGGGGCTGGTATGGGTTTGGGGTGCGTGGGGTATGGGGAGTGTGGGGTGTGTTGGGGTGTGGGGTGCTAGGAACAAGGAGAAGGTGCTGGAATGGATATGGGGTGCATGGGGTGCCTAGTGCAGCTATGGGGTGCGTGGGGTATGGTGGGGTGTGGGGTGCAAGGAGCAAGGCGAAGGTGCTGGGCATGGATGTGGGGTGCAGGGGGTTATGGGGGTGAATAGGGTGTGGGGTGCATTGGGGTGTGGGGTGCCAGGCGCAAGGAGAAGGTTCTGGTGTGGGTATGGGCGTGGGGTGCGTGGGGTGTGGGGTGCCAGGCACAAGCATCAGGGTGCCAGGCACAGATATGGGGTGTGTGGGGTGCCAGGAGCAAGGCAAGGTGCTGGTGTGGGTATGGGGTGTGGGGTGTGTGGGATATGGGGTGCCAGGCGCATCGGGGCGCATCAGGGTGCCAGGCACAGATATGGGGTGTTTGGGACGTGGGGTGCTAGGCACAAGGCGAAGGTGCTGAGCACAGGGTGGGTGTTACGGGGACGGGAACGGGGTGAGTGACAAGGGGGTGCTGGGTACGGGTATGGGGCACGGTTATGGGGACAGGTCTGTGGGGCGCACCCCGGTCTATGGGGCGCGTGGTCCATGGGGTGCCAGGCGGGAGGATGGGGCGCACCCTAGGGGGTCCGCGCTCCGTGGGGTGCATGGTTGGTGGGGTCCATGCACCCCACAGCACCCCACTGATGCGGGCGCCCCACAGGTGAGCGTGGGCGAGGGCAGCCACCCGGGGCGCGTGCGGGTGCACGGCCCGGGCGTGGAGAAGACGGGGCTGAAGGCGGGCGAGCCCACCTACTTCACCGTGGACTGCAGCGAGGCCGGGCAAGGTGGGGACCCGTCCCCGTCCCGCTGTCCCCGTCCCCTTGTCCCCATCCCTGTCCCCTTGTCCCTGTCCCCGTGGCACGGTGCCAGTGGCACTGATGGCCCCCCGCCCGCAGGGGACGTGAGCATCGGCATCAAGTGCGCGCCGGGCGTGGTGGGGCCGCTGGAGGCCGACATCGATTTCGACATCATCAAGAACGACAACGACACCTTCACCGTCAAGTACACGCCGCCCGGCGCCGGGCTCTACACCATCATGGTGCTCTTCGCCAACCAGGTGCGCCGCCGGGACGCCTGTCCCCACGGGGACACTCGTGCCGTGGTGGTGCCACCCCCACGGGGCCACTCGTCCCCAGCAGTGCCACTTGTGCCACAGTGGTGCTACCCCCACGATGCCACTTGTATCCAGTGGTGCCACTTGTGCCATGGTGGTGCCACCCCCACGTGGCCGCTCGTCCCCTTCCAGTGCCTCTTGTCCCATGGTGGTGCCACCCCCATGGTGCCACTTGTCTCCAGTGGTGCCACTTGTGCCATGATGGTGCCACTCGTCCCCCACAGTGCCACTTGTGCCTAGTGGTGCCACTTGTGCCATGGTAGTGCCACTCGTTCCCTACCAGTGCCGCTTGTGCCATGGTGGTGCTACTTGTCCCCAGGGGTGCCACTCGCACCCCTGGTGGTGCCACTTGTGCCCAGCAGTGCCACTTGTCCCCTAGCAGTATCACTCATCCCCTGGCGGTGTCACTCCTGGCACGCACCCACCCACGTCCCTTGGCCGTGCTGCTTTGGGGTTGTGCCACCCCGTCCCTTGGCCATGTCCCCTGTCCCCAGGCTGTGTCCCCAGCCATGCTGTCTGTCCCCTGGCAGCACCTCCTGGCAGTGTCCCCTTTCACTCAGCTGTGCCCCCTGTCCCTGGCCGTGTCCTCTGGCGGCGTCCTTGGTCCTGGCCATGTCCCTGGGCCACGTCCCCTGTCCTTGCCATGACCCTGACCGTGTCCCTTGTCCATGGCAGTGCCATCCTGTCCCTGGCCGTTTCCCCTGTCCCCGACTGTGCTCCGTGTCCCCTGGCCACGTCCCCTGTCCCTGGTGGTGTCCCCTGGTGGTGTCCTTTGTCCTGGCCGTGTCCCTGGGCCACGTCCCCTGTGCTTGCCATGACCCTGACCGGGTCGCTCATCTGTAGCAGTGCCACCCCATCCCTGGCCATGCTCCATGTCCCTGTCCCCTGTCCCTGGCTGTGTCCCTGACCCGAGCCTGTCCCTGCAGGAGATCCCCAGCAGCCCGTTCCGCATCAAGGTGGACCCATGCCACGACAGCAGCAAGGTCAAGGCGGAGGGGCCCGGCCTCAGCCGCACGGGTGAGGGGACGGGGACGGGGTTTGGGGGCTGGGGGGCGCTGGGTTTAGGGGTCTCATGGCGCTGTGGGTCTGGGCGCCGTGGGGCAGGACCCATGGGTGCTGATGGTGCTGGCGGTGCCACGCAGGCGTGGAGGTGGGCAAGCCGACCCACTTCACGGTGCACACGAAGGGCGCGGGCAAGGCCAAGCTGGACGTGCAGTTTGCGGGGCCGGGGAAGGGCCCGGCCGTGCGCGACTTCGAGGTCATCGACAACCACGACTACTCCTACACCGTCAAGTACACGGCCCTGCAGCAGGTGCGCCGGGGGGGCACCCGTGGGGGCCATCCCATAGCAGCCATCCCATGGGGGTTGTCCCATGGGGTCCATCCCGTAGTGGCCGTCCCATTGAGCCACCCATTGCAGCACCCCATCCACTGGGCATCTCCACGGTCATCCCATATGGACACCCCCATGGGCACCCTGCCTTTATGGGTACTCCCATGGTCCCCCCCCATCCCTATGGGTACCCCAATGGCTCCCCTCCATCCCTATGAGCACCCCCCTGTCCCCCCTCCCATGGGCACCCAGTCCCCATGGGCACCCCAACACTGACACCCCATGGAGCACCCCTATGGGTACCCAATCCCTATGAGCACCCCATCCCCCGGACACCCCGTGGACCCCTCTATGGGCAGCTGCGCCCCGCTCCCAGCCACCCAACAGGGGCCACCCCTCACCCTGAGCACCCCCAGAGCCCCCCAGTCCCCTGGGCACCCCCACAAATGGGGCACCCATGGGGTCCCCGCGGGCTCCCACACGTAGGAGCCCCCAAAATGCTGGGTGCCCCCCTTTCCCTAGCGGCCCCTGGGTACCCCCGGGTGGGTGCAGGGACCCCTCCGGCCCCCAGCAGCACCCTGAGGTGCCGTGTCCTGCAGGGTAACATGACTGTGGTGGTGACCTACGGGGGGGACCCGGTCCCCAAGAGCCCCTTCAGCGTCAACGTGGCGCCGGCCCTGCAGCTCAGCAAGGTCAAGGTGCAGGGCCTCAGCACCAGTGAGTGGGGGCGGCGCTGTGGGGTGGGGCGGGGCGGGGGGCACCATGGGGCAAGGGGGCACCATGGGGTGGGGGCACCCGGGTGGTGTATATGGGACCATCAGGCACAGGAGGCATTGTGGGGTGCCCTGTGGGGTGGGTGCAGCAGGGCACGGGACCCCCTTGGTTATAGGGTGCCCCATGGGGTGGGTGTGCCCTGGCGAAATGTAGGATCCCCTTGGTTATAGCACACCCCATAGGGGGGGTTCACCCTGCTAGTATGTGGGACCCCCTTGGTTATGGGGCACCCCATAGAGTGGATGCGCCTGGCAGGGTTGGGGATCCCTGTTGTTATGGGGTGCCCCATGGGGTGGGTGCGCCCCAGCAAAGTGTAGGAGCCCCTTGGTTATGGGACACCCCATAGGGTGGGTGCACCTCGGTAGGATGTGGGACCCCGTTGATTATGGGGTACCCTTGGGGTGAGTGCAGCAGGGCATGGGACCCCCTTAGTTATGGGGCACCCCATAGGGTGGGTGCACCTGGCGGGGTTGGGGACCGCTGTGGTTATGGGGTGCCCCGTGGGGTGGGTGCACCAGAGCACGGATCTCCCTCAGTTATGGGATGCCCCATAGGATAGGATGTGGAACTCCTTTCCCGTTGGGGCTCCCCATGGGGAGGGCGCACCAGGACATCCTTGGGGACCCCCTGCGGCTATGGGGCACCCCGGGGAGGGCCGGGACCCTGGGACCCCCCCATTGACACCTTTCTCCCCTTCCCCCCCCCCCCCCCCCCAGAGGTGGCTGTGGGGCAGGAGCAGGCGTTCGCGGTGGAGACGCAGGGCGCGGGTGGGCAGGGCCGGCTGGATGTGCGCATCTCGGCGCCCTCGCGCCGCCCCGTGCCCTGCAAGGTGGAGCCGGGGGCGGCCGGCGGCCCCCACCGCGTGCAGTACGTGCCCCCCGAGGAGGGGCCCTACAAGGTGGACGTCACCTACGACGGGCACCCCGTCCCCGGCAGCCCCTTCACCGTGGAGGCCGTGCTGCCCCCCGACCCCTCCAAGGTGAGCTGGTGGTGTGCGTGGTGCACGCTCCTTGTTCGTGTGCTTGTTGCACGCTTCTTGGTTGCATGCTTCTGCCTTGCACGTGCTTGTTGCACGCTCCTTGCTCATGTTCCCTTGTTGTGTGCTCCTTCCTCGCATGCTCTTCTTGCTGCGTGCCCTTGTTGCACGCTCCCTGCTTGCACACGCACTTATTGCACGCTCCTTGCTCATGTTCCCTTGTTGTGTGCTCCTTCCTCGCATGCTCTTCTTGCTGCGTGCCCTTGTTGCACGCTCCCTGCTTGCACACGCACTTATTGCACGCTCCTTCCTCGCTCATGCTTGCTGCACGCTCCCAGCTCACACCCGCTTCTTCCTTGCCCACACTCAATGCACTCCCTGCTTGCACACTCTTGTTGCATGCTTCTTTCTTGCACACATTTGTTGCATGTCCCTTGCTCACGTGCTCTTGTTGTGCACTTCCTTGCACACACTTGGTGCACGCTCCCTGCTCGCACTCACTCATACCCACCCAGCTGGCTCATGGCTTTGCGGGCTGCACACCCACGCTCCTTGCACACTCCTTGCTCATGCTGAGGGCATCCTGCAGGTGTGCTGTCCCGGTGCACACCCATGACACTCGTGCTTTGCGCACATGTGGCGCTCCGTGCTGCTTGCGTGCACCTGGACGCAGCCAGAGGGGGCATGGGTGGCGGTGTGCGTGGTGTGGCGACCCTGTCCCCTCTGACCCCCCCTGTCCCCTCTCACACCCCCGTCCCCTCTGATGCCCCCAACCCTCCTCATGTCCCCGACGTACCCTGAGCCCTCCGATGTCCCCCGACCCCTCTGAAGCCCCCATCCCTTCCAACATCCCCCATCCCTTCTCATGTCCCCAACGTCCCCCAACCCATCCGATGCCCCCCGACCCCTCTGACACCCCCGACCATGCTGCAGGTGAGCGCCTACGGGCCGGGTCTGCAGGGTGGCCTGGTGGGCACCCCGGCGCCCTTCACCATCGACACCAAGGGGGCCGGCACCGGCGGGCTGGGGCTGACGGTGGAGGGCCCATGTGAGGCCAAGATTGAGTGCCAGGACAACGGCGACGGCTCATGCTCAGTGTCCTACCTGCCGACGGAGCCGGGCGAGTACGCCATCAACATCCTCTTCGCCGAGCGCCACATCCCCGGCAGCCCCTTCAAGGCCGACATCCGGCCCGTCTTCGACCCCAGCAAGGTGACGGCCAGCGGCCCCGGGCTGGAGCGCGGCAAGGCCGGCGAGGCGGCCACCTTCCTGGTGGACTGCTCCAAGGCGGGCGACGCCGAGCTCACCATCGAGATCATCTCGGACTCGGGGGTCAAGGCGGAGGTGCTGATCCAGAACAACCGGGACGGCACCTACGCCATCACCTACACGCCCGCCTGCCCCGGCTCCTACACCATCACCATCAAGTACGGCGGGCACCCCGTGCCCAAGTTCCCCATCCGCGTCACTGTTGACCCCGCCATCGACACCAGCGGTGTCAAGGTCTACGGCAAAGGCGTGGAGCCCCGAGGTGAGGGCGGTGCGCGGGTGGCCCGGGTGTGGGGTGAGCACGGGGCACCCCGTGGGTGCCTCCTCCCCTGGGTGACCCCGTGGACGTCTTCCCCATGGGCATCTCTATCCCCATGGGCATTTGTTTCCCGATGGGCATCTCCATGGGTATTCCATCCCCATGGGCATCTCCATGGGCATCCCCCATGGATATCCCATCCCATTAGTATCTTTGTGGACGTCCCCATGAGTGTCTTCTTCCCAATGAGCATCTCCATGGGTGTCCCATCCCCATGGACAGCTCCTTCCTGATGGGCATCTCCGTGGGCATCCCATCCCATCGGCATCTTTCTGGGCATCCCCATGGGTGTCCCATCCCATTGGGCACCTCCATGTGCACCTCCTTCCCCATGGGCATTTCCTACCCAATGGGAATCTCCATGGGCATCCCATCCCCATGGGGCATCTTTGTGGACATCCCCATGGGTGTCTCCTTCCCACTGGGCATCCCCGTGGGCACCCCAACCCCATTGGCACCTCCTTTCCCTGGGCTTCTCCTCCCCATGGATGTCTCCTCCCCACGGGCACCCTGATGTGCACCTACAACCACGGGCACCCCAATTGGCACCCCAAGGGGCACCCCCAATGAATATTTCCCCATGGGCACCCCCAATGTGCACCTGCTCCCCATGGACACCCCAATGTGTACCCACTCCCCATGGGCACCCCAATTGACACCTCCTCCCCATGGCCCCCCTTGGGGTCACCCCTGTTCTGACGCCGCCCCACAGGGGTGCTGCGGGAGGTCAGCACTGACTTCACGGTGGATGCACGGGCGCTCACCAAGACCGGGGGGCCCCACGTCAAAGCCCGGGTGCTGAACCCCTCGGGCGCCAAGACTGACACCTACGTCACCGACCACGGGGATGGCACCTACCGCGTGGACTACACCCCCTACGAGGATGGTGAGGGACCCCACAGACCCCACTGGGACCCCAGCCCCCACTAGAGGACCCCTTCCCACCCCCAAATCCCAATCGGGAACCTCCCAAATGCCCCCGACTTGGGAACCCCACGACCCCCAGCTAGAGATCTGCACACCCCGAGGCCAGGGATGATCCCCCCCCGAAAAGCCCCCATGAGGGATCCCCTAAAAACCCCAACCATGGACTGTCCCACTGAGGGACCCTTCCCAAAATAAAACAACCAGGGACCCGCATAACCTTGCCCAGGGACCCCCAACCCCACTATTTGCCCCTCCCCAGCTCCTCCAATGAGGGGTCCCCTAAAAAACCCAACCAGGGACCCCCCAAAGACTCCCCCATGTGGGATCCTCCCCCAAAAAGCAGCCAGAGACACCCCACGCCTGCCCAGATCCCCCCAATCCCCTTACTTATGGCCCCCCAGTCCCATACTGGAGTCCCCAACTCCTCCAATGTGGGACCCCCGAAAAAAAACCCAACAAGGGACCCCCTCCCCAAAACACCAGCCAGGGCCCCCCAAAACCCCTATTTAGGGCCCCCCAATTCCTCCAATATGGTACCCCCAAAAACCCCTGCAATCTGGGACTCCCCCCGGCCCCCCCAATGAGGGACCCCCCCCATAACCCCCTAGGGCCCTCCCAGCCCCCCGCTGGCCCCGGGGGTGACGTTTGCCCCCCGCAGGCGTGCACCACGTGGAGGTGACGTACAAGGACGTGGCGGTGCCGCTCAGCCCCTTCCGCGTGGCCGTGGCCGAGGGCTGTGAGCCCACCCGCGTGCGTGCCCATGGCCCCGGCCTGGAGGGAGGTCTGGTGGGCACGGCCAACTGCTTCACCGTGGAGACCAGGTGGGCACCGGCATCGGCACCCTGCCATGGTGGTGGAACCCCCAGCCCCATGCCACCATGGGCACCCCAGTCCCCTTGCCGTGGTGGTGGCACCTCCATTTCCCTGCCACCACGGGCACCCCAATTCCTTTGTCATGGAGGTGACACCTCCAGCCCCATGCCACCATGGGCACCTCCATCACCTTACCATCGAGGGTCACCCTGCCATGGAGGTGGCACCTCCAGCCCCATGCCACCGTGGGCACCCCAGTCCCCTTGCCATGGAGGTGACACCTTTGTCACCCTGCCATGGTGGTGGCACTTCCATCGCCCTACCACCATGGGCACGTCCATCTCCTTGCCATGGAGGTGACACCTCTGTCACCCTACCATGGTGGTGGCACCTCCGTCACCCTACCACCATGGGCACCCCGATCCCCTTGCCCTGGAGGTGGCACCTCTGCCACTCTGCCACCATGGGCACCCCAGTCCCCTTGCCCTGGAGGTGGCACCTCCGTCACCCTACCACCATGGGTACCTCCATCCCCTTGCCCTGGAAGTGCCACCCCCTACCCCCACCTATCCCCATCCCTGAATGGCGCCGCTGTCCCCAGGGGCGCGGGCACCGGGGGCCTGGGCCTGGCCATTGAGGGCCCCTCAGAGGCAAAGATGTCCTGCAAGGACAACAAGGACGGCAGCTGCACGGTGGAGTACATCCCCTTCACACCCGGCGACTACGACGTCAACATCACCTTTGGCGGCCACCCCATCCCCGGTGCGTGGGGACGGGGATGGGGCTGGGGGCTCCCTGGGGTCTTCTGCTGTGCTGCCCCCAGGGCAGTGGGGTCCCTATGGCCGTGCTGTCCCCACATGGCCATGTTGTCCCCATTGTCACACTGTCCCCATGCCTATGGTGTCCCCACACCCACGGTGACCCCATCCCCACGCTGTCCCCATGCCCCTGGTGACCCCATCTCCGCGTTGTCCCCCACTCCATCCCCACGCTGTCCCCTTGTCCGTGGTCTCCCTGTCCCCCCACTGTCCCCATGCCCATTTTGTCCCCACGTTGTCCCTGTGTCCAAATTGTCCCCATGCCCACATTGTCCCTGCATTGTCCCCATGCCTGTGTTCTCCTTGCGCCTACATTATCTCCACACTGTCCCCATATTGTCCCCATGCCCATGTTGTCCCCATGCTCTCCCCATGCCCTTGCTGTCCCTGTGTCCGTGTTGTCCCCCCTGTCCCCGTGCCATCCCTGTGCCGGCGGTGACGCCGTGCCGTGCCGTGCCACAGGGAGCCCGTTCCGGGTGCCAGTGCAGGACGTGGTGGACCCCAGCAAGGTGAAGTGCTCGGGGCCGGGGCTGGGCCCCAGCGTCCGCGCCCGCCTGCCCCAGACCTTCACCGTGGACTGCAGCGCCGCAGGGCTGGCACCGCTCGAGGTCACGCTGCTGGGACCCACTGGTGCGTGGGGCTGGGGGGCCGTGTCCCATGGGGTGGCCTTCCCGTGGGGTGTCCTGTGCCATGGGGTGACTTCTCCATTGGGTGCCTGCTCCATGGGGAGTCCTGTGCCATGGGGTGACTTATCCATGGGGTACCCTGCCCCATAGGGTGCTTGCCCCGCAGCATGCCCTCCCCTGTGGGGTGTCCTGCTCCATGGGGTGCCCTGCCCTGTGGGGTGACTTCTCCCGTGGGGTCCCCTGTCTAGAAGTGATGTGCCTCACATGGTGCCATACTCCATAGGGTGCCCTATTCCATAGGGGGCTGTGCCCATGGATGCCCTGCCCCACATGGTGCCCTGCCCCATAGGGTGCCCTGCCCCATGGTGTGCCCTGCTCCAGAAGACACCCTGTCCCATAGGATGTCCTTCCCCATAGTGTGCCTTGCCTGCCCCATAGGGTGCCCTGCCCCACAGGATGCTCTGTCCATGGGTATCCCTGCCCTACGGGGACCCAGCCCCACAGGGACCCAGCTCCACTGATCCTCCCCCCCCCCCCCCCAGGCCTGGCGGAGCCGGTGGAGGTGCGCGACAACGGGGACGGCACCCACAAGGTGACCTACACCCCGGCCACCGACGGGCCCTACACCGTGGCCGTCAAGTATGCCGACCAGGAGGTGCCGCGCAGGTGAGGGGCAGCACGCAGCTCCACTGATCCCTGTGCCCCATTGATCCCCGTGCCCTACACTGATCCCCAAGCCCCCCTGACCCCTGAGCTCCCCACTGATCCCTGTGCCCCACACTGATCCTGTACTCCACAGTGACCCTGTGCCCCACTGGGCCCGTGCCCCACTGGCCCTGTGCTCCACGTTGGCCCCATGCCCTACTGAACCTTGTCCCCTCCACCGAACCTTGTTCCCCACACTCACCCCATGTCCCCTACCAACCCTGTTCCCCATGTTGACCCCATACCCCACTGACCCCGTGCCCCACATTGACCCAGTTCCCCATACTGACCCCACTGACCCCGTGCCCCCCAACGACCCCGTGTCCCCACAGCCCCTTCAAGATCAAGGTGCTGCCCGCCCACGACGCCAGCAAGGTGCGTGCCAGCGGCCCGGGGCTGAGCACCAGCGGCATCCCTGCCAGCCTGCCCGTGGAGTTCACCATCGACGCGCGCAACGCCGGCGAGGGGCTGCTGACCGTGCAGATCCTGGTGAGCCCTACCGTGTGCCTCGTACCGTCCCGTGGGGCGCTGAGATCCATAGGGCTCCCTATGGCCGTCCCATGGGGCGCTGAACCCCACAGGGTGTCTGGTACCATGCCATGGGGTGCTGAGCCCCATAGAACAGAATGGGATAGGACAGGACAGCGCAGCTGCTCTTGCACCCATTTAGTGGGGTGCTGAGCCCCACAGGGTGCCCTGGTACCATACCTTGAGGGGACTGAGCCCCACAGAAGGCTCTTACACCCCTGGAATGGGGCGCCAGGCCCCGTGGTCACACAGCACACATCAATGGGGCACTGAGCCCTGTATGTAACTCTTGCACCCATGTAATGGGGCACCAAACCCCATAGAGCTCCCTGCGGCCATTCCATGGGGTGCTGAGCCCCATAGGGCTCCCTGTGGCCGTCCCATGGGGCGCTGAGCCACGCGGTGCCCACAGGACCCTGAGGGGCAGCCCAAGAAGGCGGCGATCCGGGACAACGGGGATGGCACCTACACGGTGTCCTACGTGCCCGACCTGCCGGGGCGCTACACCATCACCATCAAGTACGGCGGGGACGAGATCCCCTGCTCGCCCTTCCGCATCCACGCCGTGCCCTCCGGCGACGCCAGCAAGTGCCTCGTCACAGGTGGGCCCTGCCCCACGGTGTGCCCCGCTGCCCACAGCGTCCCCATGCTGCCCTATGGCTTCCCCGTGCCACCCCATGCTACCTCCTGCCACCCCACGGCATCCCCCTGCCACCCCATTGTGCCCTGTGCTGCCCCATAGCATCCCTGTGCTGCCCCACGGCACCCCCATGCTGCCCCATGGCATCCTCCTGCTGCCCCACAGATTCTCCATCCTGCCCCACATCATTCCCTTGCTGACCCACTGTGCCCTGTGCTGCCCCGTGGCATCCCTGCGCTACCCCACACCACCTCCTTGCTGCCCCGTTATGCCCTCTGCTGCCCCACGGCGCACCCATGCTGCCCCATGGCATCCCCACGCTGCCCCACAGCGCACCCATGCTGCCCCCTGCCACCCCACGGTTTATCCTCACTGCCCCACAGCTGCCCCACAGATTCCCTGTGCTACCCCACAGCGCCTCGTGCTGCCCCACACCATTCCCCACACTGCCCCACACCGACCCACAGCATCCCCCCACCCCTGCCCCACAGCTTCCCTCCGCTGCCCCACGGCTTCCCCACGGCATCCCCTCCTTGCCTTGCCCCATGCTGCCCCATGGCTGCCCCCCCCCCATCACTGCCCACCCCACGGCGTCCACGGGTGCCCCCCGAGCAGAGCAGGACGTGCCGGCCCCCCGGCCCCCCCAGCCCCCGCAGCCCCCCGCAGCCCCCCCATCTCATCCGCTTTTCCCTCGTCTCTCTTTGCAGTATCCATTGGGGGCCACGGACTGGGTAAGTGGGGCCGGGGGCCAGGGGGCGAGGGTCTGGGTTGGGGGGGGGGGGGCCGGGCCAGGTCCCTGTGACCGTGTCCCACCCCCCCGCCCCCCCCCGCAGGTGCCTGCCTGGGCCCCACCATCCAGATCGGGGAGGAGACGGTGATCACGGTGGACGCCAAGGCGGCCGGGCAGGGCAAGGTGACCTGCAAGGTGTCGACGCCCGACGGGGCCGAGCTGGACGTGGACGTGGTGGAGAACCACGATGGCACCTTCGACATCTACTACACCGCCCCCGAGCCCGGCAAATATGTCATTACCATCCGCTTCGGGGGCGAGCACGTCCCCAACAGCCCCTTCCACGTCCTGGTAGGTGGTGGTGGGGGCACCATGGGACTTGGGGGCCTTGGAGGGCTGGGAGATGATGACGAGTGCCATGGGGCAGAGAGTTGGGGCCGTAGTGGGTACCATTGGGTCAGGAAGTCAAGATGGCATGAGGTTGAGCTGAAGCCACGTTGGGCATCGTTGGATGGAAGGTCACAGTGGGCACCATGGGGCCGGGGGGTTGTGGTGGGCGCCGTGGGGCTGGGACACCAAAGGGAGTGCTGTGGGGCAGAGCTGGGACCATAGGGAGTATTGGTGGGCCGGGAGACCACGATGGGAGCCATGGGTCAGAGCTGGGGCCACGTTGGGAACCACGGGGTTGGGAGACCGTGGTGGGCACTGTGGGGCTAGGAGACCGTGACAAGCACCATGGGGCAGGGCTGGGAGTGTAGGGGGCACCAAGGGGATGGGAGATGGTCATGGGCATCATGGGGCAGAGCTGGGGCCATGGTGGCCACCCCGGGACTGGGAGACCCCCCCGGGGGGCTGTGGTACTGACACCGCTCTGCCCACGGTGCCAGGCCACGGAGGAGCCTCCTGCCACTGCTGAGAGCCTTCGTCCCTTCAACCTCGTCATCCCCTTCACCGTGCAGAAGGGCGAGATCACAGGTATGGGGTGAGGAGGGCATGGTGTGGGGCACGGTGTGGGGCACTGGTGTCCCCATGGCACCCCGGTGACACGGCGTCCCCAGGCGAGGTGCGGATGCCCTCGGGGAAGACGGCGCGTCCCAACATCACGGACAACAAGGACGGGACGGTGACGGTGCGTTATGCCCCCACCGAGAAAGGGCTGCATGAGATGGACATCCGCTATGACGGCAACCACATCCCCGGTGAGCCCTGGGAGCACTGGGAAGGGGCTGAACCCCGACCCCTGACACTGTGGCCCCGTGTCTCTGACTGTCTCTGTGTCCCTAGGGAGCCCCCTCCAGTTCTACGTGGACGCCATCAACCCGCGGCACGTCAGCGCCTACGGGCCGGGGCTGAGCCATGGCATGGTCAACAAGCCCTGCACCTTCACCATTGTCACCAAGGATGCTGGGGAGGGTGAGTGATGGTCCCAGGGGGGTGAGAGGGGTTGGGAGACCGTGATGGGCAGCATGGGGTTGGGAGATCATGGGGTCACCAGGGGGTTGGGAGACTGGGGGGGTGCAACTGTAGGTTTGGGAGAACATGAAGAGTGCCACAGGGTTGGAAGACCATGAGGGACGCCATAGGGTTGGAAGACCATGTTAGCCACCATTGGGTTAGAAGATCATGTTGGCCATCATTGGATTGGAAGACCACGATGGGCACCATTGGGTTGGAAGACCGTGATGGACACAATGGGGTTGGGAGATCCTGGTGGCCACCACAGGGCTGGGAGGCCGCGATGAACACCGCTTGGTTGGGAGATGGTGGTGGGCACCATGGGGCTGGGGGAGCGTGGTGGGCACCGTGGTGCTGACCCCTGCCCCGTGCCCCAGGTGGGCTCTCGCTGGCGGTGGAGGGCCCCTCCAAGGCGGAGATCACCTGCAAGGATAACAAGGACGGGACCTGCACCGTGTCCTACCTGCCCACGGCCCCTGGGGACTACAACATCATCGTCCGCTTTGACGACAAGCACATCCCAGGCAGCCCCTTCACTGCCAAGATCACTGGTGAGAGGGGGCTCAAGGAGGCCTTTGGGGACCACCTCTGGCCTTGGGGACCTCTGCGTGGCCATGGTCATGGGGACACCTGCGCGGCCTCTGGGAGTCATTGTATGGCCATGGGGTCCCTTGTCCAGCCCTGGCCACCAGAACCCCATCATATGGCCACGGGTACCATGTCCATGTGGTCATGGCGACCCCTAAACGGTCGTGGCCATGGGGACCCTTGAATGGCTGTGGGGATCCCACCATGTGGCTATGGGGACACCTGCATGGTCATGATCATGGGGACCCCTGCATGGCCACCAGGACCCCACCACATGGCCTTGGGGACCCTGTGTAGTCATGGGAACCCCATCAGGTGGCATTGGGTGCATTGCATGGCCACCAGGACCCCACCACATGTCCCCACATGGCCCTGGGGACCCCGCTCACGTGGCATGGGCCCATGGCCGCGGGACCCCCCGCACTGCCCTCCCCTTGCCCCCCACTGATGGCGCCTCCACAGGGGACGACTCGATGCGGACGTCGCAGCTGAATGTGGGCACCTCGACGGACGTCTCGCTGAAGATCACGGAGACAGACCTGAGCCTGCTGACTGCCAGCATCCGGGCGCCCTCGGGCAACGAGGAGCCCTGCCTGCTCAAGCGGCTGCCCAACCGCCACATCGGTGCGCAGGGACACGGGGATGTGGGGACATGGGGACACCCAGTGGTGGCGGTGGCTAACGGTGGCGTCTCCCCCAGGCATCTCCTTCACGCCCAAGGAGGTGGGCGAGCACGTGGTGAGCGTGAAGAAGAGCGGGCAGCACGTCACCAACAGCCCCTTCAAGATCCTGGTGGGGCAGTCGGAGATCGGGGACGCCAGCCGGGTGAAGGTGTGGGGCAAGGGGCTGGTGGAGGGGCACACGTTCGAGGTGGCCGAGTTCATCGTGGACACGCGTAGTGCTGGTGAGACCACGGGCGGGGATGGGGACGGGGATGGGGACAGGGCAGGGTCATCGGAGTGACATGGTCAAGGCCAGTGGGGGGGTGGTGGCCGAGGGCACATGGTGGCTGAGGCCAGCACAGGACGGGTGGTGGCCGTGGTGGTGGCATGGCTGAGGCCAGCACTGGGTGGTGGCCATGGTGGTGGTGCGGCTGTAGCCAAGGGGCTGATGGGATGGTGGCTGTGGTGATGGCATGGTCATGGCTGGGATGAGATGGGTGGTGGCCATGGCATAGCCAAGGGATGGAGGCCGTGGTGGTGTCATGGTCATGGCCGGGATGGGATGGGTGGTGGCCATGGCATGGCCAAGGGATGGAGGCCATGGCTATAGCATGGTCATGGTCAGGATGGGATGGGTGGTGGCCATGGCATGGCCAGGGGCAATGTAGGATGGAGACCATGGTGATGATATGGTCATGACCGGAATGAGGATGGGTGGTGGCCATGGCATGGCCAAGGCCAACTTTGGGTGGTAGCCGTATTTGTGACTGTGTTGGGATGGGCTGGTGGCCGTGGTGGTGGCACGGCCGTGGCCAGGATGGGCTGGTGGCCTTGTGATGTCCCCGTCCATGCTGGGGAACGGCCCCAAACACGTCCCCACGCTGCCCAGGCTACGGCGGGCTGGGCCTGTCCATCGAGGGCCCCAGCAAGGTGGACATCAACTGCGAGGACGTGGAGGACGGCACCTGCAAGGTCACCTACTGCCCCACCGAGCCCGGCAACTATATCATCAACATCAAGTTCGCCGACAAGCATGTCCCAGGTGGGTGCGGGGACGGGGCGGGGGCTGGCGAGGTCCCCCCGGGGAGGGGTGGCCGGGGTGGGCACACTGAGCTGGTGGCTGTCCCCCCCCCAGGGAGCCCCTTCACAGTGAAGGTGACGGGAGAGGGGCGCATGAAGGAGAGCATCACGCGCCGGCGCCAGGCCCCCTCCATCGCCACCATCGGCAGCACCTGCGACCTCAACCTCAAGATCCCAGGTAGGGCGCGCGTCTTCCTCCTCCTCCTCCTCCTCCTCCTTCTCCTCCTCCTCCTGCTCCTGCGCCTCTGCGGCGGGGACGGGGACAGGGACAGGACATGGACAGGACAGGGACAGGGCAATGACAGGGACAGGACAGGGACAGGACAGGGACAGGGATGCGTCTCGGCCGCTCCAGCTCTGATTTCCGCCGCCTTCTTCCTTCTCTCCTCGTCCGTCCGTGCATCCGTCCCCGTGTCCGTCCGCGTGTGCCTGTGCCCCTCCGTGCGTATGTCCCTCCGGGTTTGTCCATCTGTCCGTGCCTGTGACCATCCGTGTACTGACCCATCTGTGCGTCCATCCATGCCCGCCTGTCTCCGCACACCCTCCACCATCCCTGTATCCATCCGTGTAACCATCCATCCGTGTCTCCATCCTTCTGTGCTTCTTTCCATCCATCCGATGTCCATCCTTCCATCTGTTCATCCTTCCATCCATCCGTCCACCCACATGTCCATCCATTCATGCATTCATCGTCCGTCCATCCACCCACCCACCCATCCATCGTCCATTCATATGTTCATCCATCCATCCATGTGTCCATCCATCCATGTGTCTGTCCATCCATCCATTCATCCATCCATGTGTCCAACCATCTGTGTCCATCCATCCATCCTCCATTCATCCATACATACATTCATCCATCCATGTGTCTGTCCATCCATGCATTCATCACCCATCCATCCACCTGCCCATCCATCCACGTGTCCATCCATCATCCATCCATCCATCCATGTTTCCACCCATCCATCTTTCCATCCATCCATCCATGCATCCATCAACCATCCATCCTTCTGTCCATCTTTCCATCCATCCATCCATGTGTTCATCCATCCATTCATCCATCCATGCATCCATGTTTCCACCCATCCATCAATCCATTGATGTGCCCATCCACATTTCCATCCATCCATGCACGTGTCCATGTGTCCTCATGTCTTCCCATGTGCCACTGTCCCCGTCCCCGTGTCGGTGTCCCCGTGTCGGTGTCCCCGTGCCCGCCTGGCGCGCGGCGGCGGCGCCGCAGGGAACTGGTTCCAGATGGTGTCGGCGCAGGAGCGCCTGACGCGCACCTTCACGCGGAGCAGCCACACGTACACGCGCACCGAGCGCACCGAGATCAGCAAGACGCGCGGCGGCGAGACCAAGCGGGAGGTGCGGGTGGAGGAGTCCACGCAGGTCGGCGGCGACCCCTTCCCCAACGTCTTCGGGGACTTCCTGGGCCGTGAGGGCCTGGGCGCCTTCGGCAGCATCGCCCGTGGCCAGGAGGGTGCGTGCGGGGCGTGCGTGTGCCTGTACCAGGGGCTGGGTGCACCAGCATGGGGGTGTGCTTGTGCGAGGGATGGGTGCATGTGTACATGGGGGTGTGCTTGTGCAAAGGCTGGGTGCACCTGCATGGGGGAATGTGCTTGTGCAAGGGCTGGTGCATGTGTACATGGGGGGCATGCTTGTGCAAGGGATAGGTGCATGTGTACATGGGAGAGTGCTTGTGCAAGGGCTGGGTGCACTTGCACATGGGAGAGTGTGCAAGGATTTGGTGTATTTGCATGTGGGAGCCTGCTTGCACAGGTGCTGGCTGTGCATTTGCACACAGGACTCTGCTAGCAGAAGGGCTGGATGCACATAGGAGTTTGCACGAGCCATTGGTGTGCATTTGCACATGGGTTTGTGCATGCACATGCTGCACCTTGGACAGTGTTTGCACGGCACCGTGTGCCTATGTGGGGCTGGGTGTGCACTTGCACGTGGGATCGGGCTTGCATGGGGACTGGGTGTGCTTGTGCGATGCTGTGGGCAGTGCTTGCACAGTGCTTGCACTCACACAGGGGCTGCGTGCTCACAGGGAAATGTGCTGGCACAAGGGCTGGGTGTGCACTTGCACGTGGGAGGGGGGCTTGCACGGGGCTGTGCATGCTCACGCAGCACTGTGGGCGATGCACAAGGGCACAAGCTTGCACAGAAGCACGCTTGGACAAGGGCTGAGTGTGGGTTTGCGCACAGGAGCGTGCTGGCACAGGGGCCGTGTGCTCACCGTGCATGGCATGAGCGTGTTTGCACGGGGCTGTGTGTGCTTGCACGGGGGTGTGCCCCCCAGGGGACCACGCACCTTCCCACGGCAGCTGCGCGTGCCCCTTGCACGAGGCCTTGCACAAGGGCTGGCTCACACAGGCCCAGCACACGCCTTCCCCTGGCACAGGGCATTTGCACAAGGTGCCTTGCACGAGGCTGCCCTTGCACAAGCGTGGCAGTTGGGCACTGGTGACGCGGTGCTTACAAGAGGTGCGCGTGCCCTTGCACAGGCTAACACGGGCCTTGCACAGAGCCCTTTGCGCAAGCGTGTGAGCGTGTGTGCTCACAGGGGCGTGCAAGCCTCTAGCACGAGGGTTTGACCTCACGGCGTGCACACCTAGAGGCGCGTGCTGGGTGGGTCCTTTGCACTGGGGTGTGCACACGCTGGGGACGTCTGCTCACGGGCGTGCTTGTGCCCCTCGCATGAGGCTGCACTCTCAGCAAGCGAGGGGGCACAGGGGGTGCGTGTGCCCTTTGCACAGGGGTGCAGGCTCCCTGGGGCACCTGCAGACCCCTCGCTGCTGGCTGCAATCTCCTTGGGGTGCGTGCAAGCCCCTTACGGGGGGGGGGGGGGGGGTGCAGGCTTTTTGGGGTGCATGCAAGCTCTTAGCAAACAGGTGCACGGTCTTGGGGTGCACGCGGACCCCTTGCAAACAGGTGCATGCTCCACAGGGTGCATGCAAGCCCCTTGCAGATGGGTGCAGGCTTTTTGGGGTGCATGCAAACTCTTAGCAAACAGGTGCAGGCTATTGGGGTGCACACAAACCTCTTTTAAATGGGTGCAGGCTCCATGGGATGCATGAAGCCCCCCAGCAGATGGGTGCACACTCTTGGGGTGCGCGCAGCCCCCTTGCAAAGGGGTGCAGGCTATTGGGGTGCATGCAATCCCCTTGAAAACAGGTGCATGCTCCATGGGGTGCACGCAAGCCCCTAGCAGATGGGTGCAGGCTCTTTGGGGTGCATGAAGCCCCTTGCAAAGGGGTGCAGCCTGTTGGGGTGCATGAGAACCCCTCCTAAATGGGTGCACACTCTTTGGGGTGCACGCAGCCCCCTAGCAAATGGATGCGGGCTTTTTGGGGCGCACGCAAACCCCTTACAAATGGGTGCACTCTTTGGGGCGCACGCAAGCTCTTAGCAAACGGGTGCACGCTCCCTGGGGTGCATGAAGCCCCCCTGGCAGAGGGGAGCAGCCCCCCGGGGTGCACGCAGCCCCCCCCCCCAGGACCCCGTGGGCGCACTGACCGTGTCCCCGCAGGCGAGGCGGCCCCCCAGGAGCTGACGGCGCAGGTGCTGAGCCCCTCGGGGAAGCTGTTCGACGCCGAGGTGCTGGAGGGGGGGGACAGCACGTACAGCGTGCGCTTCGTGCCCCAGGAGATGGGCCCCCACACCGTCAACGTCAAGTACCGGGGGCAGCACGTGCCCGGCAGCCCCTTCCAGTTCACCGTGGGGCCGCTGGGCGAGGGGGGGGCCCACAAGGTGCGCGCCGGAGGCACCGGCCTGGAGCGCGGCGTGGCCGGGGTGCCAGGTGAGGGGGGGGGGGGGGAGTGGGGGGGGGGGGGTGATGGGGGGGGGGGAAATAGGGGGGGGGGGGGAATGGGGGTGCGATGGGGTGGGGGTGTAGTGGGATGGGGGTTGTAGTGGGTTGGGGATGTGATGGGATGGGGGTATAACAGGGGCGTAACGGGATGGGGGTGTAACGGGATGGAGGGGTCAATGGGATGGGGGGGCAACAGGGTGGGGGTGTGATGGGGTGGGGGTGTGATGGGGTGGGGGTGTGATGGGATGGGGGGGAAATGGGATGGGGGGCAATGGGGTGGGGCTGTGACAGGATGGGGGGGAAATGGGATGGGGGGGCAATGGGATGGGGGGCAATGGGGTGGGGGTGTGACAGGATGGGGGTGTAATGGGATGGGGGGGCAATGGGATGGGGCATAATGGGGGTGTGATGGGATGGGGGTGTAGTGGGGGTGCAATGGGATAGGGGGGCAATGGGGATAGGGGTGCAACGGGGGTGCAGTGGGCGTGCAATGGGGGTTTCATGGGGTGGGGTACAACGGGATGGGGGTACAATGGGGTGCAATGGGGGTTTGGAGGGGGTGCAATGGGATGGGGGTGCATTGGGGATAGGAGCACAACGGGGGTGCAGCTGGGGGTGCAATGGGGGTGCAATGGGACGTGTGCAATGGGGTGGGGGTGCAATGCAGGGGGTGCAATGGGGTTTGGGTGCACTGGGGGTGCACTGGGGGGTCCGTGGGTGCAGGGCAGGGGACGCAGTGGGTGGGGGGCACACGGACCTCCCCCAGCTTCCCCCGCCATCCCCCCCCAGCCGAGTTCAGCATCTGGACGCGTGAGGCGGGCGCCGGGGGGCTCTCCATCGCCGTGGAGGGGCCCAGCAAGGCCGAGATCTCCTTCGAGGACCGCAAGGACGGCTCCTGCGGTGTCTCCTACGTCGTGCAGGAGCCCGGTGGGTCTGGGGGTCCCCAGCAGCACCGAGCCCCCCCCTAGTCCCAAATCCCCCCCCAAGCCCCGGAGCTCGCAGCTGGGGTCAGGGGAAGGGCACGGGGGAGGGAGGTGCCCATGGGGGGGGGGGTCCCTGTGCAAGGGTGGCCTGGGGAAGGATGTCCTCATGTCCCCATGCAGAGGTGTCCCCGTGCAAGGGGGTCCTTGGGCAAGGGTGTCCCTCTGCACAAGTCTTCCCTGTGCAAGGGTTTCCGCACCCAAGTGTGTCCCCATGCAAGGGTGTCCTTGTGCAAGTGCGTCCCCAGGCAAGGATGTCCCCATCCAGAGGTGTCCCCACCCAAGGGTGTCCTTGTGCAAGGGTGGCCCCAAGAAAAGCTGTCCCCATGTCCCCACCCAAGGGTGTCCCTGTGCACAAGTCCTCCCCGTGCAAGGATGTCTCCACCCAAGGGTGTCCCCACTCAAGGGGGCCCTTGGGCAAGCATGTCCCCATGAAAGGGTGTCCCCAGGCTAGGGGGTCCCCATGCAGAGGTGTCCCCGTGCATGTCCCCATCCAGAGATATCCCCACCCAAGGGGGTCCTTGTATAAGGGTGTCCCTGTGCACAAATCCTCCCTGTGCAAGGGTGTCCCCACCCAAGGGCGTCCCCATGCAAGGGGGTCCTTGGGCCAGCACATCCCCATGAAAGGGTGTCCCCATGCAGAGATGTCCCCATGCAAGGATGTCCCCACCCAAAGATGTCCCTCCCCAAGGGTGTCCCCACCCAAGGGTGCCCCCCCCAAGGGTGCCCCCCACCCCGTACAAGGGTGCCCCGGTGCGAGCCCCCCCCCTCCCGCAGGTGACTACGAGGTGTCCATCAAGTTCAACGAGGAGCACATCCCCGACAGCCCCTTCGTGGTGCCGGTGGCCTCGCACTCGGACGACGCGCGGCGCCTGACCGTCACCAGCCTGCAGGTACCCCCCGATGTCCCCCGACGCCCCCCATCATCATCGTCCCTGGCCCCCCCAAGGCAGTGCCAACACCCTGTCCCCCCGCAGGAGACAGTGACGGTGAACCAGCCGGCGTCCTTCGCCGTGCAGCTGAACGGGGCGCGCGGCGTCATCGACGCCAAGGTGCACACCCCAGCCGGCGTGGTGGAGGAGTGCTACGTCTCCGAGCTGGACGGAGGTGGGTGCGGGGACACGGGGACACGGGAGGGGGGGGACATGGGGACACGAGGACACGGGTGGGGGGACATGCGGTGTGGGGATGTAGGGACATGGGGTATGGGGACATGGGGTGTGGGGGCACAGGGACACGGGTGTGGTGATGTAGGGACGTGGGGACACGGGGTGTGGGGACACGGGGTGTGGGGACACGGGGTGTGGGGACATGGGGTGTGGAGACATAGGGATACAGGTTGTGGGGGCACCAGGTGTGGGGACACAGGGACACAGGGACACAGGGTGTAGAGACACAGGGATACAGGTTATGGGGACACGGGGATGTGGGGATATAGGGACATGAGGATGTGGGGACACGGGGTGTGGGGATGCGGGGATGTGGGTACAGGGGGACACGGGGGTGTGGGGACACAGGGACATAGAGACATGAGGACATGGAGATGTGGGGATGTAGGTACATGGGGATACGGAGATGTGGGGACAGGGGGACACAGGGGACGCAGATACGGAGACACGGAGAACATGGGGATGCAGGGAGGTGTAGGACATGGGGACATGGGGTGTCGGGACATGGGGACATGGAGACACGGAGGACATGTTCAGGAATGTGTGGGACATGGGGACATGGAGAGATGGGGATGCAGGGACATAGGGGACAGGGTGACGGGGGGAACATGGGGATGCAGGGATGTGGGGATATGGGAAGGCATGAACATGGGGACGTGAGGATGGAAGGGTTTGGGTATGTGGGGACAAGAATGCAGGGACATGGGGACACAAGGACATAGAGGACATCTGGGGATGTGGGGACATGGGGATGCAGTCACAGGGATGTGAGGATGCGTGGACGTGGGGGACAAGGACACAGGGACATTGGAAGGCAGGGATGTGCAGGACTTGGGGACATGGGGTCATGCAGCGCAGGCATGGGGGACGCAGGGACAGAGGGGACATGGCAATAGTGGGAACTGGGGACAGGGCGCAGGGCCACGACGGCTCAGGGACACGGGGCCATGCGGCGTGGACGTGGGGACGTGGGGACAAGGGTGTGGGGTCACAGGGATGCAGGGACATGGAGACATGGGGTGTGGGGTCAAGGGGGTGCAGGGACACAGGGACGTGGGGTGACATCGCAGTGTCCCCCCCCCAGACAAGTACTCCATCGGGTTCCTGCCGCGGGAGAACGGGGTGCACTCCATCGACCTGCGCTTCAACGGGCGCCACGTGCCTGGCAGCCCCTTCAACATCCGCGTGGGCGAGCAGAGCCAGGCCGGGGACCCCGGGCTCGTCACCGCCTACGGGCCCGGCCTCGAGGGCGGCATCACAGGTGACAGCGCGGGGACACAGCGGGGCTGGCGGCACGGGGGGCGTGGGCGTGGATGGGGGGACATGGACATGGTGTGGGGTGCGGGCAGTGGGGACAAGGCCATTCCTATAGGGTAATGGGAATGTGCCCATGCCTTTGGGGTGGGGACCTTGGCAGTAGGCTGGTGGCGACAGGGACATGGCCATGGCATAGGGTGGTGGCAATGGGGATGTGCCCATGCCTATGGAGTGGTGGCAGTGGGGACATGGCCATGACCATGGCATGGGGTGGTGGCAATGAGGCCGTGGCTTTGCCTATAGGGTGATGGCAGTGGGGACTTGGCCATGGCATGGCCTGGTGGCAGTGGGGACATTGCTATGGCAGTAGGATGGTGGCAGTGAGGGCACGGCCATGGCACGGGGTGGTGGCAAGAGGGACATGGCCATGCCTATAGGGTGGTGGCAATGGGAATGTGCCCATGCCTTTGGGGTGGTGGCAGTGGGGCCACAGCCATGGCATGGGGCGGTGGCAATGGGGATATGTCCATGGCAATAGGATGGTGGCAATAGGGACATGGCCATGGCACGGGGTGGTGACAATAGGGCCATGGCATGGGATGGTGGCAGTGGGGCCATGGCCATGGCATTAGGATGGTGGCAATAGAGACACGGCCATGGCACAGGGTGGTGGTAATAGGAACATGGCCATGGCAGTAGGATGGTGACAATAGGGCCATGGCCATGGCATGGGGTGGCAGCAGTGGGGACATGGCCATGGCATGAGGTGATGGCAATAGGGCCATGGCCATGGCAGTAGGATGGTGACAACAGGGACACGGCCATGGCACGGGGTGGCAGCAGTGGGGACATGGCTATGGCACGAGGTGGTGGCAATGGGGACACGGCCATGGCAGTAGGATGGTGACAATAGGGCCACGGCACGGGGTGGCGGCAGTGGGGCCGCGGCTCCATGCGGTGGCCGCGGGGCCGTGCGCTGGTGGCAGCGGGTGACACGTGCGTGTGCAGGCGTGTGCTCCGAGTTCCTGGTGAAGACGGCGAACGCGGGGGCGGGCGCGCTCTCGGTCACCATCGACGGCCCCTCCAAGGTGAAGCTGGACTGCGTGGAGTGCGCCGAGGGCCACCGCGTCACCTACACCCCCATGGCCCCCGGTAACTACCTCATCTCCATCAAGTACGGCGGCCCCCACCACATCGTCGGCAGCCCCTTCAAGGCCAAGGTCACCGGTACGGTGCTGGGGACGGGGACGGGTGCTTGGGAGGATGACCGGGGTGGCACCAGGGGGGCGTCCCCAGGGGGTGGGGGACAGAGGGCCCCTAAGGTGACACGGTGGGGGTGTTCCCTTGGTGGTGGGACAGGGGGTGCCCAGGGTGACATGATGGGGGTGTCCCGAAGATGGTGGGACAGGGGGTCCCTGCGGTGTTATGGTGGGGGTGTCCCCATGGTGCTGGGATGGGGGGTCCCTGGGGTGACGTGGTGGTGGGGTCCCCATGGTGATGTAATGGGAAGTCCCCAGGGCAATGGGATTGGGGTGTCTCCAGGGTGGTGGGATGGGGGGGGGGCATCCCCAAGGTGGTGGGACAGGGGGGTCCTTGGGGTGACACGATGGGGGTGTCCCCAGGGTGTTGGACAGGGGGTGCCCAGGGTGACAGGATGGGGGCGTCCCCAAGATGGGGGGCCAGAGGGTCCCCAGGGTGACATAATGGGGGTGTCCCTGTGGTGATGCAGTGGGGGTGTCCCCCGGGGGGGGGGGGGACAGGGGGTCCCTGGGGTGACACAGTGGGGGTGTCCCGAGGGTGACGTGACGGGGGACCCCAAGGGGCTGTGACAGTGGGGTCCCCAGGGTGGCATGATGGGGCATCCTCCGGGTGACCTCAGGGGGGTCCCCAATGGGACGTGATGGGGGGGTCCCCAAGGAGATGTGATGGGGGGGGTCCCCAAGGGGACATGATGGGGGTCCCTGGGGCGCAGCGGGGGGACACCGCGGTGACACACACACACCCCCCACCGCCCCCAGGCCCGCGGCTGTCGGGGGGCCACAGCCTCCACGAGACGTCCACGGTT